>NC_091284.1:659733725-660036755 GCF_032444005.1 Ranitomeya imitator | reverse complement strand
ACGAAATTTGAACTGCATTACTGCACTAGAAATATGAAAAATGAGAGCGTTTAGCGCATAAAAATGGCCAATTTTATGTGTACCTGGTAGCCACTTTACGGCATCTCTCTTATACCAGGTCCTACGCTTGCCTTACCTCGCTGAGAATAAACGTCTCCATCTGAATGGGTACATGTGAAACCTCTTCCTAGACTAAAATTCTCTCTCTCTATGGAGGGGTATTGGACCTGCTGCAATTAAAACACCTGTGGCTAGAAGGCGGAGTGCACGATCAGAAGGCTAGAGAATACATTTCAAAAACCTGACCTGCACATCCAAACATAGACTAAGTGTGAACAGGTGCTGAACCTAGAGTCGCCAACTCGTATATAGTTAAATAAATAAGGCAGCACACTGCAGCGCTAGAACATACAAACTTGAAATACGAAATTTGAACTGCATTACTGCACTAGAAATATGAAAAATGAGAGCGTTTAGCGCATAAAAATGGCCAATTTTATGTGTACCTGGTAGCCACTTTACGGCATCTCTCTTATACCAGGTCCTACGCTTGCCTTACCTCGCTGAGAATAAACGTCTCCATCTGAATGGGTACATGTGAAACCTCTTCCTAGACTAAAATTCTCTCTCTCTATGGAGGGGTATTGGACCTGCTGCAATTAAAACACCTGTGGCTAGAAGGCGGAGTGCACGATCAGAAGGCTAGAGAATACATTTCAAAAACCTGACCTGCACATCCAAACATAGACTAAGTGTGAACAGGTGCTGAACCTAGAGTCGCCAACTCGTATATAGTTAAATAAATAAGGCAGCACACTGCAGCGCTAGAACATACAAACTTGAAATACGAAATTTGAACTGCATTACTGCACTAGAAATATGAAAAATGAGAGCGTTTAGCGCATACAAATGGCCAATTTTATGTGTACCCGGTAGCCACTTTACGGCATCTCTCTTATACCAGGTCCTACGCTTGCCTTACCTCGCTGAGAATAAATGTCTCCATCTGAATGGGTACATGTGAAACCTCTTCCTAGACTAAAATTCTCTCTCTCTATGGAGGGGTATTGGACCTGCTGCAATTAAAACACCTGTGGCTAGAAGGCGGAGTGCACGATCAGAAGGCTAGAGAATACATTTCAAAAACCTGACCTGCACATCCAAACATAGACTAAGTGTGAACAGGTGCTGAACCTAGAGTCGCCAACTCGTATATAGTTAAATAAATAAGGCAGCACACTGCAGCGCTAGAACATACAAACTTGAAATACGAAATTTGAACTGCATTACTGCACTAGAAATATGAAAAATGAGAGCGTTTAGCGCATAAAAATGGCCAATTTTATGTGTACCTGGTAGCCAATTTACGGCATCTCTCTTATACCAGGTCCTACGCTTGCCTTACCTCGCTGAGAATAAACGTCTCCATCTGAATGGGTACATGTGAAACCTCTTCCTAGACTAAAATTCTCTCTCTCTATGGAGGGGTATTGGACCTGCTGCAATTAAAACACCTGTGGCTAGAAGGCGGAGTGCACGATCAGAAGGCTAGAGAATACATTTCAAAAACCTGACCTGCACATCCAAACATAGACTAAGTGTGAACAGGTGCTGAACCTAGAGTCGCCAACTCGTATATAGTTAAATAAATAAGGCAGCACACTGCAGCGCTAGAACATACAAACTTGAAATACGAAATTTGAACTGCATTACTGCACTAGAAATTTTTTTGCGCTAAACGCTCTCATTTTTCATATTTCTAGTGCAGTAATGCAGTTCAAATTTCGTATTTCAAGTTTGTATGTTCTAGCGCTGCAGTGTGCTGCCTTATTTATTTAACTATATACGAGTTGGCGACTCTAGGTTCAGCACCTGTTCACACTTAGTCTATGTTTGGATGTGCAGGTCAGGTTTTTGAAATGTATTCTCTAGCCTTCTGATCGTGCACTCCGCCTTCTAGCCACAGGTATTTTAATTGCAGCAGGTCCAATACCCCTCCATAGAGAGAGAGAATTTTAGTCTAGGAAGAGGTTTCACATGTACCCATTCAGATGGAGACGTTTATTCTCAGCGAGGTAAGGCAAGCGTAGGACCTGGTATAAGAGAGATGCCGTAAATTGGCTACCATGTACACATAAATTTGGCCATTTTTATGCGCTAAACGCTCTTATTTTTCATATTTCTAGTGCAGTAATGCAGTTCAAATTTTGTATTTCAAGTTTGTATGTTCTAGCGCTGCAGTGTGCTGCCTTATTTATTTAACTATATACGAGTTGGCGACTCTAGGTTCAGCACCTGTTCACACTTAGTCTATGTTTGGATGTGCAGGTCAGGTTTTTGAAATGTATTCTCTAGCCTTCTGATCGTGCACTCCGCCTTCTAGCCACAGGTGTTTTAATTGCAGCAGGTCCAATACCCCTCCATAGAGAGAGAGAATTTTAGTCTAGGAAGAGGTTTCACATGTACCCATTCAGATGGAGACATTTATTCTCAGCGAGGTAAGGCAAGCGTAGGACCTGGTATAAGAGAGATGCCGTAAAGTGGCTACCAGGTACACATTAAATTGGCCATTTTTATGCGCTAAACGCTCTCATTTTTCATATTTCTAGTGCAGTAATGCAGTTCAAATTTCGTATTTCAAGTTTGTATGTTCTAGCGCTGCAGTGTGCTGCCTTATTTATTTAACTATACGAGTTGGCGACTCTAGGTTCAGCACCTGTTCACACTTAGTCTATGTTTGGATGTGCAGGTCAGGTTTTTGAAATGCAGCCTCTGTTTGATGACTTCCTTTGAAGGAGAACTCACCACCTCTCGTGGGAGCCTGTTCCACTCATTGATGACCCTCACTATCAAAAAGTTTTTTTATAATATCTAAATGGTGTCTTCACTCTTTCAGTTTCATTCCATTGGTTCTCGTGTTTCCATGTGCAAATGAAAATAATTATGATCCCTCTACACTGTGACAGCCCTTCAGATATTTGTAGACAGCTATTAAGACTCCCCTTAGCCTTCTTTTTTGCAAGCTAAACAATCCCAGATCCTTAAACTGTTGTTCATAGAAGATACTTTGCTGTCCGCTTAACATCCTGGTAGCTCTTCTCTGAACTTACTCCAGTTTTTTTAGTGTCTTTTATAAAATGTGGAGCCCAGAACTGGACACAGTATTCCAGATGTGGCCTGACCAATGAGGAATAGAGGGGGATAATTGTTTCAAGTGATCTAGACTCTATGCTTCTCTTAATACATCGTAGAACTGTGTTTACCTCTTTTGCAGCTGCACCGCACTGTTGACTCATGTGCAGTCTGTGATCTATTAGTATACCCAAGTCTTTTTCACATATGCTGTTGCTTAGTTCTCTTCCTCACATTCCATAGATGTAATTTTTGTTTTTCTTGCCCAGATGTAGAATCTTGCATTTCTCCATGTTAAATACCATTTGATAAGTCGCTGCCCATTGTTCAAGCTTATCTAGATCCTTCTGAATCCCTTTTACTATATGGGGCTGCATTAAACTCTATCAAGGACTATGGGGAGTGTATTATACTATATGTACTATATGGGGGCTGCATTATATCATATGTATATTATTACAATATTATTATTATTATTATTATTATTATTATTATTATCATTATTACAATATGTACATATTATACTTTATGGGGTTGAATTATACTATATCAAGGCCTATGGGGAATGCATTATACTATATGTACTATATGGGGGCAGCATTATACTGTATTGAGTACTATGGGGTGCACTATACTGTATGGAGGACTATGGGGGTGCATTATACAATAGGGAGGGCTATGGGATATTATATACTATATTGAGGACTATGGGGAGAGTAGTATACTATATGGAGGACTGTGGGGTTCATTATACTGTATGGAGGACTATGGGGAGTGTATTATAATTCATGGATGACTATGGAAAATGTATTTTACCATATTGTAGACTATGAGGAGTGTATTTTACTATATTATTATTATTATTTATTTATATATATAGCACCATTGATTCTATGGTGCTGTACATGAGAATGGGTTACATACAAGTTACAGAAATCACTTACAGTAAACAAACTAACAATGACAGACTGATACAGAGGGGCGAGGACCCTGCCCTTGCGGGCTTACATTCTACAGGATTATGGGGAAGGAGACAATAGGTTGTGGGTTGCAGGAGCTCCGGTGTTGGTGAGGCAGTATCTCTGGTAGTGATGAGGAGGTAGCGGGGTCAGGGCAGGCTGTAGGCTTTCCTGAAGAGATGGGTTTTCAGGTTCCGTCTGAAGGATCCGAATGTGGTTGATAGTCGGACATGTTGGGGCAGAGAATTCCAGAGGATGGGGGATATTCTGGAGAAGTCTTGGAGGCGGTTGGATGAGGAGCAAATAAATGTGGAGGAGAGGAGGTCTTGGGAGGACCGGAGATTACGTGAGGGAAGATATCGGGAGATTAGTTCAGAGATATATGGAGGAGACAGGTTATGGATGGCTTTGTAGGTCAGTATTAGTAATTTGGAGGTGGACTATGGGTGTGCATTATATTATATGGTGGACTATGTGGTGCATTATACTATGTGGAGGACTATGGGGTACATTATACTGTATGGAGGATTGTGAGGTGTGCATTATACTATATGGAGGGCTATCGGGAGTGCATTATACTATATGGAGGACTATGGGCCTGATTTCAGTGCATGTAAATGCAACCAAAATGTTATTGCGTGATGGTGCAATATGTGAGCATTTGGGGCCCCACTTTAAAATTTTGCCCAGGGCCCCAACCTGTGTTCATAACTATAAACATGATGCTGATGTTAACATAGCCTAAGATGTTTTTCTTTATTCTTTTGATGAATCCTCAATTACCTCTTGGCACTTGTACTATTACTTAATGCAACTTTGGGAATCTTCATCCCTGTTTGTAAGTATCTCTTACTCATTGGGTTCACTAGAGTCCTAAAACCGTAGAAATAGCTCTTACCATACAATTGTGGCCAAAAGTATTGACACCCCTGCAATTCTGTCAGATAATACTCAGTTTCTTCCTGAAAATGATTGCAAACACAAATTCTTTGTTATTATTATCTTCATTTAATTTGTCTTAAATGAAAAAACACAAAAATAATTGTCCTAAAGCCAAATTGGATATAATTCCACATCAAACAAAAAATGGGGGGTGGACAAAAGTATTGGCACTGTTCAAAAAATCATGTGATGCTTCTCTAATTTGTGTAATTAACAGCACCTGTACCTTACCTGTGGCACCTAACAGGTGTTGGCAATAACTAAATCACACTTGCAGCCAGTTGACATGGATTAAAGTTGACTCAACCTCTGTCCTGTGTCCTTGTGTGCACCAAATTGAGCATGGAGAAAAGAAAGAAGACCAAAGAACTGTCTGAGGACTTGAGAAACCAAATTGTGAGGAAGCATGAGCAATCTCAAGGCTACAAGTCCATCTCCAAAGACCTGAATGTTCCTGTGTCTACCGTGCGCAGTGTCATCAAAAAGTTTAAAGCCCATGGCACTGTGGCTAACCTCACTAGATGTGGACGGAAAAGAAAAATTGACAAGATTTCAACGCAAGATTGTGCGGATGTTGGATAAAGAACCTCGACTAACATCCAAACAAGTTCAAGCTGCCCTGCAGTCCCAGGGTACAACAGTGTCAACTTGTACTATCCGTTGGCGTCTGAATGAAAAGGGACTGTATGGTACGAGACCCAGGAATACTCCACTTCTTACCCCGAGACATAAAAAAGCCAGGCTGGAATTTGCCAAAACTTACCTGAAAAAGCCTAAAACGTTTTGGAAGAATGTTCTCTGGTCAGATGAGACTAAAGTAGAGCTTTTTGGGCAAAGGCATCAACATAGAGTTTACAGGGGAAAAAAAGAGGCATTCAAAGAAACGAACACGGTCCCTACAGTCAAACATGGCGGAGGTTCCCTGATGTTTTGGGTTGCTTTGCTGCCTCTGGCACTGGACTGCTTGACCATGTGCATGGCATTATGAAGTCTGAAGACTACCAATAAATTTTGCAGCATAATGTAGGGCCCAGTGTGAGAAAGCTGTGTCTCTTTCAGAGGTCATGGGTCTTCCAGCAGGACAATGACCCAAAACACACTTCAAAAAGCACTAAAAAATGGTTTGAGAGAAAGCACTGGAGACTTCTAAGATGGCCAGCAATGAGTCCAGACCTGAATCCCATAGAACACCTGTGGAGAGATCTAAAAATGGCAATTTGGAGAAGGCACCCTTCAAATATCAGGGACCTGCAGCAGTTTGCCAAAGAAGAATGGTCTAAAATTCCAGCAGAGCATTGTAAGAAACTCATTGATGGTTACCGGAAGCGGTTGGTTGCAGTTATTTTGGCTAAAGGTTGTGCAACCAAGTATTAGGCTGAGGGTGCCAATACTTTTGTCTGGCCCATTTTTGGAGTTTTGTGTGAAATGATCAATGTTTTGCTTT
This sequence comes from Ranitomeya imitator, assembly GCF_032444005.1. Classification (NCBI taxonomy): domain Eukaryota; kingdom Metazoa; phylum Chordata; class Amphibia; order Anura; family Dendrobatidae; genus Ranitomeya; species Ranitomeya imitator. Next base: position 660,030,278 of record NC_091284.1, on the reverse strand, counting down.
TTGGTTCATTCTCTTTTGTGTTTTTTCATTTAAGACACATTAAATGAAGATAATAATACCAAAGAATTTGTGATTGCAATCATTTTCAGGAAGAAACTGAGTATTATCTGACAGAATTGCAGGGGTGTCAATACTTTTGGCCACAACTGTTACTATTAATTATTACCTTACTGTGCTATCACTTTAAAAGGCAGGTAAAATAACACAATCGCACCTTTCAAAAATGCATTTGCATAGTAAAAATATGAAAAATAATTGTTTTTCAAACATTTGTGTGTTCATGGTGTAGCAGTCTTTTGCATCATTCCACCAAACAAGAATGAGGCAATTACTTTTTCACAACAGATCAATTATGAAACAAACCAGAATATTTATTAAATCTTGGATTCCTCAAAATACCCCCATTTTATTCTTATGACTTATGACTCTTATGATTTACAAACACTTGGCATTCTCTCAAGCAGCTTTATCAGGCAGTCCCCAGGAATGGCTTCCAATAAACAGGTATGCCATGTCAAGTGTTCATTAGAAAGTATTTGCGACCATAAGGTGTGTTTTGCAGATGGCAGTTTTGATATACAGGTAAATACAGTGCTGAGCCCTATTCTAAAACTGTTTAAAGCAAGAATATGGCAAGAACCACTCAATAAGTAGAAATAAATGACCAGAAGGTCAATCACTCCAGAAATGGAACTTTGAAGACATCCTCAAGTGCAGACATGGAAAGCATAAATCACAATTATGAAACTGTCTCTCATAAGGACCACAGTAGGAAAGGAAGGCCAACAATTACTCCTCCTGCAGAGGATAAGTTCACCAGAGCTAAGAGCCTCAGAAAATGCAAATTGCCAGCACCTCAGATAACAGTCCTCATTAATGATGCACAAACATCAAATAGTAGACATATCTCAACATCAACTGACCAGAGTAGACCGCAATAAGACCTTTACAACCTTGATGGCTGAACTGGTGCAAATAAATCACTACAGAGGATCACAAAGAAGAAGAAGAGACTTGCTAAAACCAAGTAACACAAGGCCAGAAAGTTAAATGAGTGGAAATTTGTTTGTTTGAGTCAAAGTTTAAGAATATTATTATCAATCTTCATGTCTGTATGAGACACAGAAAAGGTGAGTGGATGGTTTCTACAATTGTGGTGCCCATTGTGATGCATGGAAAAGGAGGTGTTATGGCGTTGGGGTGCTTTGCTGATGATACTGTTGGTTATTCATTCAAAGGCACATTTACCAAGCATGGCTACCACAGCATTCTGAAACAACATCCATCCTATCTGCTTTGCTCTTAGTGGCAACATCACTTATGTTGCAACAGGACAATAATCCAAAACACACTTCCAGGCTATATAAGGGTTACGTGACCAAGAAAGAGAGGGATGGATTACTGCATTAGATGATATGGCCTCCATAATCCCCTGACTTCACCTCAAATGAGGTGGTCTGGGATGAGTTGGACCATAATGTGAAGGCAAAGCAGCCAACAAGTGATCAGCACCTATGGGAACTTCTTCAAGACTGTTGTAAAGCCATTCCAGGCGAAAGACTGATTTAACTACTTGAGAGAATGCCAAAGGTGCGTAAAGCTTTCACCAGAACAATAGGGAGGTCCTTGCAGGTATCTCAGAATGAGTGGGATCCATTGAAGCGTTCCAGAGCTACAACCTCATAAAGTGACAGTGTTCAGAATTGTAAAAATTGGCTTGGTCATTAAGTACCAAATTGGCTCTATCATTAAGGGGTTAATAATCCACACATTTGTTTTGAATCAGTGAATCGTACCCCTGTGTGTGCACCAGTGTTTACCTGAGAGCGGATCCCTTAATATATATAGTGTATATATATATATATATATATATATATATATCTACTATCTATCTATCTATATATACAGTTGTGCTTAAAAGTTTACATACTCCTGCAGAATTTTTGCTTTCTTGGCCTTTTTTCAGAGAATACGAATTATATCACCAAAACTTTTTCTTCACTCATAATTAGAGGTTGGGTGAAGCCATTTATTGTCAAACTACTGTGTTTTCTTTTTTTAAATCATAATGACAAACCAAAACATCCAAATGACCCTGATCAAAAGTTCACATACCCTGGTGATTTTGGCCTGATAACATGTACAGAAGTTGCCACGAATGGGTTTGAATGGCTACTAAAGGTAACATCTCCACCTGTGACCTGATTACGTGTAATCAGTGTGTGTGCATAAAAGCTGAATGAGTTTCTGGGATCCAGACAGACTCTTGCATCTTTCATCCAGCCACTGAAGTTTCTGGATTGTGAGTCATGGGAAAAGCAAAAGAATTGTCAACAGATCTATGGGAAAAGGTAGTTGAACTGTATAAAACAGAAAAGGGATACAAAAAGATATCCAAGAAATTGATAATGCCAGTCAGCAGTTTTCAAACTGTGGTTAACAAATGGAAAATCAGGTGCTCTGTAAAAACAAAACCACGGTCAAATAGACATTCAAAAATGTCATCCACAACTGCCAGGAAAATTGTTTGAGATGCAAAGAAAAACCCACTAATACCATCAGCTGCAAAACAGGACTCTCTGAAAACTAGTAGTGTGGCTGTTTCTAAATGCACAATAAGGAGGCAGTTGAAAAAAAATTAGCTGCTTGGTCGAGTCGCCAGAAGAAAGCCATTACAGCGCAAATGCCACAAAGTATCTCATCTACAATACTCAAAACAGCGCAAAAACAAGCTAGAAAACTTTTGGAACAAGTTGTAGAGAGGTCATGATGATAGGAACACCATTCATGTAGAGAGGTCATGATGAAAGGAACACCATTCTTACTGTGAAGCATGGAGGTGGATTGCTGATGTTTTGGGGATGTGTGAGCTACAAAGGCTCATGAAACTTGGTCAAAGTTGAAGAAAAGATGAATGCAGCACATTGTCAGCAAAAACCGGAGGCAAATTTGCAATCATCAGCTCGGAAGCTGCACATGGGACATACTTGGACGTTCCAACATGACAATAATTCAAAAGACAAGACCAAGTCAACCTGTCATTGGCTACAGCAGAACAAAATGAAGGTTCTGGAGTGGCCATTTCAATCTCCTGACTTCAATATCACTGAGCCACTCTGGGGAGATCTCAAGCACGCAGTTCATGCTATACAGCCCAGGACTTTACAGGAACTGGAGGCTTTTTGTCAAGAAGAGTGGGCAGCTTTACAATCTGAGAAAATAAAGAACCTGATCCACAACTACCACAAAAGATGTCAAGCTGTCATTGATGTTAGAGGGGGCAATACATGGTATTAAGAAATGCGGTATGTGAACTTTTGATCAAGGTCATTTGGATGTTTTCAGTTTTGGACTGTTATTATAATTTAAAAAGAGAAAACACAGTAGTTTGACAAAATAAATGGCTTCACTCAACCTCTAACCATGAGTGGCGAAAAGGTTTTGGTGTTACCATTCACATTCTCTGAAAAAAGGACAAGAAAGCAACAATTCTGCTGGGGTGTGTAAACTTTTAAGCACAACTATATATATACTAGATTGTGGCCCGATTCTAACGCATCGGGTATTCTAGAATATGCATGTCCCCGTAGTATATGGACAATGATGATTCCAGAATTCGCGGCAGACTGTGCCCGTCGCTGATTGGTCGAGGCAACCTTTATGACATCATCGTCGCCATGGCAACCATTATGACATCTACATCGATACTGTGCCCGTCGCTGAATCAGAAACGTGAGATATCTACGTCCTTTATGACATCATCGTCGCTGTGCCCGTTGCTGATTGGTGGAGGCCTCGACCAATCAGAGACGCGGGATTTCCAGGACAGACAGACAGAAAGACAGACAGACAGACAGAAAGACAGACGGAAAAACCCTTAGACAATTATATATATAGATATGTATATATATATATATATATATATACATATTTATATATATATATATTTACGTATACACTGCTCAAAAAAATAAAGGGAACACTTAAACAACAGAATATAACTCCAAGTAAATCAAACTTCTGTGAAATCAAACTGTCCACTTAGGAAGCAACACTGTTTGACAATCAATTTCACATGCTGTTGTGCAAATGGAATAGAAAACAGATGGAAATTATTGGCAATTATCAAGACACACTCAATAAAGGAGTGGTTCTGCAGGTGGGGACCACAGACCACATCTCAGTACCAATGCTTTTTGGCTGATGTTTTGGTCACTTTTGAATGTTGGTTGTGCTTTCACACTTGTGGTCTCATGAGACGGACTCTACAACCCACACAAGTGGCTCAGGTAGTCCAGCTCATCCAGGATGGCACATCATTGCAAGCTGTGGCAAGAAGGTTTGTTGTGTCTGTCAGCATAGTGTTCAGAGGCTGGAGGCGCTACCAGGAGACAGGCCAGTACACCAGGAGACGTGGAGGAAGCCGTAACAGGGAAACAAGCCAGCAGCAGGACCGCTACCTCAGCCTTTGTGCAAGGAGGAAAAGGAGGAGCACTGCCAGAGCCCTGCAAAATGACCTCCAGCAGGCCACAAATGTGCATGTGTCTGCACAAACGGTTAGAAACCGACTCCATGAGGATGGACTGAGTGCCTGATGTCCACAGATGGGGGTTGTGCTCACAGCCCAACACCATGCAAATTTGCCACTGGTGCCCTGTGCTCTTCACAGATGAAAGCAGGTTCACAGTGAGCACATATGACAGACGTCACAGAGTCTGGAGATGCCGTGGTGAGCGATCTGCTGCCTGCAACATCCTTCAGCATGACCGGTTTGGCAGTAGGTCAGTAATGGTGTGGGGTGGCATTTCTTTGAAGGGCCGCACAACCCTCCATGTGCTCACCAGAGGTTGGCTGACTGCCATTAGGTACCGAGATGAGATCCTCAGACCCCTTGTGAGACCATATGCTGGTGCGGTTGGCCCTGGGTTCCCCCTAATGCAGGACAATGCCAGACCTCATGTGGCTGGAGTGTGTCAGCAGTTCCTGCAAGATGAAGGCATTGAAGCTATGGACTGGCCCGCCCGTTCCCCCAACCTGAATCCAATTGAACACATCTGGGACATCATGTCTCGCACCATCCACCAACGTCATGTTGTACCCCAGACTGTCCAGGAGTTGGTGGATGCTTTAGTTCTGGTCTGGGAGGAGATCCCTCAGGAGACCATCCGACGCCTCATCAGGAGCATGCCCACATGTTTTAGGGAGGTCATACAGGCATCAGGAGGCCACACACAGCAGAACATCATTTCCTTGTCTTGAGGCATTTCCTCTGAAGTTGGACCAACCTGTAATTTGATTTTCTACTTTGATTTTGAGTATCATTCAAAATCCAGACTTCCGTGGGATATTAGTTGCGATTTATGTTGATCATTTTTAGATTTTATTTTTCTCAACACATAGCACTATGTACTGAATAAAGATCTGCAAATGAAATATTATATATATGTGTGTTTCAAACTGGCAAATTATTACTCTTGGGCATGCTTTTAACGTAAGAGTCCACAAATAAATACCCATTTCATGCACTATATGATACATGGTCCCTGATAAAATATTGAAGAGACCTCAATTGCAACAGTGAAGAAAACCCCTCCAGAGCATATACTGTGTGTGTTGTAGAAGCATTTTTTACTCACACTTTGGACGTTACTGACCTTCTCTGCAATACAGATGAAACACTTCATTTTTATTTATAAGTGGCATATTCTCATATCATAGAGAAAGTTAATACTGTAAAAAACAAATGGCTGCACTAACATCCAGACAAAAATGCTTTTTGTCAATTCAATTGCAATGAAAACTTAGAAAGCAAGTCTACACCTCATCCTCGGTCATGAGATTGAGTGGGAAAGACTTTTCCATTAATTTGTTTTCAAGAACACAAGCTATCAGTGTAATGCCTCAAGGGCAGCAATACCATTTGGATATGAAATGTATCTGTTATGATTCTCATTTTTCCTCAGGGATCTGAACATGAGATTCTGGTATTCAAAGAACTGCTTTGATTTTCCTACATTAGACCACAATATAATTTTCTATTCTGCAAAAATGGAAAAATAATAATTTGATATAACATGTTATTCGAGATAGCTACATACTAAATAAGCTGAAGTCAAGTTGACTAAGTCTAGCCATTTATATTTTTAGAGGGTCAACAAATAATAGCATTAACACAATAATAGAAGTAATCTGTGATTTACTTTTTATCAAATGTATTCTTGGCTATAAACATTTCCTTTATCATTATATAGTTTTGTGGGAAAATATTTAGTATAACTTGTATCTTATACATTTAAATGTTTGCTCATTCTGAGACTAGAAGTCTAGTTGATGGTCCTAATCAGTGATTGACAGCTCTTTGGGTCAATTAAGTGTTTAATCACTGATATTCTGTAACAATGAGAAAAATTGTTCAATACAAATGGAATTTGTGTAAAATTTTTAGGAATTCACTGAACCCAGAGATTTGAAAAATGTGTGATTTGCTTTGTGCAAGTCAGCTAAAATCTCTGTCATAGATTACGTCAGCTAGAGATGGATCCCATGACCTCGGGCAGGCGTCCCCATAATGACTTGCGGCTATCACATCATATGGTCTAGCAGAGACAATCAGGAGGAAGTATCACAGACTGTATACAAACAGAAGCAGGGAATTTAGCAGCCAATTTATGATGAATCTGCATATTTATAGGATGTCACAGTTTAGAGAGAGATAGGAAACAAGGAGCGAATTCCATAAAGCAATGAAGAACACATGATTTTTCAATGATTTTTAAACATTGCAGCAAAAGCATTGCAATTCTACAGCAAAAAAAAACACATTACAGCCGCAACATGCAAATGCATGTTTGACAGCAGAGCAGTGAAGAGGATTAGTGTATGAGGAAAAGTGAACAGTGTCATACACATTTTTCAGGGCAATCAATGGTCTTTAATTCTTCCAATTTAAAAGTGAATTCATGAGCCATGAATTTACTGGGAAAATTGGGCAAATCTGTTGAATTCAAATTTTATTTTTTGTAGCATCCAGATCAGTACCTGACTTTTCTTTTTCCACTAGAAGGTGCCACACTTTTGTTGAGGGTGATGCAGGGCAGTGACAGCGTTGTTCCTGGTTGTTTTGGTGCTGTTCAGTCAGAGAGTTATGGAGTTAATTCCAAGATCCTTTCTTTGAGCCATGGATTGGATTGTCTCCTATATAAACCCCTGAACCTATGACTCTGCCAGTTAAAGTTCTTCTTTGGTTTGGTTTTATCCCTGTGCTATCTGTTCCTGCTTGTTTGAATTCCTGTTGTCTCTCTGCAACTTGTTTCCTGACCAATCTTATGCCTTGACTGCCCTCTTGGTTCTGACCTGGCTACCTTGTCTTCTCTCGCATCTCGTTCACCCCCCCTGCCAATAGCCCTTCCAAGGAAGCAATCCAGTAGACCTCTTTGTAAGACTAGATCTCTAGACTAGAAGACTAGAGAGTGGCTAGCACCAAGTCTGTCCGAGGTAGCCTTTTTGAGCCTACGTCCTCCGATAAGTCTTGTATCTCTATTATTCACTCTAGCATATATTGGTGCAGGGGTGCATTCGTGCACTGTTATTCGTGTATTTTTTATTCAAAGTACTTTTTTTTTCTAAGTACTCGGCAGTTATAACATGGCAGAATATAATCAAGCATCTCTTCTCTCTTCATACAGGTAAACATATCATTCATTCTCTGAGCTGAAATATCCTGCATGTCTATTGCTCCAGTCCCTGACAGCAAGCAGCTTGGATGGTAAACATATCATTCATTCTCTGAGCTGAAATATCCTGCATGTCTATTGCTCCAGTCCCTGACAGCAAGCAGCTTGGATGGTAAACATATCATTCATTCTCTGAGCTGAAATATCCTGCATGTCTATTGCTCCAGTCCCTGACAGCAAGCAGCTTGGATGGTAAACATATCATTCATTCTCTGAGCTGAAATATCCTGCATGTCTATTGCTCCAGTCCCTGACAGCAAGCAGCTTGGATGGTAAACATATCATTCATTCTCTGAGCTGAAATATCCTGCATGTCTATTGCTCCAGTCCCTGACAGCAAGCAGCTTGGATGGTAAACATATGATTCATTCTCTGAGCTGAAATATCCTGCATGTCTATTGCTCCAGTCCCTGACAGCAAGCAGCTTGGATGGTATCTGAGTTATTCTATCTTCGGCATTGAATCCTGCATGTATCTATATATGTTAGTCATCCTATTATGCCTTTGTTTGTGTTTATAGATATTTAACTCACTTTTGCATGTCCTTACTCAGAGAGATCACATAACTGTTTCAAAGTGCTTTATGATCCATGTAGACCTGGACATTTGTTTATCTGATCACTACATTTATTGTGTCCTGTTGTCTCAACTGAGTTAGATTGATTGCTAACGAGCTTTAACACAAAAAAAAAAAAAAAAAAAGAGATCTAAGGGCTAGCCTTCTATAAATGTAGATGTAGCTTGGGGATGCATTCGTGCACTGTTATTCGTGTATTTTTTATTCAAAGTACTTTTTTTTTCTAAGTACTCGGCAGTTATAACATGGCAGTTAGACAGGGCAGGAGACAGGTAAGAAAAACTAAATCTAATCCATATTCACTTGAAACAGCACAAATACTCACCATATTTATTTGTATAATCTATATTCTGGCTGCTGCATTCACTCACATTCACCGCCCTCGCATTAACTCTCTACACTCCATCCATATCGGCCCCTCTGTCCTTGCCTCTCCTATGTATAGCACTCATGCTCTGTTCACATTGCTTAACAGCACAGATCCATTCAGTCCCAACATCCAACACAAGAGACGCTCTCACAAATCACTTAACCATCTGCTCACTCTTTCGATCCTCCTTCTCCTAGTCGCTGGAGACATATCTCCAAACCCCGGCCCCCCATGTTATAGCCAGTCAAACCTCCCAATTGCTACACCCAGAAACCCCTCTAACCTTATTAATATTCCCTGCATGCCTGCTGTCTCTTTCAATTGTGCCCTTTGGAATTCTCGCTCTGTGTGTAATAAACTCTCCTTCATTCATGACTTCTTCCTTTCTAATTCTCTTAATCTCCTGGCTCTAACTGAAACCTGGATCCAGCAGTCAGACACCACCGCTGCTGCTGCTCTTTCATATGGTGGACTACACTTTTCTCATACCCCAAGATCAGACAACAGAGCAGGTGGAGGCGTTGGTCTGCTCCTTTCACCCAAATGTACTTTCCAAGTTATCCCCCAAGTACCCTCACTTGTCTTCCCTTCCTTTGAGGTCCATGTGGTCAGACTCTACGTCCCCTTCTCCATGCGAGTGGCAGTGGTGTATCGTCCTCCCGGCCCCTCTCATCAGTTCCTGGATCACTTTGCCACCTGGCTTCCACACTTTCTCTCCTATGACACCCCCACCCTTATCATGGGTGATTTCAACATCCCCATTGCCTCTCCCCTCTCCCCATCTGCTTCTCACCTTTTATCTCTATCCTCCTCTTTTGCCCTCTCGCAGCATACTAACTCTCCAACACATGAAGATGGAAACTCCCTTGACTTGGTCTTCTCCCGACTTTGCTCAGTGGATGACTTCACAAACTCCCCTCTCCCGCTCTCTGACCACAACCTTCTTTCATTCTCTATCAAGAACTGCCATCCCGCTCAGGTCACCCCCACTTTCCACACCTATAGAAACATACAGGCCATTAACACCCAGAAACTTATGATGAACTTGCAGTCCTCATTGGCCCCTATTTCCTCCATCTCATGTCCTGATTCTGCATTGAAGCATTACAATGAAACCCTGCAAAGTGCTCTGGATGAAGCTGCTCCTCCTATACATAAAACAACTCGGCACAGACGGCAACAACCGTGGCACACGCTGCAAACACGTTTCCTGCAGCGGTGCTCCAGGTGCGCAGAACGTCTGTGGAGAAAATCTAATCTACCCGAAGATTTCATCCATTATAAGTTCATGCTAAAGACATACAATTCTGCCCTTCACCTCTCCAAACAAACCTACTTCAACACCCTCATCACCTCCCTGTCCAATAACCCTAAACGTCTCTTTGACACGTTCCAGTCCCTACTCAACCCAAGAGAGCAGGCCCCAACCACGGATCTCCGTGCTGACGATCTGGCCAATTACTTCAAAGAAAAAATTGACCACATTCGACAGGAAATCATCTCCCAATCTCTTCATACCATGCACTGTCCTCCCTCCCCCACTGCATCTAGTTCACTCTCTGACTTTGAAGCAGTTACAGAAGAAGAAGTAAGCAGGCTCCTTGCATCTTCTCGCCCGACCACTTGCACCAGTGACCCCATTCCATCACATCTCCTCCAGTCCCTTTCCCCGGCTATCACCTCTCACCTAACAAAAATATTCAACCTTTCCATCACTTCCGGTATTTTTCCCTCCTCATTTAAGCATGCCATCATACATCCATTACTTAAAAAACCATCCCTCGATCAAAACTGTGCCGCTAATTATAGACCTGTCTCTAATCTTCCCTTCATCTCTAAACTCCTCGAACGCCTGGTCCACTCCCGTCTTACCCGCTATCTCTCAGATAACTCTCTTCTCGACCCTCTTCAATCTGGCTTCCGCTCTTTACACTCTACTGAAACTGCCCTCATTAAAGTCTCTAATGACCTACTAACAGCTAAATCTAATGGTCACTACTCCATGCTAATTCTTTTGGATCTCTCTGCAGCATTCGACACTGTGGATCATCAGCTCCTCCTCACTATGCTCCGCTCCATCGGCCTCAAGGACACCGTTCTCTCCTGGTTCTCCTCCTATCTCTCTGACCGATCCTTCACTGTATGTTTTGCTGGTTCCTCCTCCTCTCACCTTCCCCTTACTGTTGGGGTTCCTCAAGGATCAGTCCTAGGCCCCCTACTCTTCTCGTTGTATACTGCCCCTATTGGACAAACAATCAGTAGATTTGGTTTCCAGTACCATCTCTATGCTGACGACACCCAATTATACACTTCTGCTCCCGATATCACACCGACCTTTTTAGAAAACACCAGTGATTGTCTTACCGCTGTCTCTAACATCATGTCCTCCCTCTATCTGAAACTAAACCTGTCAAAAACTGAACTCCTCCATCTCCGTGTGCGGTTCCACCATTACTCCAAAGCAACATGCCCGCTGCCTTGGGGTCATCCTTGATTCTGACCTTTCATTCACCCCCTACATCCGATCACTGGCTCGCTCTTCTTACCTGCATCTCAAAAACATTTCTAGAATTCGCCCTTTTCTTAATTTCGACTCTGCAAAAACTCTGACTGTTTCACTTATTCATTCTCGTCTGGACTATTGTAACTCTCTACTAATCGGTCTCCCTCTTGCAAAACTCTCCCCGCTCCAATCTGTCCTGAATGCTGCAGCCAGGATCATATTCCTCACCAACCGTTACACCGATGCCTCTACCCTGTGCCAGTCATTACACTGGCTACCCATCCACTCCAGAATCCAGTACAAAACTACTACCCTCATCCACAAAGCACTCCATGGCTCAGCACCACCCTACATCTCCTCCCTGGTATCAGTCTACCACCCTACCCGTGCCCTCCGCTCCGCTAATGACCTCAGGTTAGCATCCTCAATAATCAGAACCTCCCACTCCCGTCTCCAAGACTTTACACGTGCTGCGCCGATTCTTTGGAATGCACTACCTAGGTTAATACGATTAATCCCCAATCCCCACAGTTTTAAGCGTGCCCTAAAAACTCATTTGTTCAGACTGGCCTACCGCCTCAATGCATTAACCTAACGATCCCTGTGTGGCCTATTTATAATAAAAAAAAAAAAAAAGTTCCTCGCATCATGTTCTCATACACTTTATGCAGTATTAGCCCTCTGTGTCTGTACTGCTACATACTTAGGCAGGTAACTGGTTCATGCAGCTTTACATGAACACCTGAGCCTTACACTATAGCTGGTCCGAATAACTAAAGCAATTGTTACCATCCACCTCTCGTGTCTCCCCTTTTCCCCATAGTTTGTAAGCTTGCGAGCAGGGCCCCCATTCCTCCTGGTATCTGTTTTGAACTGTATTTCTGTTATGCTGTAATGTCTATTGTCTGTACAAGTCCCCTCTATAATTTGTAAAGCGCTGCGGAATATGTTGGCGCTATATAAATAAAATTATTATTATTATTATTATTATTATCTATACAATTAGTGGAATCAAAATAGGGATGTATGAAGTTTATTTTTTGCCAAGGAGAACGGAAAAAGAGAGGAGCAACCAACTCAAAAAGAGAGCTAATAATGCTTGATTGGTAGCTATAGGGCAGCTACCTTTTGTCTCATAGGTTTCAAACAGTGTAAGTTATTACTAGTGATGAGCGAGTGTACTCATTGCTTGGGTTTTCCCGAGCACGCTCGGGGACCTCCGAGTATTTATGACTGCTTCATCGCCGCAGCTGAATGATTTACAGCTATTAGCCTGCTTGATTATATGTGGGGATTCCCTAGCAACCAGGCAACCCCCACATGTACTCACCCTGGCTAGGAGCTGTAAATCATTCAGCTGAGGTGATGAAAACTAAATCTCCGAGCAGTCGTAAATACTCGGAGGTCACCCGAGCGTGCTCGGGCAAACCCGAGCAACGAGTACACTCGCTCATCACTAGTTATTACATTAGTCATTTATGTTACACAGTAAAACAAAAGCCAAAGGGGCAATTGCATTTACAATAGATTTTTTATGGACAGTCACTAGTACCAAGCACTAGAGTTAGGTATATAACAACTATATTAGTGATACACTTCTGTAATTATTTATGTGTTATATACTTTCATGATAAATAAGTCTTACCTTCCCATTATTTGCTATTAGCTTCTCTGTTAAAGGTCAATGAATTATGCTAAAGCAATTACCAGATTTAATGGTTCAGTAAATGTAAATTTTGAATTATCTTCATTTTTCTGACAACTAATGTATTAATGTTAACATTTCCAATTCTAATTGTCATATTCATTTTAGAGGGTATTTCAAAATCGGCTCCCTAATAGAAACATTTATAGTCATAGAGAGCTTAAGTACCTTGACTCATGCTAAGGGTTTAGTAGAATGCAAAGAAAAGTTCATTATTTTTAATTAGTGTAATTGCTAATGTTGCATTAAGAGTTTGGTTAGTGGAAGTAATTACAGTAAGTATATTAGATGTTAGTACTGGCATTCATCTTGTGACATTATTAAAATTTCAGAGATGAAAATATCCCTGGTGGTTTACAGGCACTACATTGTTTACCAAAGGATGTTAAATTAATCATATTGTCAATGCCCACCAAGCAGGCAAAGAATAATTATAAGTTACTCTTATCTAGGGAATGCATTTGAAACTCATCCAGGCTGCATGTATTTATCTGCGCTTTTTAATAAAGTGTGAAATACGGTATTGTGGAAGAAGTCACTTTATTGTTTTTACTCTTTAATGGGAAGAACAAAGAATACTGAATTAAAAACCGGCATACATGTAGAAAAGAGGTTTACACAAGAAACTAAAAACTGGGGTTTTCTTGGGAACAAATACATGATAATACAGATGGACTGTTACAGAGGGAGTACGTTTTCAAGAAGCTCAAAGGTTACCTGGCAACCTCTCTTGCTACAGTGTGTGCAGAATTATTAGGCAAGTTGTATTTTAGAGGATTATTTTTATTATTGATCAAGAACTATGTTCGCAATCAACCCAAAAGACTCTTAAATATCAAAGCATAATAATTTTGGAAGTTGGAGTGTTTTTTTTTAGATTTGGCTATCTTAGGAGGATATCTGTTTGTGCAGGTAACTATTACTGTGCAGAATTATTAGGCAACTTAATAAAAACCAAATATATTCCCATCTCACTTGTTTATTTTCACCAGGTAAACCAATATCACTGCACAAAATTTAGAAATAAACATTTCTGACATGCAAAAACAAAACCTCAAAAAATTAGTGACCAATATAGCCACCTTCCTTTATGATGACACTCAACAGCCTTCCATCCATAGATTCTGCCAGTTGCTTGATCTGTTTATGATCAACATTGCGTGCAGCAGCCACCACAGCCTCCCAGGCACTGTTCTGAGAGGTGGACTGTTTTCCCTCCCTGTAGATCTCACATTTTATTAGGGACCACAGGTTCTCTATGGGGTTCAGATCAGATGAACAAGGGGGCCATGTCATTATTTTTTCTTCTTTAAGAAATTTACTTACCAGCCATGCTTTGGAGTAGTTGGAGGCATGTAATGGAGCATTGTCCTGCATGAAAATCATGTTTTTCTTGAACGATACCGAATTCTTCCTGTACCACTGCTTGAAGAAGTTGTCTTCCAGAAACTGGCAGTAGGTCTGGGAATTGAGCTTCACTCCATCCTCAACCCGAAAAGATCCCACAAGTTCATCTTTAATGATACCTGTTGTGAATTCTGTGGCTGAATTCACTCCTGTGGTCACAAGTGGTACTGCAGCTTCTGAGCTTCCTCCCTCAGGTGTTCTGGTGAGCTCGTTAACTGCTTCATTACTTAACTCCGCCTGATGCTGCTATCCTTGCTCCTTGTCAATGTTTCAGTGTTGGATCTGAGCTTCTCCTGATTGTTCCTGTGACCTGCTGCTCTGTATAGCTAAGTGCTTTTTGCTTTTTTGTTGCTTTTTTTCTGTCCAGCTTGTCTTTTGTTTTGCTGGAAGCTCTGAGACGCAAAGGGTGTACCGCCGTGCCGTTAGTTCGGCACGGTGGGTTTTTTTTTGCCCCCTTTGCGTGGTTTTGCTTTAGGGTTTTTTGTAGACTGCAAAGTTCGCTTTACTGTCCTCGCTCTGTCCTAGAATATCGGGCCCCACTTTGCTGAATCTATTTCATCCCTACGTTTTGTCTTTTCATCTTACTCACAGTCATTATATGTGGGGGGCTGCCTTTTCCTTTGGGGAATTTCTCTGGGGCAAGTCAGGCCTATTTTTCTATCTTCAGGCTAGCTAGTTTCTTCGGCTGTGCCGAGTTGCCTAGGTAGTTGTTAGGCGCAATCCACAGCCGCTTTTAGTTGTGTTTAGGATAGGATCAGGTTTGCAGTCTACAGAGTTTCCACGTCTCAGAGCTCGTTCTTGTATTTTTGGGTATTTGTCAGATCACTGTGTGCGCTCTGATCGCTAAGCACACTGTGTTTCTGGATTGCCTTCATAACACCTGTCATTAGCAAACATAACAGTACAAGGAGCCAACTAATGATTCTCAATAGAGGGAAAGAAAAAGTTCTGACATCATTTTTTTATTTTTTTTTTCTCTGCTCTGTGTTCACTTTTTTTTTTTCCCCTAGACATTTGGGTGATTCTGGACACAGGTGTGGACATGGATATTCAGGGTCTGTGCTCTTCAATGGATAATCTCGTTATAAATGTACAAAAAATTCAAGATACTATTGATCAGAAATCTATGTTAGAACCAAGAATTCCTATTCCTGATTTGTTTTTTGGAGATAGAACTAAGTTTCTAAGTTTCAAAAATAATTGTAAGCTATTTCTGGCCTTGAAACCTCATTCTTCTGGTAATCCTATTCAACAGGTTTTGATTATTATTTCTTTTTTGCGCGGCGACCCTCAAGACTGGGCATTTTCTCTTGCGCCAGGAGACCCTGCATTGAGTAGTGTCGATGCGTTTTTCCTGGCGCTCGGATTGCTGTACGATGAGCCTAATTCAGTGGATCAGGCTGAGAAAAATTTGCTGGCTTTGTGCCAGGGTCAGGATGATATAGAAGTATATTGTCAGAAATTTAGGAAATGGTCAGTACTCACTCAGTGGAATGAATCTGCGCTGGCAGCTTTGTTCAGAAAGGGTCTCTCTGAGGCTCTTAAGGATGTCATGGTGGGATTTCCTATGCCTGCTGGTTTGAATGAGTCTTTGTCTTTGGCCATTCAGATCGGTCGACGCTTGCGCGAGCGTAAATCTGTGCACCATTTGGCGGTACTGCCTGAGGTTAAACCTGAGCCTATGCAGTGCGATAGGACTATGACTAGAGTTGAACGGCAGGAATACAGACGTCTGAATGGTCTGTGTTTCTACTGTGGTGATTCCACTCATGCTATTACTTATTGTCCTAAGCGCACTAAGCGGTCCGCTAGGTCTGCCGTCATTGGTACTGTACAGTCCAAATTCCTTCTGTCCATTACCTTGATATGCTCTTTGTCGTCGTTTTCTGTCATGGCGTTTGTGGATTCGGGCGCTGCCCTGAATCTGATGGATTTGGATTATGCTAAACGTTGTGGGTTTTTCTTGGAGCCTTTGCGGTGTCCTATTCCATTGAGAGGAATTGATGCTACACCTTTGGCCAAGAAAAAACCTCAATACTGGGCCCAGCTGACCATGTGCATGGCTCCTGCACATCAGGAAGTTATTCGCTTTCTGGTGTTGCATAATCTGCATGATGTGGTCGTGTTGGGGTTGCCATGGCTACAAACCCATAATCCAGTATTGGATTGGAATTCCATGTCGGTATCCAGCTGGGGTTGTCAGGGGGTACATGGTGATGTTCCATTTTTGTCGATTTCGTCATCCACCCCTTCTGAGGTCCCAGAGTTCTTGTCTGATTATCAGGATGTATTTGAAGAGCCCAAGTCCAATGCTCTACCTCCGCATAGGGATTGTGATTGTGCTATCAATTTGATTCCTGGTAGTAAATTCCCTAAAGGTCGATTATTTAATTTATCCGTGCCCGAACACGCCGCTATGCGCAGTTATGTGAAGGAATCCCTGGAGAAGGGACATATTCGCCCATCGTCATCACCACTGGGAGCAGGGTTTTTCTTTGTAGCCAAGAAGGATGGTTCGCTGAGACCGTGTATTGATTACCGCCTTCTTAATAAGATCACTGTTAAATTTCAGTATCCCTTGCCATTGTTATCTGACTTGTTTGCTCGGATTAAGGGGGCTAGTTGGTTCACTAAGATAGATCTTCGTGGTGCGTATAATCTGGTGAGAATCAGGCAAGGAGATGAATGGAAAACTGCATTCAATACGCCCGAGGGTCATTTTGAGTATCTAGTGATGCCGTTCGGACTTGCCAATGCTCCATCTGTGTTTCAGTCTTTTATGCATGACATCTTCCGTGAGTATCTGGATAAATTCCTGATTGTTTACTTGGATGACATTTTGATCTTCTCAGATGATTGGGAGTCTCATGTGAAGCAGGTCAGAATGGTTTTTCAGGTCCTGCGTGCTAACTCTTTGTTTGTGAAGGGATCAAAGTGTCTCTTCGGTGTGCAGAAAGTTTCATTTTTGGGGTTCATCTTTACCCCTTCTACTATCGAGATGGATCCAGTTAAGGTCCAAGCCATCCAGGATTGGATTCAGCCGACATCTCTGAAAAGTCTGCAAAAGTTCCTGGGCTTTGCTAATTTTTATCGTCGCTTCATCTGTAATTTTTCTAGCATTGCCAAACCATTGACCGATTTGACCAAGAAGGGTGCTGATTTGGTTAATTGGTCTTCTGCTGCTGTGGAAGCTTTTCAGGAGTTGAAGCGTCGTTTTTGTTCTGCCCCTGTGTTGTGTCAGCCAGATGTTTCTCTTCCGTTCCAGGTCGAGGTTGATGCTTCTGAGATTGGAGCAGGGGCGGTTTTGTCACAGAGAGGTTCTGATTACTCAGTGATGAAACCATGTGCTTTCTTTTCCAGGAAGTTTTCGCCCGCTGAGCGTAATTATGATGTGGGCAATCGAGAGTTGCTGGCCATGAAGTGGGCATTCGAGGAGTGGCGTCATTGGCTTGAAGGAGCTAAGCATCGCGTGGTGGTATTGACTGATCATAAGAACTTGACTTATCTCGAGTCTGCCAAGCGCTTGAATCCTAGACAGGCCCGTTGGTCGTTATTTTTTGCCCGCTTCGACTTTGTGATTTCGTACCTTC
This sequence comes from Ranitomeya imitator, assembly GCF_032444005.1. Classification (NCBI taxonomy): domain Eukaryota; kingdom Metazoa; phylum Chordata; class Amphibia; order Anura; family Dendrobatidae; genus Ranitomeya; species Ranitomeya imitator. The sequence continues at coordinate 660,012,393 of NC_091284.1, read as the reverse complement.
CGGGCTCTAAAAATGTGAAGGCGGATGCTCTGTCTAGGAGTTTTGTGTCCGACTCTCCGGGTTTATCTGAGCCAGCGGGTATCCTCAAGGAAGGAGTCATTGTGTCTGCCATCTCCCCTGATTTGCGGCGGGTGCTGCAAAAATTTCAGGCGAATAAACCTGATCGTTGTCCAGCAGAGAAACTGTTCGTCCCTGATAGGTGGACTAATAAACTTATCTCTGAACTTCATTGTTCGGTGTTGGCTGGTCATCCTGGAATCTTTGGTACCAGAGAGTTAGTGGCTAGATCCTTCTGGTGGCCATCTCTGTCACGGGATGTACGTACTTTTGTGCAGTCCTGTGGGATTTGTGCTAGGGCTAAGCCCTGCTGTTCTCGTGCCAGTGGGTTGCTTTTGCCCTTGCCGGTCCCAAAGAGGCCTTGGACACATATTTCGATGGATTTCATTTCTGACCTTCCCGTTTCTCAAAAGATGCCAGTCATTTGGGTGGTCTGTGATCGCTTTTCTAAAATGGTCCATCTGGTGCCCTTGGCTAAATTGCCTTCCTCCTCTGATTTGGTACCTTTGTTCTTTCAGCATGTGGTTCGGTTGCATGGCATTCCTGAGAATATTGTTTCTGACAGAGGTTCCCAGTTTGTTTCAAGGTTTTGGCGAGCCTTTTGTGGTAGGATGGGCATTGACCTATCCTTTTCCTCGGCTTTCCACCCTCAGACTAATGGCCAGACCGAACGAACCAATCAGACCTTGGAAACATATCTGAGATGTTTTGTTTCTGCAGACCAGGATGATTGGGTGTCCTTTTTGCCGTTGGCTGAGTTCGCCCTTAATAATCGGGCCAGCTCGGCTACCTTGATTTCTCCATTTTTTTGCAATTCTGGGTTCCATCCTCGTTTCTCTTCAGGACAGGTTGAGTCTTCGGACTGTCCTGGTGTGGATTCTGTGGTGGATAGGTTGCAGCAGATCTGGACTCAGGTAGTGGACAATTTGATCTTGTCCCAGGAGAAAGCTCAACTTTTCGCTAATCGCAGACGCCGTGTGGGTCCCCGACTTTGTGTTGGGGATCTGGTTTGGTTATCTTCTCGTCATATTCCTATGAAGGTTTCCTCTCCTAAATTTAAACCTCGTTTTATAGGTCCGTATAGGATTTCTGAGGTTCTCAATCCTGTGTCTTTTCGTTTGACCCTCCCAGACTCCTTTTCCATACATAATGTATTCCATAGGTCGTTGTTGCGGAGATAAATGGCACCTATGGTTCCATCTGTTGAGCCTCCTGCACCGGTTTTGGTGGAGGGGGAATTGGAGTATATTGTGGAGAAGATTTTGGATTCTCGTGTTTCTAGACGGAAACTCCAGTATCTGGTTAAATGGAAGGGTTATGCTCAGGAAGATAATTCCTGGGTTTTTGCCTCTGATGTTCATGCTTCCGATCTTGTTCGTGCCTTTCATGCGGCTCATCCTGGTCGGCCTGGGGGCTCTGGTGAGGGTTCGGTGACCCCTCCTCAAGGGGGGGGTACTGTTGTGAATTCTGTGGCTGAATTCACTCCTGTGGTCACAAGTGGTACTGCAGCTTCTGAGCTTCCTCCCTCAGGTGTTCTGGTGAGCTCGTTAACTGCTTCATTACTTAACTCCGCCTGATGCTGCTATCCTTGCTCCTTGTCAATGTTTCAGTGTTGGATCTGAGCTTCTCCTGATTGTTCCTGTGACCTGCTGATCTGTATAGCTAAGTGCTTTTTGCTTTTTTGTTGCTTTTTTTCTGTCCAGCTTGTCTTTTGTTTTGCTGGAAGCTCTGAGACGCAAAGGGTGTACCGCCGTGCCGTTAGTTCGGCACGGTGGGTTTTTTTTTGCCCCCTTTGCGTGGTTTTGCTTTAGGGTTTTTTGTAGACTGCAAAGTTCGCTTTACTGTCCTCGCTCTGTCCTAGAATATCGGGCCCCACTTTGCTGAATCTATTTCATCCCTACGTTTTGTCTTTTCATCTTACTCACAGTCATTATATGTGGGGGGCTGCCTTTTCCTTTGGGGAATTTCTCTGGGGCAAGTCAGGCCTATTTTTCTATCTTCAGGCTAGCTAGTTTCTTAGGCTGTGCCGAGTTGCCTAGGTAGTTGTTAGGCGCAATCCACAGCTGCTTTTAGTTGTGTTTAGGATAGGATCAGGTTTGCAGTCTACAGAGTTTCCACGTCTCAGAGCTCGTTCTTGTATTTTTGGGTATTTGTCAGATCACTGTGTGCGCTCTGATCGCTAAGCACACTGTGTTTCTGGATTGCCTTCATAACACCTGTCATTAGCAAACATAACAGATACCAACCCATACCAGTACCCCACCTCCTCCTTGCTGGTGTCTGAGTCATAGTGGAGCTCTCTGCCCTTTACTGATCCAGCCTCTGGCCAATCCATCTGGCCCATCAAGAGTCACTCTCATTTCATCAGTCCATAAAACCTTTGAAAAGTCAGTCTTAAGATATCTCCTGGCCCAGTCTTGACGTTTTATCTTATATTTCGTGTACACAGGTAGGTGTTTTTCAGCCTTCCTTACCTTGGCCATGTCCCTGAGTATCGCACACCTTGTGCTTTTTGTTACTCCAGTAACGTTGCAGCTCTGAAATATAGCAAAACTGATGGCAAAGGGCATCTTGGCAGCTTCACACTTGATTTTCCTCAATTCATTGGCAGTTATTTTGAGCCTTTTTTGCCTAACATGCTTCGTGCGACCCTGTTGGCTGTTTGCCATGAAACGCTTGATTGTTTGGTGATCACGCTTCAAAAGTTTGTCAATTTCAAAACTGCTGCATCCCTCTGCAAGACATCTCACAATTTTGGACTTTTCAGAGCCCGTCAAATCTCTCTTCTGACCCATTTTGCCAAAGGAAAGGAAGTTGCATAATTAAGCACACCTTATACTGTATAGGGTGTTGATGTCATTAGACAACACCCCTCCTCATTACAGAGATGCACATCACCTGATTTACTTAATTGATAGTTGGCTCTCAAGCCTGAACAGCTTGGAGTAGGACAACATGTTTGAAAAGTATCTGATGATCAAAATACAACCTGCCTAATAATTCTGCACACAGTGTAGAATAATCTGAGAGTATATCCAAAAAATGTTTATTGCATTATCCCTCCAGTGGCCTAAGCCACCAAGAATGCTACTACTCTGGTTTAGAAATAACGCTAGACTACCGAATGTATTTGAGCAGTGTATTGTGGTATTATTTAGGAATGTTATTACAGTATTATGTGAATTTTTAGGGGACAATTATTTGGATGCTGTATGGTTGCATTAAGCATCGTGTACACTACAGTATATATGTCAGTATTATTTTGGCACTCTATACTTGTAGAATGTGACCTGTATATGCAGTATTAGGTCAACATGGTATAGGAGTTTTACTTAGATCTTTTATTGAGCTATTTTCAGGACACTGAATAGCAAATCTAGTTGAGCTTTGAATGACAGTATTAGGTGGAAAATATATGGTAATCTAATGTGAGCTATATATGATAATACCATATAGATACTGTATTATTTAGGCATTGTAGGGTGATAATAATTGGGCAAAAAATGGATGTATTATTTGGCATTGCATGGATCCTGTATTTTAATGTAAAAAACTGTAGAAAAGAACGAACCAACTTTGCTTGTTGCCCAGTGCCCCAATTTTCTAAAAAAAATGAGTATATTAATAAGAGTAGAGTGTGATATCCTTTACATCAGTCCTCTCATGTTTCCCCATGGCAATTGCAGTGGGTGCGTTTGTGGTGCATACTGTGCATTCTGAACTAACAGCCAAAATTCAGAAGGAAACAGTTAAACATAGTGTTGAGCATTCCGATACCGCAAGTATCGGGTATCAGCCGATATTTGCGGTATCGGAACTCCGATACCGAGTTCCGATATTTTTGTGATATCGGGAATCGGTATTGGGATTAAGATTCATGTGTAAAATAAAGAATAAAAATAAAAAATATTGATATACTTACCCTCGGACGCGCCCTGGTTGTCACCGCTGCAACTGCCATGCTTCCGTTCCTAAGAATGAGCGCGTTAAGGACTTTTGATTACGTCGCGGCTTGTGATTGGTCGCTGAGCGGTCATGTGACCACTCAAGCGACCAATCACAAGCCGCGACGTCATCGAAGGTCCTTAACGCGCTCATTCTTAGAAAGGGAAGCATGGCGGTTGCAGCGGTGACAACCAGGGCGCATCCGAGGGTAAGTATATCAATATTTTTTATTTTTATTCTTTATTTTACACATGAATATGGATCCCAGGGCCTGAAGGAGAGTTTCCTCTCCTTCAGACCCTGGGAACCATAGAGGATACCTTCCGATATTTGTGTCCCATTGACTTGTATTGGTATCGGATATCGGTATCGGTGATATCCGATATTTTTCGGATATCATCCGATACCGATACTTTCAAATATCGGACGGTATCGCTCAACACTAGTTAAACAACATCTTAAAATAAATCTCATGCCAAAAACAAAACTGTTTTAGCTAGAAATTATACCAACAAGCCTTTGCTCAAACATCTCCTATGTGCCTGTGAGATCGAAGGTTTGTTTTGTTGATGCAGCTTACCCTTACCCAGTGCTGTGAGGGATATTGAGCATGTCAGCAGTGGCTGTGTATCATACCCATGTAGCCTGCAAGGTCTGTTCAGAGCATTGTAAAAAATTGATCATGCAAGAATTTCTTACCCATGCCGATGCCCAACCGATGCGCTAATGCCCCGACGTGCATTTTGCTGTTGCTTCTTCTGGGAGTAGTGCTGGCATGATCAATTTTAAAGCACTTTGTGATGATCCATGTACCTTTACTATTAACTAAAGTTGTTATTTGCTAGCCTTAATGATATGACATTGGTGCTTTGGTCATGGCTTCTTTTGCCGGATATTGTGCAATATTATCCCAACACAATCGGCACTAGTGCTGCTCTGCTCCTGCTTATTTTGAGGCCTGGTTGGCACTTAGTGAGGTGAGTAACAAGAGTGAGGGACCATCCTGATGAAGTACACCTTGTTGGGGTGGGGTGGCTTTTACACCTTTTTAATCAAAATAGTGTTAACTAAGTACCATATGTTTTTACTTGTGTTGCCACTGTTCACGTACCACATTGTGCTTGTATCTTATGTTTTTATTCTAGGCTTTGTTTGCTGATGGCAACAGCGTATATGTGCACCTGCATATTACACTTATACTAACAGGTGTGCTGATCCTCATTTTTGGCTTCTCTGTCAAGACTGGTGTAGCGCAAGCTTGTGCAATGCTTGACTTGATTAATCAGCCCCAAGGATTCATGTAATGAACATATAGCTTAATGTCTTTGTTCTGTAAACTTCCATAGTATTGTGCTATGGTTGCAGAAGAATCATGTGAAAAAAACAGCATCCTTTGTCTTTAAATTGGTGCAATTTTCCAACAGTATTTTCTAGTACAAAATTCACAGTGACCTGTAATTTGGTTAGTCATTTGCTATACAGCTGATAACAATGTATCCACCAATCACAATAGGCGCTGTTACAGCTGACCCTTCTCCCACTCCTTTAACAATGACCTTTGCAGAGACATATTTGACACTTCAACACAAAGATAGGAACCTCAATATCCAATCATTGTGGCTATGTACACGTGTTATTTCCTCAAACAATGTGCAGTTAAGTCTGAAAAATCCACAGTGGCAAGTCTGAAAATTGTGAGATTTTTTTTTTAAAAATACAAATTGTCACATGTAAAGAAAAAATTTGTGTAACGCAAAAGCCTGATTTAAACAATAGGTAATTTTTGCACATATCAGGCTTATTTGCACATGGACCCATACAAGTTGATGGGGGCATTTACACATTGAGTTTTTTCCAGACCTGCTTTCTCAATCTGAAAAAAATTAATGCATGTCCCATTCTTGTGCAGGTTTGTGGATCAGTCTCAGCTAACTTCCATTAAATTACATTTTTGTCACTTCCAATCATTGTATATCCATTTTGCATGAATCCAATGTTTACTGTGTCAAATTGATTACATTTATGCATTTGCAGCCTTACACTGCTTATTGAGGAACACAATGTCACACTGAAGCAAAACACTGCAGCAGACCGAGTACTAACTTGTACATAATGGACCTGGACTGAATGATTCTAACTTCTTGCCTTTTCTTGTAAAAAATGGTTCTGTATCCTATTACAAATTGGACGGGAATATTCAAATATATTTCTTCTGATTATTTTCCGACAGATGTAGCAGCATTTAATCTGACAAATAACGAACCATCTTGATAACTTGTAATAGATGGTTATCTCACTTCAGAGGAATAGATAACTTAAATGATTTGCAATTTTATCTAGTTAACAAAATTAAGACAAAGTGTTTGCAAATTACCTCTTATTAAACATAATCTGCATTGTCAATACTGAAGAGGTTTTTAATTGTATTCTGCAGAGCTCATTGCTAGGTTACCACCACCCCTGCAGTCTATCAGAGGTGGCTGGTTACCTAGGTAAGGAGTGCTCACTTGCAAGCTCTTTTCTTTAGAGCTTGCAAGTGCTGCTATGAACAGCTCTGGATTCGACTAGCTTCAGTCCCTCTGAACGCCTCCAATGTTGCAGACGCAACGTTACCTCTGCTTACAGCATGGACCGGCAGTGGCAACATACCAATGATTTGAGCTGCCAGTCTTCAAGTGAGCACCAACCCCAACAAGCAAGAAGCCCAGAGGCAGGGATACAGTGATCTCCTGAAGATAGAAGATGACGAAATTTGTTTAACATTGCATTAGTTATTAACTGATGCTAAAGGGAACCTGTCACCCCCAAAATCGAAGGTGAACTTACCCCACCAGCATCAGGGGCTTATCTACAGCATTCTGGAATGCTGTAGATAAGCCCCCGATGTATCCTAGAAGATGAGAAAAGGAGGTTAGATTATACTCACCCAGGGGCGGTCCCGGTCTGGTACGATGGGCGTCACGGTCCGATCCGGTGCCTCCTATCTTCATCAGATGACGTCCTCTTGTCTTCACGCTGCGACTCTGGCGCAGGCGTACTTTGTCTGCCCTGTTGAGGCCAGACAAAGTACACCTGCGTTGGAGCTGCAGTGTGAAGACAAGAAGAGGACGTCATAGTAAGAAGATGGGAGGCCCCGGACCGTGACGCCTATCGTACCGGGACCTCCCCTGGGTGAGTCTAATCTAACCTCTTTTTCTCATCTTTTAGGATACATCAGGGGCTTATCTACAGCATTACAGAATGCTGTAAATAAGCCCCTGATGCTGGTGGGCTTAGCTCACGTTCGATTTTGGGGGTGACAGGTTCCCTTTAAATTACACTTTTTTATGCTGAGATATCTCAGTGATGTGTTTTCTCTATTAAGGTAAAGTACTTCAACATATGTATTTCCTTTAGATTAGGATTCATTATTACCACTTTTTATTTTTAAAAATATAAAATATCCAAGAGACTAGATGACAAGAGAGTAGATGACCTAAACACACTGAGTAAAATCTTACATGAGCATTGTACGTTGTTACTGGGTAATACTTGCGTGCTTTTGAATTAACTACTATGGACATGGATCATTTGTTTCCCAAATAAATACAGATACAACTAAAATAAAAAGCCTCCTCCAGCTTGACAAGTATTAGCAGGAACTTTATTACACCACATCGAGTTTACTGCACCCACTGCATTCTCCAGGAGCTCGTGTTCATGTAGCCCCTGCCTTTCCCCATTTTAAGCTATGCACTAATTATCATTTGTTTCCTGTTTTATGTCTGACTGCTTCTGCGCTCAGGGATTCCATAAATGTTGAGTGTTATTGCCTATTTTCTACAGTCATTTCTTTTTCTTTCAGAATGCTTCAAACAGATGCTCAGTCCCTGAAGCTTCCGCTCCACAAATCAGGCATCATCATTGCCATGAAGCGGTCCACGACCCACAGCTGACTTCGTGCTCTTGCCCTTTGTACGCCTGTAAATGGGAAGGTCACTTAGAGGTGGTTGTTGCTCATTTAACACAAACTCATACAATAAACATACTACATGGAACAGAAATTGTCTTTCTCGCTACTGACATGCACCTGCCAGCGCCGGTGGACTGGATAATTGCACATTCTTGTTTGGGCCATCACTTTTTGCTTGTGCTCAGAAAGCAAGAAAAATATGAGGGATATCCGCAATTTTTTGCTACGATGATGCTGATTGGCACGCCAGCACAAGCTGAGAATTTCAACTATAAACTGGAGCTGAACAGGAATCGTAGAAGACTGACATGGGAATCCAGTCCCCGCTCAGTCTTAGACTGTGTTGACTCTATAATTACGGATGGTGATTGCCTTGTGCTTAATGCCTCAGTGGCTCAGCTCTTTGCAGATAATGGAAGTCTGGCCATTGGAATAGCAATAACTGCAAGCAAACTTTGTGCTACTCAACCTGAAATGTAATTTACCGGACATCTGTGTATGGAAATCCAAACTAATGGGCTTTTTACCCTCACTTGGCTTTCTAGTTCTTGTACATAGGAAAAGGTTGTTCGGAGAGAAATGTATAAGCAATATTGCTTTTCAATGTATTTAGATTTAGTTTCCTTGAAAACTTTTTGATTCATAAAGAGCTATTGACAGTAGGATGCCATGTGAAGATATTTGTATGTTTCCATATGTACTGTATATTTCTGATGTCCATATAGGTTTATCTGGATTTATTGCTATAAATCTCAACACTGGTCAAAAGGTTTTTTTTTTCGCTTAGACTTCCTAAATAGCATTCCATTTTGTATAACTGTTTATGTTCATTTGTATAATTGCTGTTAAGTCATATCAGTTTAGGAGAATGAAGGTTATACTACCCAATATTCTGTGTGAGGGCCAATCTATAATAAGGAAACTTATGGGCCATGCAATGTTAGCCTGTGAAATTAAATATGTCTTCTCACCCAGCCAAAAGTCCTCCTCCTTTGCACTGATGGGGGTCAAAAGGCCTAAACAGATGTATTGAAATTCTCTTTCGACTTTATATCCTAAGATAAGTCAAATGGCAAAGCCCTTTAAAAAGTGCACTTGTAGGATTGTATTCAAATGTTTCTTTATAAAATATTCAATAATGTCCAGTACAGAAACTTGAGAAAAGGGTGAGTCCCGAAACTTTGCTACAGCTTAGGTAGCTTATACTTTCTTCAGAGTCTCTACAAACTTGTGGGATATGGAAACTTCCTTGGATATACACATGGGTGATTCTTTGTCCATACTATATGATGCCATTCTGCTGTAATGGACATTATTGCATATTTTATAAAATAATGTTTTAATACAATCTTACACGTGCACCACTTGTCTATATGAAGTTTCATTATTTAGGCAGATGGAAAGAGCCTGATTAGAGCACCTTTTGCAAGATGAAACCCTGAAAAAGACTCTTTAAATGGTCAGTATTGACTTATGGATTGTTACTTCCAATAAATGACTAGAACCTACAGAGACCACCAGAGACCCTAATATCTTGCTCTATGAAAAGGTTATTTGCATATTAACCAATATTATAATTGTCCTGACGAAATTGCGATTAATTTGTCCTAATAATTTGGGATGTTACCTTGATAACTGCATTACAGTAGGACATTCTATAATTCCTTTCTAAATGCCCTATCCGGTCAAATGGATGTCTTAAGAGGTCAATCATTCTGATCCACCTCTATCAGACAATGTAGAGATGATATATGAGCAGTAGCTCACGCAGCGTTAAATATGCTGTCTTCAGACTATAGCAGTAAAAAAGGGTCTAGAGGACACATCCAAATAATTAAAGAATAGTGACATGTTAAATATAAAGCTGCAGATAACAGAGTGAAATATCATGATGAGTTGCGCCAAAGGATAAATTTAGCTCTAATTGTTTGTTTAATTTCATATTGGTTGTATTTATTTGCATTTAAAGACTTTACATTTATTATTATTATTATTCTCCATATTTTTCACATCATTTTAGGAGGAAGACAGTTCTATAATTTAATGTCCTGTGATTTGATTCTGGTTTTCCTTGTTCTAATTTGTAAGCCTTTGTCGTATTAATTTTTCTATTTTCACATGTTATTTTTCCCTAATTTCAAATCAATCTAATTGAACATAGGACATAAAGGCTTTTTGTCACCAACATATGTAGCATTCCTTACTGAAGACTAATGGGGAATTATGTAAATTGTGCCATAACTATCACAATTACGCAATACATTTTATGTGATATGTAAGGCTTGTTAGACAATTTTCTCTTTCGAGGCTGCATTTAAATGGCAGTATTTTGTGGACCTTATGAACTCTGGATCTGCTACTGGTCTCCTTTTCCAGAGTGCAACAGCCTCCTAAGCATAAATGAGGCAGTTTAGATTGGGTGAGAAAAACCCAGTGCATATTGGGATATCATCGTCCACACACAGACTGTAAATGTTGGACTTATGAAACTGGTCTTATGCCACAATAATTTGTGCCAAAAAAGGCTCTAATTGTTAACAAACAAAAAAGGAATATTTTGAAGGTCCCCCTTAGTCATTCTTTTTTTTAGATTCTGTTCGAAACTGTTGAAAAATGTAAACTTAAAAATGTCTGAAACAGAAGAAAAATGGATGCATGCCATGAACTTCTCTTTGCAGCTGAATACGGTTTTATTTTGCTTATAAATGCTTAGTAAATGTTTAATAAGTTTGTCAATGTATTGTTGTATACACACTGCTCCATACTGTCGGCAATGCCAATTATTTAGACTGATCATTTATCTAATTAGTCATACCACATGAATACATATCTGTACAGTAATGTTGGTAATATTACTTTGCTCATTGACTGGATTTGGATCATGTAAATGTTGCTTATGACACCATATATTTAATTTTTAGTATTACATATAGTTTGAAAACACTAAGAAGACAAATCATATTGAAAAGAAAGAGAGCTAAGAGACAATAAATATTTGCATTTTGTATTTTGAGATGACTTCAGTGGTAATTGTCTGTCTGTCTGCATTATGACAAAGTATTAAACAAACACAACAAAGCAGCCTATGGTATTGTATACTAATAATATAAAAATAATTATATATATATCTGTGAGCAATAATTCTAATACCATATAGTCACCGTGATGCGCAACCAAATAAGTGGAAACCACTCCAGGGGATAAGTGAAAAACCAAGCTCCAAATTAGATACGACCAGGAACACGCAAAGCAGAAAATAATAAGGAAAAATATATTTTATTTCATCTCATATTATTAATGACAATAGAACAGCAAATAATAAAATTGTGCACGTATCCGAATTATAACAAGAAAATATATTTAATTAATAACCATATATAAAATATATATAAAATCAAGGATCAATGTATCTTATGGCAGACAAGGTATAGAGGGTATATAATTTATCTCATATCCCACCATATTTGTAGCTTCATAGACTCACAAATAAATGACACACACATGTATATGTGAAATAACCAAATCCAAAGTTATGTATAGCCAAGTGGCTACAAAGCTAGTGCAAGTGTTTACAAAAAAGTATATACCGTATATACCCGAGTATAAGCCAACACAAGTATAAGCCGACCACCCTAATTTGCCTCAAAAAAATGGGAAAACTTATTGACTCGAGTATAAGCCTAGGGTGGAAAATGCAGCAGCTATCGGTGAATTTCAAAAATAAAAATAGATGCTCCATACCGTTCATTATGGCCCCATAGATGCTCCATATAAAGCTGTGCCATATATAATGCTCTGCACCGTTCATTATGGCCCCATAGATGCTCCATATAAAGATGTGCAATATATAATGCTCTGCACCGTTCATTATAGCCCCATAGATGCTCCATATAAAGATGTGCAATATATAATGCTCTGCACCGTTGATTATTGCCCCATAGATGCTCCATATAAAGATGTGCCATATAGAATGCTCTGCACTGTTCATTTTGGCCCCATAGATGCTCCATATAAAGATGTGCAATATATAATACTCTGCACCGTTTATTATGGCCCCATAGATGCTCCATATAAAGCTGTGCCATATATAATGCTCTGCACCGTTGATTATTGCCCCATAGATGCCCCATATAAAGTTGTGCCATATAGAATGCTCTGCACTGTTGATTATTGTCCCATAGACGCTCCATATAAAGCTATGCAAGATATAATGCTGCTGCAATAAAAAAAATGACATACTCACCTCTCTTGCTGCCCGCTGCTCCTCAGCGTCCCGCCTCGGCGTCTCTCCGCACTGACTGTTCAGGCAGAGGGCGGCACGCACACTAGTACGTCATCGCGCCATCTGACCTGCACAGTCACTGCAAGAGGATGGGAAGACGGAGCGGCGCCCGGTGGGTGGAACATGGACAGGTAAATATGACATACTTACCTGCTCCCGGCGTCCCTGGCTCCTTATCCCCGACAGATGGTCTTCGGGTGCCGCAGCCGCTTCCTCTGTCAGTGGTCACCGTTACCGCTCATTAGAGGAATGAATATGCGGCTCCACCCCTATGGGAGTGGAGTCCATATTCATAACTTTAATGAGCGGTACCACGTGACCGCTGAACAGAGGAAGAGCTGAGGCACCCGAAGACCATGGGACAGGCAGGGACAGTGCCAGAAGCCCCAGAAGCAGGTGACTATGCGACAGACCTCTCTCCCCCTCACCCGCTGACCCCACCGCCAATCATGACTCGAGTATAAGCCGAGAGGGGCACTTTCAGCCCAAAAATTTGGGCTGAAAATCTCGGCTTATACTCGAGTATATACGGTATATATAAATTAGAGGGTAAAGTGAAAAGGGAACTCCAAATACTAAAGTATACCCATGTACAAATGCATACTAAGTGAGAAAAGTGCTAATAAAGTGCCATGTGCATGATGCATAAAAGGATTATAAAAACGGGGGGATAAGACTATACCTTTCAATATTGCCCAGTCCGGATACTGTGCACCCCGACGTGCGTTTCGGAATGAAAATTCCTTCGTCAGGGTGTAGTCTTAGGTTAGATCAATGGGCTTATATATATAGATAGATAGATAGATAATTTAGAAATGAACGCCGATTCCTGTGACCTCCGATATGTACGGCGCATGCGTTGTCCGAGAAACCGGAAGTGAAGACCGCATTCATCAGGTGACCGGACACACGGGATGAGTCCCTGGCATTACCAAGACGACAATGATGCCATGGCCCAGACGACGAGGCATCAGACGCGCATGCGCACTATCAAGGGTAGGGTATGTGCTATATAAGGGCTACTATAAAAAAAATAATAATAAATAAATAAAACAGGAGGAGTATAACATGTATATCACATGTGTGTGAGGGAAGTTATAGCGCCACATAGTCAGATGTACTGGACAATCCAAAGTTGTACAAACGCCACTACCAATATGGAACGGCAACAAGTGTACATGTTCACATATCAAGAGCTATATATGCTTCCATGAAAAGCTGATAGAATCGGAAAAGTGCTCAACATACACTGTAAAACACCATCCTAAAAAAATCATTTTCTAAAGGACATAAATAAATAGAACCTGGTAATTAATAATAGTTGGATAGTTGATTAGTGAACATTATAAAACAGTGACAGAAAACATATAAAAATAATATTAATAAATAATAAAAATAATAAAGATAAAAAATGACAAAAAATAATAAATAAAATTTATATATATATATATATATATATATATATATATATATATCAGAAAAATGTTTAAAGAAAAATATATAAAATAATGAAAGTTATATAATTAATACAGTAAATACATGATATTCTATCAGATTTTGATGGAAACATATATAGCTCTTGAAATGTGAACATATACACATAGTCACAGTAGTCACAAACAGATAAAGGAAGCCTATCATTAGATTCATGCTGTCTGAACCGCATGAGTGCATGATAGCTTCCATTTATTTTAATTTTTATTATTACTATTATTATTATTATTATTTATTTTAGAGCACCATTCATTCTATGGTGCTGTACATGGGAAGGGGTTACATACAAGATACAAATATAAATTAAAGTTGTAAGAGTGGTGAAGACAGTGCTTCACTCTCTAGCATTCCAAGTGGTTAAATGTATTTTACAAGTAATGTTTGATATCTGAAAGCAAACTTCCTGGGGCTGCAGTATGGCCTAGAGAGGGTTAGCTATAATGGCCAGCCCAGATTGGGGACAAGAACTGAGGGTTATTGTCAAGAACAGGAAGTGGAGTTCAATTGAGAAAGTATGGTGAAGTGATTACAGTGGAAAAGTGCAGTTGGCTGCTAGGGACAGCATGAGCCTATTACTCGGGGCAATGGATTGCCATCTAACAAATCCCATGCAGACCCGTCTCTCGGTCCTGGAACCTGAAGGTGAGCGTCAGGGACACGTCAAGCCTGTGGGACTGCAAGGAAGCATGGACACAGACTCTCTGAGGCGAAAGGTAATGGACTCCAGGTACACTGCCTTTGGTGGAGCGGAATTCCCCGTGTCAGTGGAGTCAGTAGGAAAAGGGATGTTCTACCCAGAACGAGTGTTAAGGCTGAAATTACATACAGTATCTGTGGGAAAGACTGTAACCTGTTGTGCCCTATCCCACATTCTTTACTGTAAATAACTGTAAAATGCTCAGTAAACATTCAAGTCTTACGAAGCATTCAGTGTCCCCTGGATTGTGTGCTGCATTTCCAGAAAGTGGAAGCCTGGAGCCAGTGGATGCCTAGAGCCCACAAGTAAGTGTGATGCACCCCGTGCAAAGGAGCACATCAGAACTGGGACACGACTACACCTCTCAGGCACCTTAAACAGTGAACAAACTAACAATAACAGAATACTCTACTAACAATAGTAGAGAAAGAAGAGAACCCTTTTTTGTGGGTTTACATTCTACAGGCTAATGGAAAAGTAGACAGTAGATTATGGGGTGACGGAAGCTTCGGTGGTAGTGAGGTGGGTCATTGCAGGCTGTTAGCTTTATTCAAGAGATGTTTTCAAGTTTAGTCTGAAAGTTCTGATTGTGGTGGATAATCGGATGTGTTGCAGCATAAAATTCCAGAGGATGGGGGATACCCGGGAGAAGTCTAGGAGGTGATTGAGTGAGGAACATATGAATGTGGAGGAGAGTAGGAGGTCTTAGGAGGAGGAGGACTAGAGATTGTGTTTTGGAACATATTGGGAGATTAGTTTGGAAATATGCAGAGGAGAGAGATTATGGACAGCTTTATAGGTCACTGTTAGTACTTTGATATATAGTATACAAGTGACTAGCACACTCCAAGAAATTGTGATGCAAATAAAGTGGGGTTTATTACATACAAAGATCACAAACGTTTCGGTCTATTCTTTGACCTTCATCAGTGTGCTAAGTACACTTGTATGCCTGTATGGGCCCCAATAATGGATAGTATATTATTGCATCAGTATAATACATGTATAACACATCTGGTGGACTTGAACCAGATAGGATTTACAGGAGGCTGTCCAAAACAGAGGTAAAGCCAAAACGAAACTACGGCTGTACAATACAAACAGCCAATCAGCGCCAAGAAGAGGATTAGATCTCCGCGGTATCCACCGCAAGGAGTACTGTTAGTACTTTGAACTGGATAAATTGGGGAATTGGAAGCCATCAAAGGGATTTCTAGAAGGGAGAAGCAGAGTAGTAGCATGGAAAGAGGTGGATTAGTTAGGCAGCAAAGTTAATGACGGACTGGAGAAGTGTGAGAGTGTTAGAAGGGAGGACACAAGGGACGATTTTGAAGTAGTCAAGACTGGAAATGATGAGGGAATGGACTAATATTTTAGTAGATCCTGGGTTGAGGAAAGGATGGATTCTGGAAATATTTTTGAGTTGGAGACGACAGGAGGTAGTAAGAGATTGGATGTGTGGTTTGAAGGACAGGGCAGAATTGACAGTCACTCCGATGCAGCATTCTTCCAGTACCGTGGAAAGCATGGTGTCATTAATTGTGATAGATAGAAGGGAGTTAGGAGGATGGGAAGATAGATAGATTAGTGAGATGGATGAAAGATGATGAATTCACTTTCGTCCACATTTAGTTTTTAGGAAAGGAGGAGGAGAAGAAGGAGGATATGGCTACCAGAGAGGTAGATCTGAGTGTCATCAGCGTATAGATAGTAATGAAGCTATGGGACTTTATGAGCTGTACCAGGCCAAGGTATAGATTGATTAGTGTAGGAGTCCTAGAACACTAAGAGAGGACAAGATGATGAGGCTATGTGGGAGTTGAACACACTAAATGTGTGCTTAGAAAGGTATGAGATCCAGCAGAGGATGAGGTCTTTGATGCCAAGGAAAGAGAGGAATGTAGGCAGAGGACAGATCTAAAAGGAGTATAGAGAATTGTCTCTGTCAGCGGCATTTAACTCATGCTTACCGAAAGCGTGTGGCTAATCCCACCCATCAGTGACCCCATCATATGATGATCACCGATGGGTTAGATGACAGCAAGAGGTCTGCAGCAGACCTCTATGATTGTCATTGTCAGATTGCTATGAGCGGCCGCCACGTGGTCGGCGCTCATAGCAAGTGAGCATTTCTGCTATACACAGGTGATCTCATCATCGCCTGTGTGTAGCAGAGGCGATCAAAGTATTGTAGATTCTAGTCTCCCATGGAGACTATTGAAGCATTCAAAAAGTAAAAAATATATTAAAAACTTTAAAAAAACCTAAAAGTTAAAATCACCCCCCTTCGCCCCATTCAAAATACAGCAACAAAAAAATGAAATATACACAGATTTGGTATCGCTGCATTCAGAATCGCCTGATTTAACTATATAAAAAAAGAATTAACCCAATCAATAAATGGCGTAATGAAAAAAACATTAAAAATGCCAGAATTATGTTTTTTATCGCCGTTACATTGCAATAAAATACAATAACGGGAGATCAAAAGACTGTATCTACACCAAAATGGTATCAATAAAAGCGTCAGATCCAAGAGCAGAAAAACTCCTCACCCAGCCCCAGATCAGGTAAAATGGAGACACTACATTTATCACACACAAAAATTGTAAGGCTCATTTTGACTTTGTCAAAAGATATGTGTGAGACTCTCCAAATGTAAGGAGGAAGGTGCTGTGGTCACATGAGACTAAAATTGAACTTTTTAGCCAACAAAGGTGAACACTCTGCCTGGCATCAAACCAACCCAGCCATCAGCCAGAGAACACCATCCCCACAGTCAAACATGATGGTGGCAGCATCATGCGGTGGGGATGTTTTTGGCAGCCTTGACAGGAAAAAATGTCGGAGTTGATAGGAAGCTGAATGGTGCAAAACACATGGATATTCTTGGGAAAAAAACTGTTTCAATCTGTCGGTGATTTGAGACTGGAACGGAGGGTCAACTTCCAACAAGACAATGACCCAAAGAATACTGCTAAGGCAACATTCGCGTAGCTTAAGGGGAAATGTGTAAATGTGGCCTAGTCAAAGCCCAGACCTTAATCCGATTGAAAATCTGTGTTCAGATTTTAAGATTGCTGTTTACCAGAGGAAACCATCTAACCCAGAGGCAAGATGTGGAAAGATCATATAGAATTATCAAAAACGACTTGAAATTGTAATTGCTGCAAAGGAGACTACAAATTTCTGACGTTAGGGGGTGAATAGTTATGCACACTGAAGATTTCATTTATTTTTCTATTTTGGCCTATTTGCTGTTTGCTTCACAATAAACTGAAAACCAAATGTTCACAGCTGTGGGCATGTTCTTTACAAAAACTGATACAAACCCTCAAAAAAAACTGTGAAATTCCAGGTTGTGCGTTAGCAAAACATGAAAAATGCCAAGGGGGTGAATACATTCACAAGCCACTGTATTGCCATCATGTAGTGGTATATATCAGTCCTGCAAAACAGATAACTGATTACAACACAGCTTTAGATGGTGGCATACAGCTGACGTTCTTTCTCATGGAGTCACTAACTCTTCCTGTCTTTTCTATCTGGCTCAGAGTGACATGACAACTTCTTCCAGTTGTAACTCATTTGCAGAGATTACAATAAAGACACACTTGACTTCTCACATTTCTAGCACCATCCACATCAAGTGAGACTCATATATTTTGTAGAATTATTACAAACAGAGTGATCTATTTAAAGTGTTCATTTCTGTTAATGTTGATGATTATGGCTTACAGGCAATGAAAACCCAGAAGTCATTATATCAATAAATTAGAATATTTTATAACACCAGCTTGAAAAATGATTTTAAAATCCAAAATGTTGGCTTACTGAAATGTATGTTCAGTAAATACACTCAATTCTTGGTAGGGGCTCCTTTTGCATCAATTACTGCATCAATGCGGTGTGGCATGGAGGTGATCAGCCTGTGGTACTACTGAGGTGTTATGGAAGTCCACGTTGCTTTAATTGGGTCTGGTGCCTCTCATCTTCCTCTTGACAATACCCTATAAATTCTCTATGGGTTTAAGGTCAGGTGAGTTTGCTGGCCAAACAAGCACAGTGATACTGTTGTTTTTAAACCAGGGATTGGTGCTTTTGGCAGTGTGGACAGGTGCCAAGTCCTGCTTTGGAATGAAATTTCCATCTCCAAAAAGCTTGTCGGCAGAGGGAAGCATGAAGTGCTCTAAAATTTCCTAGTAGACGGTTGTGCTAACTTTGGTCTTGATAAAACACAGTGGACCTACACCAGCAGATGACATGGCCCTATATGTCCTCTTTCGTATAGTTGATATCTTCAAGAATGACCGTCTGTCTATACACAAGCTATTATATGACCACATATTCTGCAGATTTGGGTGTAGTGGAGGGCACTGGGTTAAATGTACTGTGTTTTGCTAAACGTTTCAGGGTAGATAAATCTACAGTTACGTACATATATATTTGGACAGAGATAACATTTTTATTATTTTGGCTATAGACATTACCACAATGAATTTTAAACAAAACAATTCAGATGCAGTTGAAGTTCAGACTTTCAGCTTTCATTTGAGGGTATCCACATTAAAATTGGATGAAGGGTTTAGGTGTTTCAGCTCCTTAAGGCCATGTTCACACCATCCTTTTTTTAATGCGGAACCGCTGCGATTTTCCCGCTGTGGGTCCGCAGCTGTTTTCCATGCAGGGTACATTACAATGTACCCTATGGAAAACAGGAACTGCTGTGCCCACATTGCGGAAAATCCCCAAAAAAGCCGCGCTGAATAGCTGCGGTAAAAAAGAAGTACCATGTCACTTCTTTTTGCGGAACTGCAGCGGTTCTGCACCCATTGACCTCCATTGTGAGGTCAAACCCGCAGTAAAACCCGCAGACGAAAAAAATATCTGTGGGTTTTCTGCGGTTTGTGGTGCAGAACCGCTGCAGTGTGGCTGCCCCCCGTGCTCCAATCCCACCCCCCGTGCTCCGATGCCACCCCCCCGTGCTCCGACGCCCCTCGTGCCCTAATCTCCCCCCCTTATACTTACCGGGCCTCCCGGTGTCCGTCCGGCCGTCTTCTCCCTGGGCGCCGCCATCTTCCAAAATGGCGGGCGCATGCGCAGTGCGCCCACCGAATCTGCCAGCCGGCAGATTCGTTCCAGGCACATTTTGATCACTGTGATAACCTCACAGTGATCAAAATGAAAAAAAAGGTAAATGCCCCCCCCCCCTTTATCACCCCCATAGGTAGTAACAATAATAAAATAAAGAAATTTTTTTTTCCCCCACTACAGGTAGAACTAGGGTTAGGGTTAGGGGTAGGGTTAGGGGTAGGGGTAGGGTTATGGGTAGGGTTATGGGTAGGGTTAGGGTTAGGGGTAGGGTTAGGGTAGGGTTAGGGGTAGGGTTAGGGGTAGGGGTAGGGGTAGGGTTAGGGTTAGAGTTAGGGGTAGGGTTAGGGGTAGGGTTAGGGTATTTTCAGCCATTTTAACCCTAAAAAAACTTCCTAGAAAACACACAGAAACTGCACTAAAAAACGCATCAAAAAACGCATCAAAAAGCACCAAAAAACGTATCAGCGTTTTCTGCCAAGAGCTGCGGTTTTTAGTGCAGAAAAAACAGCAGGGAAATCAGGAACGTGTGAACATGGCCTAACAAGTGCCACCCTGTTTTTAAAGGGACCAAAAGTAATTGGACAATTGACTCCAAGGCTATTTCATGGACAGGTGTGGGCAATCCCTTCGTTATGTCATTCTCAATTAAGCAGATAAAAGGCCTGGAGTTGATTTGAGGTGTGCTTGCATTTGGAAGGTTTTGCTGTGAAGTAAACATGCGGTCAAAGGAGCTCTCCATGCAGGTGAAACAAGCCATCCTTAAGCTGCGAGAAAAGAAAAAAAAACATCCAAGAAATTGCTACAATATTAGGAGTGGCAAAATCTACAGTTTGGTACATTCTGAGAAGGAAAGAAAGCACTGGTGAACTCATCAATGCAAAAAGACCTGGGCGCCCACGGAAGACAACAGTGGTGGATGATTGCAGAATAATCTCCATGGTGAAGAGAAACCCCTTCACAACAACCAACCAAGTGAACAACACTCTCCAGGAGGTAGGTGTATCAATATCCAAATCTACCATAAAGAGAAGACTGCATGAAAGTAAATACAGAGGGTTCACTGCACGGTGCAAGCCACTCATAAGCATCAAGAATAAAAAGGCTAGACTGGACTTTGCTAAAAAAAAACATCTTAATAAGCCAGCACAGTTCTGGAAGAACATTCTTTGGACAGATAAAACCAAGATCAACCTCTACCAGAATGTTGGAAAGAGAAAAGTATGGCGAAGGCGTGGTACAGCTCATGATCCAAAGCATACCACATCATCTGTAAAACACGGCAGAGGCAGTGTGATGGCTTGGGCATGCATGGCTGCCAGTGGCACCGGGTCACTAGTGTTTATTGATAATGTGACACAGGACAGAAGCAGCCAAATGAATTTTGAGGTATTCAGAGCCATACTGTGTGCTCAGATCCAGCCAAATGCTGCCAAACTGATTGGTCATCGTTTCATACTACAGATGGACAAAACATAAAGCCAAAGCAACCCAGGAGTTTATTAAAGCAGAGAAGTTGAATATTCTTGAATGGCCAAGTCAGTCACCTGATCTCAACCCAATTGAGCATGCTTTTCACTTGTTAAAGACTAAACTTCAGACAGGAAGGCCCATAAACAAACAGCAACTGAAAACCACCGCAGTGAAGGCCTGGCAGAGCATCAAAAAGAAGAAAACACAGTGTCTGGTGATGTCCATGAGTTGAAGACTACAGGCAGTCATTGCCAACAAAGGGTTTTCAACCAAGTACTAAAAATGAACATTTTATTTAAAATGATTGAATCTGTCCAATTACTTTTGGTCCCTTTAAAAACAGGGTGGCACATGTTAAGGAGCTGAAACTCCAAAACCCTTCATCCAATTTTAATGTGGATACCCTCAAATGAAAGCTGAAAGTCTGAACTTCAACTGCATCTGAATTGTTTTGTTTAAAATTCATTGTAATGTCTATAACCAAAATTTGAAAAATGTTGTCTCTGTCCAAATATACAGTATATGGACGTAACTGTATATTAACTCTTCCCAGAGCCATCTTGGTCATCCTCCTTGTCCATTCTGTGCTATTTGAAAAAGGTCCTTTAACTTCCGGAATGCTTTTTCCCTACCAGATGGGCTTTCCCTGGAGAACAACGACTATGACTCTTTGTATAGATTACCCCAAAAACCTAAAGATTGGTATCTTACAAAGAAAGCAGAAAAGCATTCTGACTGGTAAAAAAACTAAAGATTGCGTTTTCTGTACAGATTTTGTCCCTTGTAAAGCTGATTCACCTGTCTGGACTATCATGGCTCTTAATGCACAGAAGAACACAACACTGGACCATGTGTTAATGCTATCTGTCCCCGTCCCTCTGGTCTGATCGGTTCACGGAGGATGACGACAGATATTCACAGAGCAAAATACGAAAAATAAAATCTCAACAGTGGGCCTGGCTCGCCATATGAAATAGGGGAACTTTTCTCTCTATAATGTTAGAGGGAACCCTTTTACCTGCATTGAAGTCCAAAATAATTAACGTCAGCTTTGACTAGCAACAATTAATATACAACTTAGTGATGCCTTAACCTTTTCTGTTCCTTATACTATATACTGAGACAAAACCGTGAAAGGATATCAGGGGCATAAGTGGCATATCAGAAAATGCGCTCATCATGGTGACGGTGGAATAAGAGAGCCAGCATAGGTCTGTCTGGGATATTTAAGTCTAGCAGCCAAGAGCTAGTGTCCATTTTCAGGTGAGAGGAAATTATGTCAGCCTATTGTATTATTCCCCACCCACTGGCTAAGGTTCATTCCTGGCTGAATGTGTTTTTAAGCAATTGACTGGACATCTCTATTGTTTCCCCTCCTCCACTCTCAGCAACCCAACTGTGGCACTGTACATGTGGGGAAAC
This sequence comes from Ranitomeya imitator, assembly GCF_032444005.1. NCBI lineage: Eukaryota > Metazoa > Chordata > Amphibia > Anura > Dendrobatidae > Ranitomeya > Ranitomeya imitator. The sequence continues at coordinate 659,989,980 of NC_091284.1, read as the reverse complement.
GTGGGGGGATTATATGTATATATATATATAGCTCTGGCAAAAATTAAGAAACCACCACATCAAAACCCTGTCATGGGCAGACCAATCTCCAGACCTGAACCCCATTGAAAACCTATGGAATGTAATCAAGAGGATAGTCACACGCCATCAAACAAGTGTGAAAGACTGGTGGAAACAAAGCATGCCAAGATACATGAAAGCTGTGATTAAAAATCATGGTTATTACAGAAAATATTGATTTTTGAACTCTTCCTGAGTTAAAACATTAGTATTGTTGTTTCTAAATGACTCTGCCTTACAGCCGGCCGGCGCTCACAGTCAGTGCGGGAAGCTGACGGCGAGGGACATGACAGACACCAGAATGTGAGTATGTAGTGTTTTTTTTTTTTACATTTACAATGGTAACCAGGATAAACATCGAGTTACTAAGCACAGCCCTGCGCTTAGTAACTCGATGTTTACCCTGGTTACCCGGGGACTTCAGCATCGTTGGTCGCTGGAGAGCTGTCTGTGTGACAGCTCTCCAGCGACCACACAACGACTTACCAACGATCACGGCCAGGTCATATCGCTGGTCGTGATCGTTGGTAAATCGTTAAGTGTAACGGTACCTTAAGGTTGGGCCTCCCACTGGTCATTTAACTTATGGTTTCTTCGCTTTTTCTTTAACACTTGTTCACCTCAAGGTAAGGGGGTTGCCACAGCATGTCGATTAAAGTTTCTTTCCTGTTTTTGCCTAAGCAAGACTTTCCTCTACACATTGCTGAACTTTTTGATACTCAAATTGTCTTTCTGTGTTCCAATCAGTGTCAAATTGGCTGGATATGGTTTCAGGAGTTAGGACTCCCATTTCTAGGTCAATGGGGAGTTTACCTGGCCATGCACACATCATGTAAGCTGGGGCATATCCTGTTGAGCTCGTTGGGATATGATCGTACATTTCAATCAAATCAGGTAATTTCTCAGGCCATTGGTTCCTTTCTTCTAGTGGTAGGATCTACAATAAAATTGATTACCAGATGATTCAGTTTTTCGCAAAGACCATTGCCTTGTGGGTGGCATGGCATTGTTCTGATCTTTTTACATCCATAAAGGGAGCAAAATTCTTGCAAGACTTCTGCTTTGAAGGCTGGACCTCTGTCTGACAATACTTGATTTGGGTAGCCATGGGGTCTGCAGAAATACTCTTGGAATGCGTTTGCAGCTGTTCTTGCTGTTTGGTCTTTCACTGGACCAACCACTAGGAAACGGGAATAGTGATCCACTATTGTTAAGGTATAGGTATACCCTGATCGGCTTGAGGATAGTTGCACGTGATCTAAGGCCAATAATTCCAGAGGCTGCTTAGTGATGATGGGCTGCAATGGGGCCCTTTGACTGGCAGAAATCTTCCTTTTGAGATTACATGGGCTGCATTCCCTACACCACAATGGACCGTCTCATACCTGTCCAGAAGAAGCGGTCGCAGATGACTACTTCTAGTTTTTTCCAACCAAAGTGCCTCACTTGATTATGGTAAGCTTCTAAGAACATGGACACATCTTTTCTGGGGACCATGATCTGCCATACCAGTTCATGCGTATGTGGGTTAATAGCTCTTCGCACCAACTTGCCTTCAAAAGTCAACAGCTGCTTTCTTTCCCCAACTGTTGGACATCTGCAGGCGCATCAGGAGAAGGAAATGAATTTGCTTCACCAATGAGTTCCTTGACAATACATATCGCCGGGTCACTGCTCTGCGTCTCTGCCAAACCATGATGGGGTAGTGAATTAAGGGAAACTTCGTGAACGGCAAGACTTCTCCCTGTCATGCAGTTAGAGTCTTGGGAGGCACCGTGGCAGTGGAATGCCGGCATCACTATCTCTTCCAAGTCTGTTAGACTTTCTACTGGATCAGGAGCATTTGGCATACGGAACAAGGCATCGGCATTGTCATTTTTAGTGCCAGCTCGGTATTTAATGACAATCTCATAATTGGACAACCGAGCCATCCATCTTTGTTCCAAGACACCGAGCCTGGTGCTCTCCAAATGGGTCAGCGAATTGTCCATATAGATGGTAAATTTGGATGAGGACAAATAGTGCTTGAACCTCTCAGTCACTGCCCAAACAGCTAAGAATTCCAACATGAAGGAATTATAGTTAGTAGAGTTCCTCTCAGTAGGACGAAGCTTCCGATTCGCATAAGCAATGACTTTCTCCTTACCCTGCTGCTCTTGAGATAGGAAAGCTCCTAAGGGTACCGTCATACAGTGGCACTTTGATCGCTAGGACGGCACGATCCGTGACGTTCCAGCGATATCGTTACGATCTCGCTGTGTCTGACACGCTACTGCGATCAGGGACCCCGCTGAGAATCGTACGTCGTAGCAGATCGTCTGAAACTTTATTTAGTCGCTGGATCTCCCGCTGACATCGCTGAATCGGCATGTGTGACGCCGATTCAGCGATGTCTTCACTGGTAACCAGGGTAAACATCGGGTTACTAAGCGCAGGGCCGCGCTTAGTAACCCGATGTTTACCCTGGTTACCAGCGTAAACGTAAAAAAACAAACACTACATACTTACCTTCCGGGTCTGTCCTCCGGCGCTGTGCTTCTCTGCACTGGCTGTGAGCGCCGGCCAGCCGGAAAGCACAGCGGTGACGTCACCGCTCTGCTTTACGGCTGACCGGCGCTGACAGTGCAGAGGAAAGCACAGCGCCGGAGGACAGACACGGAATGTAAGTATGTAGTGTTTGTTTTTTTACGTTTACGCTGGTAACCAGGGTAAACATCGGGTTACTAAGCGCGGCCCTGCGCTTAGTAACCCGATGTTTACCCTGGTTACCAGGGGACTTCGGGATCGTTGATCGCTGGAGAGCTGTCTGTGTGACAGCTCCCCAGCGACCACACAGCGATGAAACAGCGACGCTGCAGCGATCTGCATCGTTGTCGTATCGTTGCAGCGTCGTTTCAGTGTGACGGTACCCTAACTCAATATTGCTGGCATCAGTGTGCAGGATAAACTGCTGATCATAGTTTGGATAAGCTAAGACCTCTTCTCCAGTGAGTGCTTGCTTAAGGCTTTTGAACGACTCATCCAACCTAGCATCCCTCTCTATCGGAGGGCTCGTACTTCTGGACTTTTTGGGTGGGCCAACTAGGAGGTCTTGAAGGGGGGCTGCCAACTTAGTAAAGTCTTTAATAAAGCTTCTATAGTATCCCACTAGCCTTAGGAATTATTTGACTGCTGAGATCTTGGTGGGTATCTGCCAGTCTCTAATGACAGTCACTTTGTCTGGGTCGGGTACTACTCTCTCTGCACTCTCTAATGACAGTCACTTTGTCTGGGTCGGGTACTACTCTCTCTGCACTCAGACATGACCTAAATACTGCACTCTGGGTTTTAGGAGATGACATTTGGATGGTTTAACCTTTAAGCCAAAGTTGGACAATGCCTTAAAGACCTCGGCCAGGTGTTGCAGGTGTTCCTCATAGATCCTGGAATATACAATGATATCATCCAAATACAATAGCACAGTCTGAAAGTTCTAATGTCCAAGGTAACATTCCATAAGTCTCGGAAAGGTTCTAGGAGCACTGCTCAATCCGAACGGCATGTAATTATACTCACAGAGCCCCATATGAGTAGTGAACGCATTTTTTTCTTTGCCTCAGCAACAGAAACCTGCCAGTACCTGCTGGTTAAGTTCAGAGTGGAGAAGTACCTAGCTGACGTTAACGCTGCTAGGGACTTCTGTACGCGCGGTAAGGGCTATGCATCTTTGTGAGTAATTTTGTTAATTTTTCTGTAATCTACACACATGCACATGGTACCATCTTTCTTTTTGACTAACACCATGGGAGCCGACCAAGGACTGTAGCTACCCCTGATTACCCCTGCTTGTTTCATTTCTTTTAGCACACCTTTTGCACTCTGATAATGAGCTGGAGGTACGGGACGATACCTCTCTTTGATAGGAGGGTGATCTCCTGTGGGGATATTATGTTGAACCGCTTTTGCCTGCCCAAAATCCAAGGGATGCTTACTGAAAATGCTCTCGTATTCATGTACTACTCGAGACACTCCATTTTTCTGATGTACAGGAGTGGAGTCGGTGCCAACATGTATCTTTTGGAACCAGTCCTCCATCTGGACAAGAGAGCCATTCCCATCCGTCGCTTTGGATGGATCCAAGGGTTCTACAGCCTGAATATCATTGTTGCTGACTGTGAATAGTTTGGCTATGGTTGCATAACAGGGCAAGCGAGCTTCCTCCTCCCCACAGTTCAGAACATGTACCGGGACCCTGCCCTTTTAAACATCAACAATACCCCTGACTGTCATCACAGTAGGTCTGCTATTTGAATAGACTGGTTCAAGGAGAGCCGGGTAGTCCTGTCATCTGATGCATATGGCTGCTCTCCACCAGATGAGAGTATCACTCCTGGGGGGAAGCATAATGGAGTTGGGATAGCTCACCCTTAGGCTACAAAACTCTCCACCAGTTAACTCCACCTGCTGCTGCTGCACGAGGGCCTTGATTTCTTTGTTGAGGGCATGTTGCTCTTTGTACAGGGCCGACTCGGCTATGTCTTGCAAAATGGCGGACCTCACTTAAACAATTTTCAATCACATCTGTGCCCAATGTTATGATAGGTTGACACTCCCCTCTTTCTACATCTACTACCATGAGACCTTGAGCTTTGAGCTCCACCCTCTCCACTGTAATGACAACCTCTTTGTACCCCACCTGTGTCAGAGGTTTACCATTACTGATTAATGACAAGTCACGATCAGGACGTCGGGTGAAATCACCATCAGTCCAATATCTCTGGTACAATGTGTGGGGCATTGTGATTACCTGTGGTCCAGTGTCCAAGGGGGCGGTGAAGGGGGGGGGGTATGCATTGAGATCTGCGCACCATAAAAATGGCTTTATATTGATTATTTTTGGTGCGCAGTCTATTCTAAAATGTAGAGTGCATCCGGAGAGATCACTAGGTGTGCACTACACGTGTATATTATGCGCAGAACGGACTGCTCAGAACGCGCTGTCTAAGACATTTTTTTTTGTAAAGCTGAGCTGTAAAGTCTTGCAAATAATTTTTTTTTGCTAAGTAAGTCTGTCTTCCTGGCTTATCTGCTTGTTTTCAGAAGGGTTCTTATCTTCTCTGCTCTTATCAGTACACATATGCTAGCCCAGACATATTACCTTTCAGTTTCTTTGGAGAGCAGCTGTGTGCTTCTACCCCCATGGCCTCTTCTGGCATCAAAAGAAAAAGATGCAGCTATTGCCCTTCTACTTGTGTCAACAAGACGAATATAACATGTTCTGGCAGTAAAACATTTCTATGCAAAAATCATGTGTATTGTTTTTCATGCAAGAATCCGTAAATTTATATGATCATGTAAATATATTCACATTGTAATGTTTATTATCTTTAATTTTTTATCACAAAATGTTTGATTTGATTGTTTTGTTTTTTGTTTTTTTACAAAATATGTGTAGTTTTCTATTTTCGTTTTGCTCATTGGATGGATCTGTTTTTTCAGAATAAAAACAACAAAAAAAAGATTTCTAGTTCATTTATTTTTTTTACTACCAAACATGTTCACAAACAGTCTAGTAAGCAAAAAGTATAAAAAAATGGAGTTAGAGTGTCTAAAATCAAGGTTTAATAAGCCGGGTCATAGTGACCCGGAACACTACAAGTGTATAGTAAATGCGAACAAAACAGCAGGGTTAACCCCTATTTCACTGGCCCCGGAGCACAGGCGCCGGGCACTACTGCCATCCCTGTGACCCTCTGAATCCATCGCTGCCCGGAGACCTGAGTGCCCTGCTCTGGGCGATACAAAACTTGGCGTCACGAACAGGATCCCGTGCGCCTAAAGACCCTAACATTTCTAAAAAAACCTGTTGTTGTTTCAAGTTCCTGCAGTAGCAAGGAAGTCCTGGTCACCATCCGTGCGTGTAGTGGCTGGAATCGCAGTGGGTGGAGCATTGCTTGTTCACATCGCTCGAGACCCCGGCCACCCAGGATCCTACAGAAGCAACGACCTGCAGCAGCCGGAGCGGTGAGTCGCACCCCTGCAAGGGTTAACTGGGGGTGAAGATGTCTAATCCTGGAGACGCTAAAGGTGTAGCAGCTGTGGCTCCCATATTGCCACTCATAATGCCTTACATACCGGGTTCGGCATGGCTGCCACAGTACACAGGCGAATCACACACCTTAAGTGATTTCAAGGAGAAGCTGTGCAGCCTGTTTGAAATCTATCCTATGTCAGAGGAGCAGAAAGTCAGTATACTTATGAGTGAGCTCAGTAGCGCTGCCCAGAGAGAAGTTAAATCTTGGCCAGTGACTGATAAAAAGACTGTAAAAGACATTTTTGCTAAACTAAGGGATACTGTTGACACCTGTACTGCTTCAGAAATAAAGATGCGATTTTTCAGCTGCTGACAGAAATCACAGGACACTGTTAGAGATTATGCCCCTAGCCTGCAGGAGGCGCTGCGGGCCATTAAACAAATTGATCCAGACAGTGTAAGAGATGAGAGCAAAATGCAGAAAGAGCAGTTCATTGAGGGCCTTTTGTCTGACTCTAGCAAGGCTCAACTGCGCATGATGTCATTGCAGAACCCAGACATAGACTTTGCTCAGTTTAAGGACAGATCCATCCGTATCCTAAGAGAATCTATCTATGTCAGTTACGGTAAACACCCGGCAGTTACGTACCACCAGGGGGCAGTGTCCTCACCCTAGGTGCCTGCAGTACAGTACGTGCAGACTCAAGCTAATAATTCCACTGCAGTTACAGCTGCAAGTACAGGAACTGACTAAAAGTGTGGCTGCTTTATGTAAAACTATTCAGACTCTCCAGACTTGTTCCCCCACAGAGAGGATCCAATCAGCCTTGAGCCCGGATGATCTCCCATGGCAATGGGCAAAAAGGATGCCACAACAGCAGCGATGACTGACCCACACTGACAGGAGAACTACTGATCGATTTGACCCTTCTGGAAGACCCATCTGCAGACGGTGCGATAAGGTTGATCATATCGAAATAGAATGTCCTTTAAATGGGCGACTTCTGAGGGCAGGGACCAACCTCAAGGAGTAAGACAATCTGGTCCAACTAACTGGAGAAACAGGTATGTTGGAGGCCGTCCGCTTATACCCGTTGTAACTGATAGGTAGAGCGCGTGTACGACCCCATTGAAATAATTTAGGAAATAAATCAATTGATATACAATAGTAGATGCAATAAATAGACCCAACTGAGGTTATAACTCCTTTATTTCACTGAAAATATGGCCTCACAGCTGTAAAAAACGATGTCGGGTCACAATGACCCGAACACAACAAGTGTAAGTTTTTGCGTGTAGCAAAAAGTAAACGAAAAAAAAAAAAAATACTCATAGGTAGGTCCCCCCAAATGAGGAAAAGTCAAGGAGTCTCAAGTTTTAGAGACTTACAGAAAAAAATCTACAGGGCCGCAAAAAGTCTGTTCGGGTCACTATGACCCGAATACAACAGCAGGGTTAAAAAATAAAAAATATAAAAAGGAAGGAAAACAAAAATTAAAAAGAAAAGTTTGTGATGCCAGTTTGAGTGTTCGGCTGTAAGATGGCTGGCACTGCAGATGATCCCTGGGGGGGTAGGTGATGATGGCAGTGTTTAACCCCCTCCAACTAGGGCTGGCCTCAAGAGATAGTGTTAGAGGTAGATGGTGCAGAGTAATAAGGCAGGAGACAAGGAAAGTCACTTTTTCATTTACTGAAGTCTGGATTCAGTTCCAGAAGATGGAATATAACTCTCACCAGGTTTACAGTCTGCTCTGCACGATGGGAGTTTCCTGGAGTCTAAACTTCCAGTACTACCAAGTAGTCACAGTGTTTCCTGCCTCAGCAACATACAGCTTGAATCCTATGTGAAGCACATGTTTGTTCTTGCACAATCCCTCACTGATTCTCCGTTGCTGTAGTTTTCCTGGGAAAAGACACTTCACTGTTGGTTGTGTAACCACACAGCATCTCAGCTTACCACCCAACTCTAGAAGCCTGGATGGCCTAGGTGCTGATGCCATGATCCTTCTCAGTGCTGTTCCTGGAGAGAGCACATGTTACTCCTCCATGGACATTCTCCATTTTCCTCACACCATCTTTCCTCACAGACTAACTAAACCCCTCACAGTTAGGGTACCTGTGTAAAGCTCTAAGCTTCAGGCAAAGTAAGGCAGCTGTGTAAATTGTGTGTGCAGTTGTCTCCAGCAGAGAAAGGATAACTCCCATCATTTACAATGCACATATAAAAAAAATACATATTAACCATGTTGTGGCAACAAAAGACACAAGGCGCCACACATACATGGCTAACATGCAATATACTATATATATATATATATATACATTTTAGGGCACTTCTCTTCTACAATTGTAAGTTATAGAGCATGAGAATTAGGACAGTCCCAGGATACTTTAGACTGTCAAGTTCATCGTTTTAACTTTATATATGTCGATAGCGCAGAAAAGTGCTATGAAGACAATATGAACAATTAATGTGACCAGTAAACACAAAATAACTGTAACCATAATGATCTGCACAAGTTTTTCTAACTTCAAAAAAACTGGAGAAAAGTGCCTTATTTTTACAGAATTTATGGCTGGTTACCAATACAAAAATTTGTTTGGCTTTTATTATTTCCTAAGCAATCCAGTACCCAAAGGATTTTAAGAACTTAAGATTTTTAATTGACTGAAAAGCTGTTACATTATGTTTTTTACATAAAATTACATTTTGATTTTCATATTTTAGTGGGTCAATGAGCTTTGTAGTTAATGATGGGAAGAATCCGAAAAACAGATACAAGCAGCTCAACATCACTCCAAGATGTCAGCATCCAATAAAGGTGTTAAATCTACCAAATCTAATGTCTGTTCTCAGGAGACCACTGCTGACTGTGATACATATCCACATTGTGAATTTGTGCATATGACACTATATGCTCTGTTCGGTAACAGGTCCTCAGAGCTTAGATGAAGCCAACATACTCTCCTAAAATAGAAATGCAATATTCAGTTGGATGATTTTTCTTTTTGTAAAAGGGAATATGGATGTCTGTAACATGGAGGGTAAGTCGAATAGAATTTCTGTGTAATACAAAGCACTGGTTTCAGATCTCATACAGTAAATGGCATCCCAAAAACTGCACTGCTATATACATATTTGGATTATGTACTCTGGATAGAAACAGAAATAAGAAAGTCACAAAGCTTTAAACTAGTGGAACTCAGGAGACTTTGTCATCTAGTAAACCCATAGTTAGAGGCTATTGGTTTATCAAGGTATGAATTAATTTTAAAGGGGTTGTCCTATAAGCAACATACACTGTATGGGCAAAAATGTCGGGACACCTACACATTACAGTTACGGGAGCTTTTATGGCATCCCAAACTAAATTCATACAATTTGCAATGGAATTAGTCCTCATTATTGATTTAAAAGTGTTCACTCTTCTGGGAAGACTTTCTACAGATTCCCCTTAGTGACGGAGCCAAATTTTTGAAATCTGACCAGTGTCACTTTATGTGGTAATAACTCTGCAACGCTTCAACAAATCCCAGTGATTTTGATACTGTTTTTTTGTGACACATTATACTTTATGATAATGGTAAATTTAGGTCAATATGTTTTGTGTTTGTTTCAAAAATTTGAGAAAAATGTTAAAAAATTAGCAATTTTCAAAATTTGAATGATTATTGCTTTAATACAGATGGTCATACCACAGCAAACCATTAATAAATAACATTTCCCACATGTCGGCTTTATATCAGCATCATTTGTAAAATGTCATTTTATTTTGTTAGCATTTTGGGACGTTTAAAAATGTAGCAGCTGACATTAACCCCCGGCACACCGCGATCAAACATGATTGCGATGTGCCGGCGGTACAGGGAAGCATCGCGCAATGAGGGGGCTCCCTGCGGGCTTCCCTGAGACCCCCACAGCAACGCGATATAATCGCGTTGCTGCGAGGGTCTCCCTTCCTCCCTCCCTGTAGCAGGCCCGGATCCAAGATGGCCGCGGCATCCGGGTCCTGCAGGGAGGGAGGTGGCTGTGAAGCCTGCAGTGCTCTGAGACAGATCGGTGATCTGAGAGAGTGCTGTGCAAACTGTCAGATCACCGATCTGTGATGTCCCCCCTGGGACAAAGTAAAAAAGTTTAAAAAAATTTCCAAATGTGTAAAAAATAAAAAAAAATATTCCTAAATAATGAAAAAAAAATATATATATATTATTCCCATAAATACATTTCTTTATCTAAATAATAAAAAAAAAATAAAAGTACACATATTTAGTATCGCCGCGTCCGTAACGGCCCCACCTATAAAACTGGCTCACTAGTTAACCCCTTCAGTAAACACCGTAAGAAAAAAAAAAAAAACGAGGCAAAAAACAATGCTTTATTATCATACCGCCGAACAAAAAGTGGAATAACACGCGATCAAAAAAGACAGATATAAATAACGATGAGACCGCTGAAAATGTCATCTTGTCCCGCAAAAAACGAGCCGCCATACAGCATCATCAGCAAAAAAATTAAAAAGTTATAGTCCTGAGAATAAAGCGATGCAAAAATAATAATTTTTTCTATAAAATAGTTTTTATCGTATAAAAGCGCCAAAACATAAAAAAATGATATAAATGAGGTGTCGCTGTAATCGTACTGACCCGAAGAATAAAACTGCTTTATCAATTTTACCAAACGCGGAATGGTATAAATGCCTCCCCCAAAAGAAATTCATGAATAGCTGCTTTTTGGTCATTCTGCCTCATAAAAATCGGAATAAAAAGCGATCAAAATATGTCACGTGCCGGAAAATGTTACCAATAAAAACAACAAATCGTCCCACAAAAAAGAAGACCTCACATGACTCTGTGGACCAAAATATGGAAAAATTATAGCTCTCAAAATGTGGTAACGCAAAAAATATTTTTTGCAATAAAAAGTGTCTTTCAGTGTGTGACGGCTGCCAATCATAAAAATCCGCTAAAAAACCCGCTATAAAAGTAAATCAAACCCCCCTTCATCACCCCCTTAGTTAGGGAAAAATTTAAAAAAATGTATTTATTTCCATTTTCCCATTAGGGCTAGGGTTATTGTTAGGGTTAGGGCTAGGGTTAGGGCTAGGGTTAGGGTTAGGGTTAGGGTTGGGGCTAGGGTTAAGGCTACAGTTAGGATTGGGGCTAAAGTTAGGGTTAGGGTTGGGGCTAAAGTTACGGTTAGGGTTTAGATTACATTTCTAGTTGGGAATAGGGTTGGGATTAGGGTTAGGGGTGTGTCAGGGTTAGAGGTGTGGTTAGGGTTACTGTTGGGATTAGGGTTAGGGGTGTGTTTGGATTAGGGTTTCAGTTATAATTGGGGGGTTTCCACTGTTTAGGCACATCAGGGGCTCTCCAAACGCGACATGGCGTCTGATCTCAATTCCAGCCAATTCTACGTTGAAAAAGTAAAACAGTGCTTCTTCCCTTCCGAGCTTTCCCGTGTGCCCAAACAGGTGTTTACCCAACATATGGGGTATCAGCGTACTCAGGACAAATAGGACAACAACTTTTGGGGTCCAATTTCTGCTGTTACCCTTGGGAAAATACAAAACTGGGGGCTAAAAAATAATTTTTGTGGGAAAAAAAAAGATTTTTTATTTTCACGGCATTATAAACTGTAGTGAAACATTTGGGGGTTAAAGTTCTCACAACACATCTAGATAAGTTCCCTGGGGGGTCTAGTTTCCAATATGGGGTCACTTGTGGGGGGATTCTACTGTTTAGGTACATTAAGGGCTCTGCAAACGCAATGTGACACCTGCAGACCATTCCATCTAAGTCTGCATTCCAAATGGCACTCCTTCCCTTCCGAGCCCTCCCATGCGCCCAAACGGTGGTTCCCCCCCACATATGGGGTATCAGCGTACTCAGGACAAATTGGACAACAACTTTTGGGGTCGAATTTCTCCTCTTAACCTCGGGAAAATACAAAACTGGGGGCTAAAAAATAATTTTTGGGGGAAAGTTTTTTTTTTTTTTTTTTCACGGCTCTGCGTTACAAACTGTAGTGAAACATTTGGGGGTTCAAAGCTCTCACAACACATCTAGATGAGTTCCTTAGGGGTCTAGTTTCCAAAATGGTGTCACTTGTGGGGGGTTTCTACTGTTTAGGTACATTAGGGGCTCTGCAAACGCAATGTGACACCTGCAGACCATTCCATCTAAGTCTGCATTCCAAATGGAGCTCCTTCCCTTCCGAGCCCTCCCATGCGCCCAAACAGGGGTTCCCCCCACATATGGGGTATCTGCGCACTCAAGACAATTTGGACAACACATTGTGGGGTCCAATTTCTCCTGTTACTCTCAGGAAAATACAAAACTGGGGGCTAAAAAATAATTTTTGTGGGAAAAAATTTTTGTTTTATTTTTACGGCTCTGCATTATAAACTTCTGTGAAGCCCTTAGTGGGTCAAAGCGCTCACCACACATCTAGATAAGTTCCTTAGGGGGTCTACTTTCCAAAATGGTGTCACTTGTGGGGGGTTTCTACTGTTTAGGTACATTAGGGGCTCTGCAAACGCAATGTGACACCTGCAGACCATTCCATCTAAGGGTATGTGTCCACGTTCAGGATTGCATCAGGATTTGGTCAGGATTTTATGTCAGTATTTCTAAGCCAAAACCAGGAGTGGAACAATTAGAGGAAAAGTATAATAGAAACATATGCACCACTTCTGTATTTATCACCCACTCCTGGTTTTGGCTTACAAATACTGACATAAAATCCTGACCAAATCCTGATGCAATCCTGAACGTGGACATATACCCTAAGTCTGCATTCCAAATGGCGCTCCTTCCCTTCCGAACCCTCCCATGCGCCCAAACAGTGGTTCCCCCCACATATGGTGTATCATCGCACTCAGGACAAATTGGGCAACAAATTTTGGGGTCCAATTTCTCCTGTTACCCTCGGGAAAATACAAAACTGGGGGCTAAAAAAATAATTTTTGTGGGAAAAAATTTTTGTTTTACTTTTACGGCTCTGCATTATAAACTTTTGTGAAGCCCTTGGTGGGTCAAAGCGCTCAAAACAAATCTAGATAAGTTCCTTAGGGGGTCTACTTTCCAAAATGGTGTCACTTGTGGGAGGTTTCAATGTTTAGGCACATCAGTGGCTCTCCAAATGTAACATGGCGTCCCATCTCAATTCCTGTCAATTTTGCATTGAAAAGTCAAACGGCACTACTTCCCTTCCGAGCTCTCCCATGCGCCCAAACAGTGGTTTACCCCCACATATGGGGTATCAGCGTACTCAGGACAAATTGTACAACTTTTTGGGTCCAATTTCTTCTCTTACCCTTGGGGAAATAAAAAATTGGGGGTGAAAAGATAATTTTTGTGAAAAAATATGATTTTTTATTTTTATGGTTCTGCATTATAAACTTCTGTGAAGCACTTGGTGGGTCAAAGTGCTCACCACTCCTCTAGATAAGTTCCTTAGGGGGTCTACTTTCCAAAATGGTGTCACTTGTGGGGGTTTCAATGTTTAGGCACATCAGGGGCTCTCCAAACGCAACATGGCGTCCCATCTCAATTCCTGTCAATTTTGCATTGAAAAGTCAAACGGCGCTCCTTCCCTTCCGAGCTCTCCCATGCGCCCAAACAGTGGTTTACCCCCACATATGGGGTATCAGCATACTCAGGACAAATTGTACAACAACTTTTGCAGTCCAATTTCTTCTCTTACCCTTGGGGAAATAAAAAATTGGGGGTGAAAAGAAAATTTTTGTGAAAAAATATGATTTTTTATTTTTACGGTTCTGCATTATAAACTTCTGTGAAGCACTTGGTGGGTCAAACTGCTCACCACACCTCTAGATAAGTTCCTTAAGGGGTCTACTTTAAAAAATGGTGTCACTTGTGGGGGGTTTCAATGTTTAGGCACATCAGGGGCTCTCCAAACGCAACATGGTGTCCCATCTCGATTCCAGTCAATTTTGCATTGAAAAGTCAAATGGCGCTCCTTCGCTTCCGAGCTCTGTCATGCGCCCAAACAGTGGTTTACCCCTACATATGGGATATCGCTGTACTCAGGACAAATTGTACAACAACTTTTTGGGTCCATTTTCTCCTGTTATCCTTGGTAAAATAAAAAATTGGAGCTGAAGTAAATTTTTTGTGAAAAAAGTTAAATGTTCATTTTTATTTAAACATTCCAAAAATTCCTGTGAAGCACCAGAAGGGTTAATAAACTTCTTGAATGAGGTTTTGAGCACCTTGAGGGGTTCAGTTTTTAGAATGGTGTCACACTTGGGTATTTTCTATCATATAGACCCCTCAAAATGACTTCAAATGAGATGTGGTCCCTAAAAAAAAATGGTATTGTAAAAATGAGAAATTGCTGGTCAATTTTAACCCTTATAACTCCCTAACAAAAAAAAATTTTGGTTTGAAAATTGTGCTGATGTAAAGTAGACATGTGGGAAATGTTACTTATTAAGTATTTTGTGTGACATATCTCTGTGATTTAATTGCATAAAAATTCAAAGTTGGAAAATTGCAAAATTTTCATAATTTTCACCAAATTTCCATTTTTTTCACAAATAAACACAGGTACTATCAAAGAATTTTTACCACTATCATGAAGTACAATATGTCTCGAGAAAACAGTGTCAGAATCACTGGGATCCGTTGAAGCGTTCCAGAGTTATAACCTCATAAAGGGACAGTGGTCAGAATTGTAAGAATTGGCCCGGTCATTAACGTGCAAACCACCCTTGGGGATAAAGGGGTTAAAGCAATATATAATAAAACACTATTAATACAATGGAAAACCTCTAAAAGAGGGGAAGGCCCCTGGAGGAAGCAAGGTGAAACAGCATCGGAGTGGAGGGACACATGCAGTGGAGCGCTGCTGATTGCTAAAGGTAGGTCTGATTAAGTAATGTTATGATTTATTGCTGCACTGACACTTTTTCTTCATTGGTATCCTTTCCATTTCAGTGTTGCATTAAGGATTTATAACTAGACATTAGATCTCATTAATGGCGCAGGTACTTTATTTATTCAAATATGTGAGCATATATTACTCTAGTCAGTCTATTAATTAGCAAATCAGTTTAAATAAGTGAATATTATGAACAATGTATCATTTTATATAAATAGCACTTGCACTTTATTACATATTTGTGGTCCTGTTCTACCTTTAATATTTATATATTTTTTTATCTGGCTCCTACAATATCCTGTTATTATATATCTTTATAATAGTTTCAATACAAAATATATTTTGCAATATTTTTTGCATACATCTCTTCTCTTATCCTGGGATAACAACATGTCCTAAGGTTATGTCATGGTATCCATAGACTTGAAGCCTAGTTATGGAAACAGAATATGTCCACAGTCATGCTGAGACAGAATAGAACCTTCCAGATAAAGTTTCCACAAAGTTGTAAATGTACAAGTGTCCAAAATGTTCTGGCTTGCTGAAACATCAAGATTTCGCTTCCCTGTAACTAAGGTGTCTAGACCATTTGTGATTGGTTGATATAAATCTTGTTTGCAGCTGCTTGGCCATAGAAATCCATGCAATGTAACTCCCGGCATGTAGGATATGTACTGATGTTAATGCCAGAGGAGGTTTGCAACTCTTCAGTTGTTGAGTGAGCAACGTGTTGATGCCTTATATGCAATATGTGGTCTGCCACTTGTGTCTATGTTTCCTAAACACTTCTAGTTTTCCACTAAAGGGCCACGTCTCTCTCATTTCCTTTTATGCAAAATTGAAGTCAGCAGAAGCGAGAGCTGCTGTTGCTCTTTAACTCACTCTTGATGCCAGTAATGTCTGAAGGAAATAAGAGTGAAGCGGCCCATTAGCCTCCATTAATTGGTTGCAGAACTCACGTGATATTACGTCATGTGAGCCTATTGAGAGCATGTTGCTGAAATGGCGTCAACAATAGAGGTGAGGTTAAGGTGTCTTTATTCTTCATGGGGGAACATTGTAGAGCAGAGGTTGTCCAAGTAGTGGACAACAACTTTAAATAAGTGGTCAGTTTCAGCATGTACAGTTAAAGTTTCTAATATACATTCTGTTCCACACAATATTACAGCCACATTTTAACATCCATTTTTGCCCGCAAGAAACAGACACCCTATAGTTTTATTGGATTGAAATCTGTTCACCGTAGGGCTTAGAGGGTGGAGCTGTTAAGCTGCGTAAAACTGTATATGTGTACTATGGCCAAATGAAACCAGCCCAAGTAGCTTTATAAAAGCAACTACCGTATGTCTTTTGTGATAGAACCTTGAAAAATCAAATTTTCTTCTGCTTATGCCACATTTTAAAGATGTTTTCGGCAGACAGCTGGTAAGGCACGCTGGGGCTTACGGTTCAGCAATAGTTTGAAGAGTGACATGCTGTAAACCTAGGAGTTCTGTTCTTTTCACATGAAAGGATTCATAGTCTAGGTATACATTGTAATGTTCCTGCTATGCAATTACACAAAGTATGTGTCCTGTCACCTGTAAAGTCACTAAACTAGTCAACACTGGAGAGAGAAAATAAAGGCTTCAGCTGAAAGCACAGCTGCTTCGGTGTGCTCTTTTTTCCCTTCCTGCAGCATAAAAGTAAGTAGCTGTGTAAAATGTGTCAATCAATAAAAGTAATTTGAAATACTATGCTGCATTCAAGGGCTCACTGAAATAGATTGCTTTGGGATCTACAAAAAGCAAAACTGTTCCTACAATGCACATGCCAGGCTCCTGACCTTTCTGTCAGCATGGTGTGAAATATGTACATGTACTGAAAATTCATCTAACATATGATTCTAAAACCATGGACTCATATATGGACATGGTACCCCTATTCTGATGTAATAGCTTTTTCTCTCAACTAGATCTTGGAAAAAGGCTAACTGAGTTTTTACCTATCCTTTCAGCCACAAGAACAATTACCGTATATATTCAAAGGCACCTAATTTTGCCACGGAAAACTGGGTAAGCTTATTGACTCGAGTATAAGCCAGGTATGTATTGTCCCTTCATCCCTATCCCGGTATGCATGGTTTCCCCCATCCTGTTCTGCTCTGTGTGGCTCCCCCTGTTGTATGCATGGCTTCCCGTCCCATCCTTGTATGCACGGCTCGGTTCCCCCGCTCCCATCCTTGTATGCTCGGCTCCCCCGCTCCCATCCTTGTATGCTCGGCTCCCCCGGTCCCATCCTTGTATGTATACACAGGAGGACAACAGGAATGTTTAGAAAGGTTCAATGTAAACTTTATTAGAAAAATTGTTAAAAACTATACACACTTAAAAAACACCAAATGAAAACACCAGAGAAAAACGCATCAGTGCCGTTATCTTTTGTTAACAATGAATATCACAATATAAGCTTGTTGGCATATAATAATGCATGAATGAAAGATCCATAATACCCACAACCCCACAGGAAGGACCAAAATACAAGACCCGCCTATCTGTTGAATTAGTAACAAGTATCGCCAATATGGCTAAAGTAATAAAGGTCTGGCCATAGACAATAGTCCTAGGTGAGGGTAATTATGGGGAATGTCCTAAGGAGCAACATAGGTGGAATGCCAAATGGCGTAACAAAGCCCCCACCAGAACACACACCATGTCCGGATCTTACCCAGTACTGAGGTCCCTGGATTGGGCGCAACCCCCGATGCGCGTTTCGCTGCTATCTTGCCTGCTTTCTCAAGGGGAAGTGCTCGTTCCTATCGACCAGGACCTTTTATCCCACAATTCCCTAGTCACATGAGCATCATGTGACCGGGTGATTACAAGGCTGCTTGTAGTGGCACGTGCGCCAGCGGCTCACCGCCCCGCCACCCCCCAGGCTCGGCCCACGCCAGAGGACAGGCGAGTAGGTACATGGAAACCATGGCCACCCAGACCCCAGCCGCAGAGGCATAATGGCTGGACACAGGAGGCGCAGGAGGGGAGCAAGCCGGTGCACGCGCACCACAGCCCTGGTAACCCATAAACAGCATATTAAGATACCCATAATACAGTGACCGCGAATGTAGTATACAAGATCAACGTCAAGTATTGAATCCAAAATAAAGATAATAAATATAACAGTAGTCCATGATCCACGGCTGTAGCAGGGTATGACGATATCCTATCGTTCTTTTATACCATCAATGAATCTTCATCAAAAAGGGGGAAACAATAGGTCCAACATCATACAAAGAAATCTAAATTAAATGAAAAAAGAGTGATATTTAAAAACAATAAAAAGGAACAAAACAACAAAAGGAGGGGAATTCCAGGAGAAAACGCATATATGCATATATATTTATATAGATATATATATATATATATATATATATATATATATATATATACAGTGGGGCAAAAAAGTATTTAGTCAGTCAGCAATAGTGCAAGTTCCACCACTTAAAAAGATGAGAGGCGTCTGTAATTTACATCATAGGTAGACCTCAACTATGGGAGACAAACTGAGAAAAAAATCCAGAAAATCACATTGTCTGTTTTTTTAACATTTTTTTTGCATATTATGGTGGAAAATAAGTATTTGGTCAGAAACAAACAATCAAGATTTCTGGCTCTCACAGACCTGTAGCTTCTTCTTTAAGAGTCTCCTCTTTCCTCCACTCATTACCTGTATTAATGGCACCTGTTTAAACTTGTTATCAGTATAAAAAGACACCTGTGCACACCCTCAAACAGTCTGACTCCAAACTCCACTATGGTGAAGACCAAAGAGCTGTCAAAGGACACCATAAACAAAATTGTAGCCCTGCACCAGGCTGGGAAGACTGAATCTGCAATAGCCAACCAGCTTGGAGTGAATAAATCAACAGTGGGAGCAATAATTAGAAAATGGAAGACATACAAGACCACTGATAATCTCCCTCGATCTGGGGCTCCACGCAAAATCCCACCCCGTGGGGTCAGAATGATCACAAGAATGGTGAGCAAAAATCCCAGAACCACGCGGGGGGACCTAGTGAATGAACTGCAGAGAGCTGGAACCAATGTAACAAGGCCTACCATGAGTAACACACTACGCCACCATGGACTCAGATCCTGCAGTGCCAGACGTGTCCCACTGCTTAAGCCAGTACATGTCCGGGCCCGTCTGAAGTTTGCTAGAGAGCATTTGGATGATCCAGAGGAGTTTTGGGAGAATGTCCTATGGTCTGATGAAACCAAACTGGAACTGTTTGGTAGAAACACAACTTGTCGTGTTTGGAGGAAAAAGAATACTGAGTTGCATCCATCAAACACCATACCTACTGTAAAGCATGGTGGTGGAAACATCATGCTTTGGGGCTGTTTCTCTGCAAAGGGGCCAGGACGACTGATCCGGGTACATGAAAGAATGAATGGGGCCATGTATCGTGAGATTTTGAGTGCAAACCTCCTTCCATCAGCAAGGGCATTGAAGATGAAACGTGGCTGGGTCTTTTAACATGACAATGATCCAAAGCACACCGCCAGGGCAACGAAGGAGTGGCTTCGTAAGAAGCATTTCAAGGTCCTGGAGTGGCCTAGCCAGTCTCCAGATCTCAACCCTATAGAAAACCTTTGGAGGGAGTTGAAAGTCCGTGTTGCCAAGCGAAAAGCCAAAAGCATCACTGCTCTAGAGGAGATCTGCATGGAGGAATGGGCCAACATACCAACAACAGTGTGTGGCAACCTTGTGAAGACTTACAGAAAACGTTTGACCTCTGTCATTGCCAACAAAGGATATATTACAAAGTATTGAGATGAAATTTTGTTTCTGACCAAATACTTATTTTCCACCATAATATGCAAATAAAATGTTAAAAAAACAGACAATTTGATTTTCTGGATTTTTTTTTCTCAGTTTGTCTCCCATAGTTGAGGTCTACCTATGATGTAAATTACAGACGCCTCTCATCTTTTTAAGTGGTGGAACTTGCACTATTGCTGACTGACTAAATACTTTTTTGCCCCACTGTATATACATATATATATATATATATGTAACAATATAATGATGCTAAGACATGTTACAGGAATGGGGCAAAATTCAAGGCCTCATTAAGACCATGGGGTTTAACAGTGTCCAGAGTGACTATCCAGTTAAGCTCGCGCTGAGCGAGAAGCTGCTTAATATTTCCTCCTCTTATTCCCATGTGGATCAAATCTATCCCCCGCACCCTGAAACTCTTCTAACTCCGAAACGCTTCAACGGATCCTGGTGATTCTGACATTGTTTTCTCGTGACATATTGTACTTCATGATAGTGGTAAAATTTCTTTGATAGTACCTGCGTTTATTTGTGAAAAAAACGGAAATTTGGCGAAAATTTTGAAAATTTCGCAATTTTCAAACTTTGAATTTTTATGCAATTAAATCACAGAGATATGTCACACAAAATACTTAATAAGTAACATTTCCCACATGTCTCCTTTACATCAGCATATTTTTGGAACCAATTTTTTTTTTGTTAGGGAGTTATAAGGGTTAAAATTTGACCAGCAATTTCTCATTTTTACAACACCATTTTTTTTTAGGGACCACGTCTCATTTGAAGTCATTTTGAGGGGTCTATATGATAGAAAATGCCCAAGTGTGACACCATTCTAAAAACTGCACCCCTCAAGGTGCTCAAAACCACATTCAAGAAGTTTATTAACCCTTCAGGTGTTTAATAGGAATTTTTGGAATGTTTAAATAAAAATGAACATTTAACTTTTTTACACAAAAAATTTACTTCAGCTCCAATTTGTTTTATTTTACCAAGGGTAACAGGAGAAATTGGACCCAAAAAGTTGTTGTACAATTTGTCCTGAGTACGCTGATACCCCATATGTGGCAGTAAACCACTGTTTGGGCGCATGGGAGAGCTCGGAAGGGAAGGAGCGCTATTTGACTTTTCAATGCAAAATTGACAGGAATTGAGATGGGACGCCATGTTGCGTTTGGAGAGCCACTGATGTGCCTAAACATTGAAACCCCCCACAAGTGACATCATTTTGGAAATTAGACCCCCTAAGGAACTTATCTGGATGTGTGGTGAGCACTTTGACCCACCAAGTGCTTCACAGAAGTTTATAATGCAGAACCGTAAAAATAAAAAATCATATTTTTTCACAAAAATTATATTTTTGCCCCCAATTTTTTATTTTTCCAAGGGTAAGAGAAGAAATTGGACCTCAAAAGTTGTTGTCCAATTTGTCCTGAGTACGCTGATACCCCATATGTGGCAGTAAACCACTGTTTGGGCGCATGGGAGAGCTCGGAAGGGAAGGAGCGCAGTTGGACTTTTCAATGCAAAATTGACAGAAATTGAGATGGGACACTGTTATGTTTGCTAATGACAGGTGTTATGAAGGCAATCCAGAAACACAGTGTGCTTAGCGATCAGAGCGCACACAGTGATCTGACAAATACCCAAAAATACAAGAACGAGCTCTGAGACGTGGAAACTCTGTAGACTGCACACCTGATCCTATCCTAAACACAACTAAAAGCGGCTGTGGATTGCGCCTAACAACTACCTAGGCAACTCGGCACAGCCTAAGAAACTAGCTAGCCTGAAGATAGAAAAATAGGCCTGACTTGCCCCAGAGAAATTCCCCAAAGGAAAAGGCAGCCCCCCACATATAATGACTGTGAGTAAGATGAAAAGACAAAACGTAGGGATGAAATAGATTCAGCAAAGTGGGGCCCGATATTCTAGGACAGAGCGAGGACAGTAAAGCAAACTTTGCAGTCTACAAAAAACCCTAAAGCAAAACCACGCAAAGGGGGCAAAAAAAACCCACCGTGCCGAACTAACGGCACGGCGGTACACCCTTTGCGTCTCAGAGCTTCCAGCAAAACAAAAGACAAGCTGGACAGGAAAAAAGCAACAAAAAAGCAAAAGCACTTAGCTATACAGAGCAGCAGGTCACAGGAACAATCAGGAGAAGCTCAGATCCAACACTGAAACATTGACAAGGAGCAAGGATAGCAGCATCAGGCGGAGTTAAGTAATGAAGCAGTTAACGAGCTCACCAGAACACCTGAGGGAGGAAGCTCAGAAGCTGCAGTACCACTTGTGACCACAGGAGTGAATTCAGCCACAGAATTCACAACAGTACCCCCCCCTTGAGGAGGGGTCACCGAACCCTCACCAGAGCCCCCAGGCCGACCAGGATGAGCCGCATGAAAGGCACGAACAAGATCGGAAGCATGAACATCAGAGGCAAAAACCCAGGAATTATCTTCATGAGCATAACCCTTCCATTTAACCAGATACTGGAGTTTCCGTCTAGAAACACGAGAATCCAAAATCTTCTCCACAATATACTCCAATTCCCCCTCCACCAAAACCGGGGCAGGACGCTCAACAGATGGAACCATAGGTGCCACGTATCTCCGCAACAACGACCTATGGAATACATTATGTATGGAAAAGGAGTCTGGGAGGGTCAAACGAAAAGACACAGGATTGAGAACCTCAGAAATCCTATACGGACCAATAAAACGAGGTTTAAATTTAGGAGAGGAAACCTTCATAGGAATATGACGAGAAGATAACCAAACCAGATCCCCAACACGAAGTCGGGGACCCACACGGCGTCTGCGATTAGCGAAAAGTTGAGCTTTCTCCTGGGACAAGATCAAATTGTCCACTACCTGAGTCCAGATCTGCTGCAACCTATCCACCACAGAATCCACACCAGGACAGTCCGAAGACTCAACCTGTCCTGAAGAGAAACGAGGATGGAACCCAGAATTGCAAAAAAATGGAGAAACCAAGGTAGCCGAGCTGGCCCGATTATTAAGGGCGAACTCAGCCAACGGCAAAAAGGACACCCAATCATCCTGGTCTGCAGAAACAAAACATCTCAGATATGTTTCCAAGGTCTGATTGGTTCGTTCGGTCTGGCCATTAGTCTGAGGATGGAAAGCCGAGGAAAAGGATAGGTCAATGCCCATCCTACCACAAAAGGCTCGCCAAAACCTTGAAACAAACTGGGAACCTCTGTCAGAAACAATATTCTCAGGAATGCCATGCAACCGAACCACATGCTGAAAGAACAAAGGTACCAAATCAGAGGAGGAAGGCAATTTAGCCAAGGGCACCAGATGGACCATTTTAGAAAAGCGATCACAGACCACCCAAATGACTGACATCTTTTGAGAAACGGGAAGGTCAGAAATGAAATCCATCGAAATATGTGTCCAAGGCCTCTTTGGGACCGGCAAGGGCAAAAGCAACCCACTGGCACGAAAACAGCAGGGCTTAGCCCTAGCACAAATCCCACAGGACTGCACAAAAGTACGTACATCCCGCGACAGAGATGGCCACCAGAAGGATCTAGCCACTAACTCTCTGGTACCAAAGATTCCAGGATGACCAGCCAACACCGAACAATGAAGTTCAGAGATAAGTTTATTAGTCCACCTATCAGGGACGAACAGTTTCTCTGCTGGACAACGATCAGGTTTATTCGCCTGAAATTTTTGCAGCACCCGCCGCAAATCAGGGGAGATGGCAGACACAATGACTCCTTCCTTGAGGATACCCGCTGGCTCAGATAAACCCGGAGAGTCGGGCACAAAACTCCTAGACAGAGCATCCGCCTTCACATTTTTAGAGCCCGGAAGGTACGAAATCACAAAGTCGAAGCGGGCAAAAAATAACGACCAACGGGCCTGTCTAGGATCCAAGCGCTTGGCAGACTCGAGATAAGTCAAGTTCTTATGATCAGTCAATACCACCACGCGATGCTTAGCTCCTTCAAGCCAATGACGCCACTCCTCGAATGCCCACTTCATGGGCAGCAACTCTCGATTGCCCACATCATAATTACGCTCAGCGGGCGAAAACTTCCTGGAAAAGAAAGCACATGGTTTCATCACTGAGCAATCAGAACCTCTCTGTGACAAAACCGCCCCTGCTCCAATCTCAGAAGCATCAACCTCGACCTGGAACGGAAGAGAAACATCTGGCTGACACAACACAGGGGCAGAACAAAAACGACGCTTCAACTCCTGAAAAGCTTCCACAGCAGCAGAAGACCAATTAACCAAATCAGCACCCTTCTTGGTCAAATCGGTCAATGGTTTGGCAATGCTAGAAAAATTACAGATGAAGCGACGATAAAAATTAGCAAAGCCCAGGAACTTTTGCAGACTTTTCAGAGATGTCGGCTGAATCCAATCCTGGATGGCTTGGACCTTAACTGGATCCATCTCGATAGTAGAAGGGGTAAAGATGAACCCCAAAAATGAAACTTTCTGCACACCGAAGAGACACTTTGATCCCTTCACAAACAAAGAGTTAGCACGCAGGACCTGAAAAACCATTCTGACCTGCTTCACATGAGACTCCCAATCATCTGAGAAGATCAAAATGTCATCCAAGTAAACAATCAGGAATTTATCCAGATACTCACAGAAGATGTCATGCATAAAAGACTGAAACACAGATGGAGCATTGGCAAGTCCGAACGGCATCACTAGATACTCAAAATGACCCTCGGGCGTATTGAATGCAGTTTTCCATTCATCTCCTTGCCTGATTCTCACCAGATTATACGCACCACGAAGATCTATCTTAGTGAACCAACTAGCCCCCTTAATCCGAGCAAACAAGTCAGATAACAATGGCAAGGGATACTGAAATTTAACAGTGATCTTATTAAGAAGGCGGTAATCAATACACGGTCTCAGCGAACCATCCTTCTTGGCTACAAAGAAGAACCCTGCTCCCAGTGGTGATGACGATGGGCGAATATGTCCCTTCTCCAGGGATTCCTTCACATAACTGCGCATAGCGGCGTTTTCGGGCACGGATAAATTAAATAATCGACCTTTAGGGAATTTACTACCAGGAATCAAATTGATAGCACAATCACAATCCCTATGCGGAGGTAGAGCATCGGACTTGGGCTCTTCAAATACATCCTGATAATCAGACAAGAACTCTGGGACCTCAGAAGGGGTGGATGACGAAATCGACAAAAATGGAACATCACCATGTACCCCCTTACAACCCCAGCTGGATACCGACATGGAATTCCAATCCAATACTGGATTATGGGTTTGTAGCCATGGCAACCCCAACACGACCACATCATGCAGATTATGCAACACCAGAAAGCGAATAACTTCCTGATGTGCAGGAGCCATGCACATGGTCAGCTGGGCCCAGTATTGAGGTTTATTCTTGGCCAAAGGTGTAGCATCAATTCCTCTCAATGGAATAGGACACCGCAAAGGCTCCAAGAAAAACCCACAACGTTTAGCATAATCCAAATCCATCAGATTCAGGGCAGCGCCCGAATCCACAAACGCCATGACAGAAAACGACGACAAAGAGCATATCAAGGTAATGGACAGAAGGAATTTGGACTGTACAGTACCAATGACGGCAGACCTAGCGGACCGCTTAGTGCGCTTAGGACAATCAGAAATAGCATGAGTGGAATCACCACAGTAGAAACACAGACCATTCAGACGTCTGTATTCCTGCCGTTCAACTCTAGTCATAGTCCTATCGCACTGCATAGGCTCAGGTTTAACCTCAGGCAGTACCGCCAAATGGTGCACAGATTTACGCTCGCGCAAGCGTCGACCGATCTGAATGGCCAAAGACAAAGACTCATTCAAACCAGCAGGCATAGGAAATCCCACCATGACATCCTTAAGAGCCTCAGAGAGACCCTTTCTGAACAAAGCTGCCAGCGCAGATTCATTCCACTGAGTGAGTACTGACCATTTCCTAAATTTCTGACAATATACTTCTATATCATCCTGACCCTGGCACAAAGCCAGCAAATTTTTCTCAGCCTGATCCACTGAATTAGGCTCATCGTACAGCAATCCGAGCGCCAGGAAAAACGCATCGACACTACTCAATGCAGGGTCTCCTGGCGCAAGAGAAAATGCCCAGTCTTGAGGGTCGCCGCGCAAAAAAGAAATAATAATCAAAACCTGTTGAATAGGATTACCAGAAGAATGAGGTTTCAAGGCCAGAAATAGCTTACAATTATTTTTGAAACTTAGAAACTTAGTTCTATCTCCAAAAAACAAATCAGGAATAGGAATTCTTGGTTCTAACATAGATTTCTGATCAATAGTATCTTGAATTTTTTGTACATTTATAACGAGATTATCCATTGAAGAGCACAGACCCTGAATATCCATGTCCACACCTGTGTCCAGAATCACCCAAATGTCTAGGGGAAAAAAAAAAGTGAACACAGAGCAGAAAAAAAAAAAAATGATGTCAGAACTTTTTCTTTCCCTCTATTGAGAATCATTAGTTTGGCTCCTTGTACTGTTATGTTTGCTAATGACAGGTGTTATGAAGGCAATCCAGAAACACAGTGTGCTTAGCGATCAGAGCGCACACAGTGATCTGACAAATACCCAAAAATACAAGAACGAGCTCTGAGACGTGGAAACTCTGTAGACTGCACACCTGATCCTATCCTAAACACAACTAAAAGCGGCTGTGGATTGCGCCTAACAACTACCTAGGCAACTCGGCACAGCCTAAGAAACTAGCTAGCCTGAAGATAGAAAAATAGGCCTGACTTGCCCCAGAGAAATTCCCCAAAGGAAAAGGCAGCCCCCCACATATAATGACTGTGAGTAAGATGAAAAGACAAAACGTAGGGATGAAATAGATTCAGCAAAGTGGGGCCCGATATTCTAGGACAGAGCGAGGACAGTAAAGCAAACTTTGCAGTCTACAAAAACCCTAAAGCAAAACCACGCAAAGGGGGCAAAAAAAACCCACCGTGCCGAACTAACGGCACGGCGGTACACCCTTTGCGTCTCAGAGCTTCCAGCATAACAGAAGACAAGCTGGACAGGAAAAAAGCAACAAAAAAGCAAAAGCACTTAGCTATACAGAGCAGCAGGTCACTGGAACAATCAGGAGAAGCTCAGATCCAACACTGAAACATTGACAAGGAGCAAGGATAGCAGCATCAGGCGGAGTTAAGTAATGAAGCAGTTAACGAGCTCACCAGAACACCTGAGGGAGGAAGCTCAGAAGCTGCAGTACCACTTGTGACCACAGGAGTGAATTCAGCCACAGAATTCACAACAGGACGCCATGTTGCGTTTGGAGAGCCACTGATGTGCCTAAACATTGAAACCCCCCACAAGTGACACCATTTTGGAAAGTAGACCCCCTAAGGAACTTATCTGGATGTGTGGTGAGCACTTTGACCCACCAAGGGCTTCACAGAAGTTTATAATGCAGAGCCATAAAAATAAAACAAAATTTTTTTCCCACAAAAATTATTTTTTAGCCCCCAGTTTTGTATTTTCCCCAGGGTAACAGGAGAAATTGGACCCCAAAAGTTGTTGTCCAATTTGTCCTGAGTACGCTGATACCCCATATGTGGGGGGGAACCTCCGTTTGGGCGCATGGGAGGGCTCGGAAGGGAAGGAGCGCCATTTGGAATGCAGACTTAGATGGAATGGTCTGCAGGCGTCACATTGCGTTTGCAGAGCCCCTAATGTACCTAAACAGTAGAAACCCCCCACAAGTGACACCATTTTGGAAAGTAGGCCCCCTAAGGAACTCATCTTGATGTGTTGTGAGAGCTTTGAACCCCCAAGTATTTCACTACAGTTTATAACGCAGAGCCATGCAAATAAAAAATATTTTTTTTTCCACAAAAATTATATTTTAGCCCCCAGTTTTGTATTTTTCCAAGGTTAGCAGGAGAAATTGGACCCTAAATGTTGTTGTCCAATTTGTCCTGAGTACGCTGATACCCAATATGTGGGGGTAAACCCCTGTTTGGGCACACAGGAGAGCTCGGAAGGGAAGGAGCACTGTTTTACTTTTTCAACGCAGAATTGGCTGGAATTGAGATCGGACGCCATGTCGTGTTTGGAGAGCCCCTGATGTGCCGAAACAGTGGAAACCCCCCAATTATAACTGAAACCCTAATCTAAACACACCCCTAACCCTAATTCCAACGGTAACCCTAACCACACCTCTAACCCTGACACACCCCTAACCCTAATCCCAACCCTATTCCCAACTGTAAATGTAATCTAAACCCTAACCCTAACTTTAGCCCCAACCCTAACTGTAGCCCCAACCCTAACCCTAACCCTAGCCCTAACCCTAGCCCTAACCCTAGCCCTAACCCTAGCCCTAACCCTAGCCCTAACCCTAACCCTAACCCTAGCCCTAACCCTAGCCCTAATCCTAGCCCTAGCCCTAACCCTAGCCCTAACCCTAGCCCTAACCCTAACCCTAGCCCTAGCCCTAACCCTAGCCCTAACCCTAGCCCTAGCCCTAACCCTAGCCCTAACACTAGCCCTAGCCCTAACCCTAGCCCTAACCCTAGCCCTAACCCTAGCCCTAACCCTAGCCCTAACCCTAGCCCTAATGGGAAAATGGAAATAAATACATTTTTTTTTATTTTTCCCTAACTAAGGGGGTGATGAAGGGGGGTTTGATTTACTTTTATAGCGAGTTTTTTAGCGGATTTTTATGATTGGCAGCCGTCACACACTGAAAGACCCTTTTTATTGCAAAAAATATTTTTTGCAATACCACATTTTGAGAGCTATAATTTTTCCATATTTTGGTCCACAGAGTCATGTGAGGTCTTGTTTTTTGCGGGACGAGTTGACGTTTTTATTGAAAACATTTTTGGGCATGTGACATTTTTTGATCGCTTTTTATTCCGATTTTTGTGAGGAAGAATGACCAAAAGCCAGCTATTCATGAATTTCTATTGGGGGAGGCGTTTATACCGTTCCGCGTTTGGTAAAATTGATAAATCAGTTTTATTCTTCGGGTCAGTACGATTACAGCGATACCTCATTTATATCATTTTTTTATGGTTTGGCGCTTTTATACGATAAAAACTATTTTACAGAAAAAATAATTATTTTTGCATCGCTTTATTCTCAGGACTATAACTTTTTTATTTTTTTGCTGATGATGCTGTATGGCGGCTCTTTTTTTTGCGCGACAATATGACGCTTTCAGCGGTACCATGGTTATTTATATCTGTCCTTTT
Organism: Ranitomeya imitator; assembly: GCF_032444005.1. Classification (NCBI taxonomy): domain Eukaryota; kingdom Metazoa; phylum Chordata; class Amphibia; order Anura; family Dendrobatidae; genus Ranitomeya; species Ranitomeya imitator. Next base: position 659,960,928 of record NC_091284.1, on the reverse strand, counting down.
GATCGCGTGTTATTCCACTTTTTGTTCGGCGGTATGATAATAAAGCGTTGTTTTTTGCCTCGTTTTTTTTTTTTTTTTCTTACGGTGTTTACTGAAGGGGTTAACTAGTGGGACAGTTTTATAGGTCGGGTCGTTACGGACGCGGCGATACTAAATATGTGTACTTTTATTGGTTTTTTTTTTTATTTAGATGAAGAAATGTATTTATGGGAATAATATTTTTTTTTTTTTTCATTATTTTGGAATATTTTTTTTTATTTTTTTTACACATTTGGAAAATTTTTTTTTAACTTTTTTACTTTGTCCCAGGGGGGGACATCACAGATCAGTGATCTGACAGTTTGCACAGCACTCTGTCAGATCACTGATCTGACATGCAGCGCTGCAGGCTTCACAGTGCCTGCTCTGAGCAGGCTCTGTGAAGCCACCTCCCTCACTGCAGGACCCGGATCCGCGGCCATCTTGGATCCGGGGCTGGAGGGAGCAGGGAGGGAGGTGAGACCCTCGCAGCAACGCGATCACATCGCGTTGCTGCGGGGGGCTCAGGGAAGCCCGCAGGGAGCCCCCTCCCTGCGCGGTGCTTCCCTGCACCGCCGGCACATCGCGATCATCTTTGATCGCGGTGTGCCAGGGGTTAATGTGCCGGGGGCGGTCCGTGACCGCTCCTGGCACATAGTGCCGGATGTCAGCTGCGATAAGCAGCTGACACCCGGCCGCGATCGGCCGCGCTCCCCCCGTGAGCGCGGCCGATCGGCTATGACGTACTATCCCGTCCAGGGTCAGATAAGCCCAGGGCACCTCGACGGGATAGTACGTCTAAGGTCACAGAGGGGTTAAAGTGCCTGGGGATAGTTGTTAGCTCCGATATGTCAGCCACTGTCCTGGCCGCGCCAATGCCCCACACATGCTCCCTCACTCTCACTCTTAATTCTCTAGAAGTAAAAAAAAAAACACATACAGTTAGGGCCAGAAATATTTGGACAGTGACACAATTTTCGCGAGTTGGGCTCTGCATGCCACCACATTGGATTTGAAATGAAACCTCTACATCAGAATTCAAGTGCAGATTGTAACGTTTAATTTGAAGGGTTGAACAAAAATATCTGATAGAAAATGTAGGAATTGTACACATTTCTTTACAAACACTCCACATTTTAGGAGGTCAAAAGTAATTGGACAAATAAACATAACCCAAACAAAATATTTTTATTTTCAATATTTTGTTGCAAATCCTTTGGAGGCAATCACTGCCTTAAGTCTGGAACCCATGGACATCACCAAACGCTGGGTTTCCTCCTTCTTAATGCTTTGCCAGGCCTTTACAGCCGCAGCCTTCAGGTCTTGCTTGTTTGTGGGTCTTTCCGTCTTAAGTCTGGATTTGAGCAAGTGAAATGCATGCTCAATTGGGTTTAGATCTGGAGATTGACTTGGCCATTGCAGAATGTTCCACTTTTTGGCACTCATGAACTCCTGGGTAGCTTTGGCTGTATGCTTGGGGTCATTGTCCATCTGTACTATGAAGCGCCGTCCAATCAACTTTGCAGCATTTGGCTGAATCTGGGCTGAAAGTATATCCCGGTACACTTCAGAATTCATCCGGCTACTCTTGTCTGCTCTTATGTCATCAATAAACACAAGTGACCCAGTGCCATTGAAAGCCATGCATGCCCATGCCATCACGTTGCCTCCACCATGTTTTACAGAGGATGTGGTGTGCCTTGGATCATGTGCCGTTCCCTTTCTTCTCCAAACTTTTTTCTTCCCATCATTCTGGTACAGGTTGATCTTTGTCTCATCTGTCCATAGAATACTTTTCCAGAACTGAGCTGGCTTCTTGAGGTGTTTTTCTGCAAACTTAACTCTGGCCTGTCTATTTTTGGTATTGATGAATGGTTTGCATCTAGATGTGAACCCTTTGTATTTACTGTCATGGAGTCTTCTCTTTACTGTTGACTTAGAGACAGATACACCTACTTCACTGAGAGTGTTCTGGACTTCAGTTGATGTTGTGAACGGGTTCTTCTTCACCAAATTAAGTATGCGGCGATCATCCACCACTGTTGTCATCCGTGGACGCCCAGGCCTTTTTGAGTTCCCAAGCTCACCAGTCAATTCCTTTTTTCTCAGAATGTACCCAACTGTTGATTTTGCTACTCCAAGCATGTCTGCTATCTCTCTGATGGATTTTTTCTTTTTTTTCAGCCTCAGGATGTTCTGCTTCACCTCAATTGAGAGTTCCTTTGACCGCATGTTGTCTGCTCACAGCAACAGCTTCCAAATGCAAAACCACACACCTGGAATCCACCCCTGACCTTTTAACTACTTCATTGATTACAGGTTAACGAGGGAGATGCCTTCAGAGTTAATTGCAGCCCTTAGAGTCCATTGTCCAATTACTTTTGGTCCCTTGAAAAAGAGGACGCTATGCATTACAGAGCTATGATTCCTAAACCCTTTCTCCGATTTGGATGTGGAAACTATCATATTGCAGCTGGGAGTGTGCACTTTCAGCCCATATTATATATATAATTGTATTTCTGAACATGTTTTTGTAAACAGCTAAAATAACAAAACTTGTGTCACTGTCCAAATATTTCTGGCCCTAACTGTATATTAATGGGCAGCCGCATATGGCATAATATATGACATTCCTGCTACTGCAGGAAATGTACTCTTTGATTTGAAATTCCCTTTTGCCATCAGCAGAGTGAAAGGAGGTGCTGCGCAGGACATTGGCGCAGGCAAGACAGTGGCCACAGGTATAACACCCCCTAATCGGTCGTGTTGTAGTTGGCGCCATATAGTGACTCTTGACTAGGAGGTCCTTCAAATTCCTGGCCCTTCGTGGGGTCATACGTGGACAGTTTGATAGGTACGGACCCAGGGAGGGTTCTGTGCTTAGGATACGCCAATGTTTCCTCAGAATGGCTCTGATGTTATCCCATTCATGGTTGTATTCAGATATAAATCTGATTGTTTCATCCCCAGCATCCCTCCTCCTCTTATTGTATAATAATTGATTTCGTGGGGTCCTCCTGGCCCTATTATACCCGTATCGAACGCACCGTCTACTATAACCCCTTTGTTGAAACCGTTCACTCAAGTCCTCGGCCTGTTGTTCAAATGTGTGGTCAGTCGAGCAGATCCGCCTCATCCGGAGGAACTGTCCGATCGGGACGGCCCTAATCGTGGCTTGGCTGTGCCCAGATGATGCATGAACCAATGAATTAACCGCTGTTTTTTTGCAGAATGCATCTGTTTCAATAGATAAATCAGAACCCACCTTAAGTCAGATGTCCAAAAAATCAATTGTACCATAATCATATTTATGGGTAAGTCTGATATTGAATGGGTTTGAATTGAGCACAGCCATAAAATCCTTGAGTTGTTGCTCCGTTCCATGCCAAAAAAACAAAACATCATCAATGTAGCGCAGCCAACACAGCACATGGTCAGCGGTCCCTGCCCCCGCGTCACCAAAACCAACCTCTCCCAAAAGCCAAGAAAGAGGTTGGCGTACGCGGGCGCACAGGCCACACCCATAGCTGCGCCACGCTTTTGTTGGTAAAATGAATCTTTAAATGTAAAAAAATATGCGTTAGAACGAACTCCAACAACTCAAGGATAAGCTCACACAAAGGGCCGCCCAGGTCGGAGGCCCCCAGAAAGAAGCAGACCGTCCGCAAGCCATCAGAGTGATCGGTACAGGTATAAAGGGCCTCCACATCAGCAGAGTCCCACTGTCCACAAAGACCCCGTCAACCCTGGTCAGGACGTCCGTTGTGTCCTTAACAAAGGACGGCAAAGTTTCCACCAATGTTTTAAGATAGTAATCTACAAATTTTCATGCAGGGTCACACAGACCCTGCATTCCTGACACAATCGGACGCCCAGGAGGGCTCACCGGGTCCTTGTGGACTTTAGGCAGGAGGTAGAATGTCAGGACTTTGGGATACACAACCGTCAGGCCATCCAAAACTTTTTTTTATTGATTATCCCTTCTTCAAATGCCTGGCACAGAATCTTCTGTAGCTGCACATAGAAGGAGGCCACCGGATTATGGGTAAGCTTTACATAGACCATCTCATTACGGAGCTGTCTAAACGCTTCCTTTTCATAATTTTCCACTGGCCAGACCACGATGTTTCCCCCCTTGTCAGCCGCCTTGAACACTACGTCTTTCAGTGATTGTAACTGGCGGATAGCCTTTCTCTCATTTCTTGTCAAGTTGTCATATTGCCTCCGTGTGGACAGCTTCTTAAAGTCCTCCGTTACTAATTTTGTAAATACCTCCACAGCAGGGCAAAGTGACAAGGGGGGAAACCTCGTGGATCTGGGAAATATTACCGATGGAAACCCACCTTTTGGTGTATTGGTTTGTTCCTCCAACAACTCCTCCAGAATCCGGAGAACCTCCTCCTCAGTGCAGCCCAGAGAGTCCGACCCATGTCCCCCTCCAGAGTGTAACTTCTTCAAAACCAATTTCCGAGAGAATTAATGGAGGTCTTTTAAGGCTGTAAAGAAATTAAAGCCATTAGTAGGTGAGAATGAAGTACCCCTACTCAGGACACTAAGTTGGCTGCTGGAGAGGACATGGTTGGACAAGTTAATTACCTGTAAACCCCTGTGGGTCCGACCGTCCAACTGTTTTCCAGCCGACCCCTTTTTCACATTCTGTCTAGTGGTCATTTTACCATTTCCTTGAGGGCCATCATTATTTTTGTCAAGGGGACCCTTTCTCCCTCCATATCTGTCATCCACTAATGTGGTTGATTTGTATGACGTGGATCGAGATCTTGAGCGTGACTCATTCCGATAGTATGAGCGTGAACGTTTATTACCATTCCTCCACTTATACATTTTATTAATCTGTTTGTCATTCATGTCACATTGGAATTTTTTAGATTTTATTTGTTGAATATCGTCCACCCATTTTTGAACTTCCTTATCAACCTCATTATTGAATTTCTTTAGGACTTCACTAGACATCTATGCTCGGCTCCCCTGGTCCTATCCTTGTATGCTCGGCTTCCACGCTCCTATCCTTGTATGCATGGCTCAACTCCCCTGGTCCCAACCTGGTATGCATGGCTCGGCTCCCCCGTCCAATCCTTGTATGCTCGGCTCCCCCGGTCCCATCCTTGTATGCATGGCTCTCCCATCCTCCCCCATCATACACCCTCCTCGCTCCATCGCTGAACGTCCCTGCATCTCCATGATCCCAGCACGGCAGTTCTTCCCGTGCTGAGCGGTCATGTGTACTCACTCATTAAGGTCATGAATATGTGCTCCACGCCTATGGGAGTGGAGTCACATCCATATTCATGACCTTAATGAGTGTTACCATGTGACAGCTGAGCACAGGAACAAGAAAGAGCTGCCGGGCTAGAGATGCAGGGACGAAGATGCAGCAACAGAGGGTGAGTATTGATGTCTTCTGGAAGCCGGCGGCTGCAGCTGTTACTGTGCTACAGCCACTGGCTCCCTGCTCCCCCTCCCCCGATGGCTTTCTGGGACCGTGACTCATGTATAAGCCGAGGGGGGTGTTTTCAGCAAAAAAAAAAATGTGCTGAAAATCTCGGCTTATACACAAGTATATATGGTATTTGGAAACTGATGTTGAATGGTAACACCTGGTTAATGCCCAAAATTCTAATTCATGAAAAAGGCATTTAAAAGGGTTTTCATCTGTCACTTGATGTTCCACCAGTCTCCCTTTTCGCTCCTCTGCGGCTAGTCCCCCATTCCCTCCCCTATGAAGTCAAAGGGTGGAGGGGTCACGCCAGATAGTGATTTGATTTCTATTACTCATCTGATAATTCACTTTGCATCTTCTTAATTGATAAGAATAAAAAATAAATACTTCTATTTTTTTTAAAACATTCTTTGCAGCATTTTTTTCCACACCTGCCTTAAACCTTTGCTCATGCCTGAATAAAGAACTGAACATTTTTACAACAGATATAGGAATTTTGTTTACTTTCCCCATCACATCAGTTTAACTTATTACATGCTGCTTCCAAGCATGACAGTGGCATTTAAAGTGCCTCAAACATGGCCAGCAACATTGTGAAGCACATTCATCCAATATAGGGAAAGGGTCTCATATCATCAGAAACAGTGATGAGTGAGTATACTCGTTGCTCGGGTGACCTCCGAGTATTTGTTATTGCTCGGAGACATAGTTTTCATCGCCTCAGTTGCATGATTTACAGCTCCCAGATATGCTGAATACATGTGGCAATTCCCCAACAAACAGGCATTCCTCACATATGTTCAGCGTATCTGGAAGCCGTAAATCATGCAACTGAGGCGATGAAAACTATGTCACCGAGCAATAACAAATACTCGGAGGTCACCCGAGCGTGCTCGGGAAAACCCGAGCAACGAATACACTCGCCCATCACTGATCATAAACAATGTTTCTTTATTAATTCAAAGTATCAGAATAACGCAATTATAAAACCTTGTACAGTAAAATTACAGGGAATATACATGATGTGGAGAAAAGATACCCTGTGGCATTGTGCATTACAGGTTTAATACAGTATCCAGTATGCACAGATCACTCAATATCAAAAACGGGTGCCTATAAAGATAAAGTTAATGAACGAGTAAAGGTGTAGATAGCTGATCCTTCACATAAGCCAAGGTTAACCCAATCTTAAAGTGCATATATATCTCTCAACTATGGATTACAGTAATGATGTCATATGTGAAAAAAGTGCTAAATGCAATTCATTCTTTTTAAATAGGAGGGGTATAAGAGATACTATATATACACTGCTCAACAAAATAAAGGGCACACTTAAACAACAGAATATAACTCCAAGTAAATCAAACTTCTATGAAATCAAACTGTCCACTTAGGAAGCAACACTGTTTAACAATCAATTTCACATGCTGCTGTGCAAATGGAATAGGCAACAGATGGAAATTATTGGCACTTATCAAGACACACTCAATAAAGGAGTGGTTCTGCAGGTGGGGTCCACAGACCACATCTCAGTACCAATGCTTTTTGGCTGATCTTTTGGTCACTTTTGAATGTTGGTTGTGCTTTCACACTTGTAGCATGAAATGGACTCTACAACCCACATAAGTGGCTTAGGTAGTGCAGCTCATCCAGTATGGTACATCAACGCGAGCTGTGGCAAGACGGTTTGCTGTGTCTGTCAGCGTAGTGTCCAGAGGCTGGAGGTACTACCAGGAGACAGGCCAGTACACCGGGACACATGGGTGGGGCTGTAGGAGGGCAACAACCCAGCAGCAGGACCGCTACCTCAGCCTTTGTGCAAGGAGGAACAAGAGGAGCACTGTCAGAGCCCTGCAAAACGACCTCCAGCAGGCCACAAATGTGCATGTGTTTGCACAAACGGTTAGAAACCAACTCCATGAGGATGGTCTGAATGCCCCACGTCCTCAGATGGGGGTTGTGATCACAGCCCAACATCGTGCAGGACGCTTGGCATTTGCAACAGAACACCAGGATTGGCAAATTTGCCACTGGTGCCCTGTGCTCTTCACAGATGAAAGCAGGTTCACAGTGAGCACATGTGACAGATTTGACAAAGTCTGGAGATGCTGTGGAGGGCGATCTGCTGTCTTCAACATCCTTCAGCATGACGGGTTTGGCAGTGGGTCAGTAATGGCGTGGGGTGGCATTTCTTTGGAGGGCCACACAGCCCAACATGTGCTCACCAGGGGTAGCCAGACCTAACTGCCATTATGTACCAAGATGAGATCCTCAGACCCTGTTATGAACTGGTGGTTTAGGGGAAACATGGGACGAGCTCTGAAGGAGGTGGTACCTGTACTGACCGCAGTCCCTAAGCTCAACACAACACTAGAAGTAGCCGTGGGATGCTCCTGTCACTCCCTAGGCACCTCGTCACAGCCTGAGAATTAACTACCCCTAAAGATAGAAACAGGAAAACTATCTTGCCTCAGAGAAAATCCCCAAAGGATAGATAGCCCCCCACAAGTAATGACTGAGTGGAGAGGGAAAAGACATACACAGAATGAAACCAGGATGTAGCACAGGAGGCCAGTCTAGCTAGATAGATAGGACAGGATAGAATACTGTGCGGTCAGTATTAAAAACTACAAAATTCCACACAGAGTTTACAAAAGTCTCCACACCTGACTAAAGGTGTGGAGGGTAAATCTGCTTCCCAGAGCTTCCAGCTTAACTGAATTAATCCATACTGACAAGCTGGACAAAACATAGAATGCACAGAACGAATAAGTCCACAACATGTGGACAGAAAAGAGCAAAGCAAGGACTTAACTTTGCAGAACTGGTCAGGACATCAGGGAAATCCAAGAGAGATGTGAATCCAACCAGGAACCATTGACAAGTGGCACTGGCTGAAGAGAAGAGCCAGGCACAAATAGCCGAGCAGAAAGACAATCAGTGGAAGCAGCTGCAGACTGCTAAATCCAAGGAGCAGCCATACCACTTAAAACCACCGAAGGGAGCCCAAGAGCAGAACTCACAAAAGTGCCACTTACAACCACCAGAGGGAGCCCAAGAGCGGAATTCACAACAGTACCCCCCCTTGAGGAGGGGTCACCGAACCCTCACCAGAGCCCCCAGGCCGATCAAGACGAGCCAAGTGAAAAGCACGAACCAAATCGGCGGCATGGACATCGGAGGCAACAACCCAAGAATTATCCTCCTGGCCATAACCCTTCCACTTGACAAGATACTGAAGCCTCCGCCTCGAAAAACGAGAATCCAAAATTTTCTCAACCTCATATTCCAACTCTCCCTCAACCAACACCGGGGCAGGAGGATCAACCAAGGGAACAATGGGCACCACATATCTCCGCAACAAAGATCTATGGAAAACATTATGAATGGCAAAAGAGGCTGGAAGAGCCAAACGAAAAGACACTGGATTGATAATTTCAGAAATCTTATAAGGACCATTAAACCGAGGCTTAAACTTAGGGGAAGAAACCTTCATAGGAACCTGACGAGAAGACAACCAAACCAAATCCTCCACACAAAGCCGGGGACCAACACACCGACGGCGGTTAGCAAAACGTTGAGCCTTTTCCTGAGACAACGTCAAATTGTCCACCACATGAGTCCAAATCTGCTGCAGCCTGTCCACCACAGAATCCACACCAGGACAATCAGAAGGCTCAACCTGCCCCGAAGAAAAACAAGGATGAAAACCAAAATTACAAAATAAAGGTGAAACCAAAGTAGCCGAACTAGCCCTATTATTAAGGGCAAACTCTGCCAACGGCAAGAAAGCCACCCAATCATCCTGATCAGCAGACACAAAGCATCTCAAATAGGTTTCCAAGGTCTGATTAGTTCGCTCAGTTTGGCCATTAGTGTGAGGATGAAACGCCGAAGAAAAAGACAAATCAATGCCCATCCTAGCACAAAAGGCCCGCCAAAACCTAGAGACAAACTGAGAACCTCTGTCAGACACAATATTCTCCGGAATGCCATGCAAACGAACCACATGCTCAAAAAACAATATAACCAAATCTGAGGAGGAAGGCAACTTAGGCAAAGGTACCAGATGGACCATTTTAGAGAACCGGTCACAAACAAACCAGATAACAGACATCTTCTGGGAAACAGGAAGATCCGAAATAAAATCCATGGAAATATGCATCCAGGGCCTCTCAGGGACCGGCAAAGGCAAAAGCAACCCACTAGCGCGGGAACAGCAAGGCTTGGCCCGGGCGCAAGTCCCACAGGACTGCACAAAAGCACGCACATCGCGCGACAAGGAAGGCCACCAAAAGGACCTAGCAACCAAATCTCTGGTACCAAAAATCCCAGGATGACCAGCCAACACAGAACAATGAACCTCAGAAATTACCTTACTTGTCCACCTATGAGGAACAAACAGCTTCCCCACTGGACAGCGGTCAGGCTTATCAGCCTGAAATTCCCAAAGCACCCGCCGCAAATCAGGGGAGATGGCAGAAAGAATCACCCCTTCCTTAACCCCTTAATGACCGCCAATACGTCTTTTAACTGACCTGAGATATAAGAGAATAGCCTCCCCATACAGGTGACAATCCAGCATCTGTCGGTTGTACACTATAGCTGACAACTTGCTGTACCAGCCACGATCAGTATTTGCACCATCTAAATCTGTTTAACCCCTTAGATGCTGCTGTCAATAGTGACTACATCATTATAAATGGTTAACAGAGTGTGGGGGCTTCTTCTTTGTCACAATTGGTGTCCTCAGATCATGATTTTGTGGTCCTGATGTTTGCCATGGCAATTCATGACCAAATAGTGGCCTTAGAGTCTGCCGGCTATAGTAATCTGTTTAGAAGTTAGCAACACTTAGGTGGTAAAAATACACATTTTCATTTCTGTCATACCAATTTGCATTAATTCCTGTAAAGCACCTGAAGGGTTAATAAACTACCTGACAGCAGTTTTCAATATGTTTAGGGGTGCTGTTTTTAAAATGGTATCACGTTTGTGGGTTTCCCAATATATGGGACCCTTAAAGTCACTTCAAACATGGATAAGTCCCTAAAAAAATAAATTTTGTAAATTTCTTTGAAAAAATGAAAAATTGCTGCTACATTTTTAAACCTCCTAAAATGCTAACAAAATAAAATAACATTTTACAAATGGTGCTGATGTAAAGCAGACATGTGGGAAATGTTATTTATTAATGGTTTGCTGTTGTATGACTATCTGGATTAAAGGGATAATCATTCAAATTTAGAAAATTGCTAATTTTTTAACATTTTTCTCAAATTTTTGATATTTTTTATAAATAAACACAAAAAATGTTGAACAAAATTTACCATTATCATAAAGTATAATGTGTCACGAAAAAACAATCTCAAAATCACTGGGATTTGTTGAAGCGTTGCAGAGTTATTACCACATAAAGTGACACTGGTCAGATTTCAAAAATTTGGCTCGGTCACTAAGGGGTTAAGAATGCCAACCGGCTCAAGGACTCCAGGAGAATCAGGCAAAAAACTCCAGGAGAGGGCATCAGCCTTAATATTCTTAGATCCCAGAAGATACGAGACCACAAAATCAAAACGGGAGAAAAACAGGGACCATCGAGCCTGTCTAGGATTCAGCCGCTTGGCCGACTCGAGGTAAATCAGATTCTTCTGATCAGTCAAGACCACAACGCGGTGCTTAGCTCCCTCAAGCCAATGTCGCAACTCCTCAAACGCCCACTTCATAGCCAACAACTCCCGATTGCCGACATCATAATTGCGTTCCGCAGGCAAAAACTTTCTGGAAAAAAAAGCACATGGTTTCATCAAAGAACCATCAGAATCCCTCTGAGACAAAATGGCCCCTGCCCCAATCTCAGAAGCGTCAACCTCAACCTGAAAAGGAAGAGAAACATCCGGTACGGCTGACGCAACACAGGGGCAGAAGTAAATCGGCGTTTAAGCTCTCGAAAGGCCTCAACAGCTGCAGAGGACCAATTCGTCACATCAGCGCCTTTCTTCGTCAAATCAGTAAGGGGCTTAACCACACTGGAAAAGTTGGCAATGAAACGGCGATAGAAATTAGCAAAGCCCAAAAATTTTTGAAGGCTCTTCACAGATGTGGGTTGAATCCAGTCATGAATAGCTTGGACCTTAACAGGATCCATTTCCATAGACGAAGGAGAAAAAATAAAACCCAAAAAAGAGACCTTCTGAACTCCAAATAGGCACTTAGACCCCTTCACAAATAAAGCATTATCACGAAGGATCTGGAACACCATCCTGACCTGCTTCACATAAGACTCCCAATCATCGGAAAAAATCAAAATATCATCCAAATATACAACCATGAATTTATCAAGATAATTGCGGAAAATATCATGCATGAAAGATTGGAACACAGATGGAGCATTAGAGAGCCCGAATGGCATCACGAGGTATTCAAAATGGCCTTCGGGCGTATTAAATGCAGTTTTCCATTCGTCACCCTGTTTAATATGAACAAGATTATATGCCCCTCGAAGGTCAATCTTAGTAAACCAACTAGCCCCCTTAATCTGAGCAAACAAATCAGAAAGCAAAGGCAAGGGGTATTGGAATTTGACCGTGATCTTATTAAGAAGACGATAATCTATACAGGGTCTCAAGGAGCCATCCTTCTTAGCAACAAAAAATAAACCCGCTCCCAATGGTGACGAAGACGGCAGAATATGCCCCTTCTCCAAAGATTCCTTAACATAACTCCGCATGGCGGCATGCTCTGGCACAGACAGATTGAAAAGTCGGCCCTTAGGGAATTTACAACCTGGAATCAAGTTAATAGCACAATCACAGTCCCTATGTTCCCTATGTGAACTTGGGCTCATCAAATACATCCTGGAAATCCGACAAAAACTCAGGGACCTCAGAAGAGGGGGAAGAGGAAATTGACATCAAAGGAACGTCACTATGTACCCCTTGACAACCCCAACTAGTCACAGACATAGTTTTCCAATCCAGCACCGGATTATGTTCCTGTAACCATGGAAAACCCAGTACAACAACATCATGCAGGTTATGCAACACCAGAAAACGGCAATCTTCCTGATGTGCTGGAGCCATGTACATGGTCATCTGCGTCCAGTACTGAGGTTTATCCTTGGCCAATGGTGTAGCATCAATGCCCCTCAAAGGAATAGGGCTCTGCAAAGGCTGCAAGGAAAAACCACAGCGCCTGGCGAATTCTAAGTCCATTAAGTTCAGGGCAGCGCCTGAATCCACAAATGCCATGACAGAAAAGGATGACAATGAGCAAATCAGGGTCACAGATAAAAGAAATTTAGGCTGTACAGTACTGATGGTAACAGACCTAGCGACCCTCTTAGTACGCTTAGGGCAATCAGAAATAACATGAGCAGAATCACCACAGTAAAAACACAGCCTATTCTGACGGCTGAATTCCTGCCGTTCTGTTCTAGTCAAAATCCTATCACATTGCATAGGTTCAGGACTCTGCTCAGAGGACACTGCCATATGGTGCACAGCTTTGCGCTCGCGCAGACGCCGATCATTCTGAATGGCTAGAGACATAGATTCGCTCAAACCAGCAGGCGTAGGGAAGCCCACCATAACATCTTTAAGGGCTTCAGAAAGACCTTTTCTGAAAATAGCAGCCAGAGCATCCTCATTCCATTTAGTGAGCACAGACCATTTCCTAAATTTCTGGCAGTATAATTCTGCCGCTTCCTGACCTTGACACAGGGCCAACAGGGTTTTTTCTGCATGATCCACAGAATTAGGTTCGTCATACAATAATCCGAGCGCTTGAAAAAATGCGTCTACATTCAGCAATGCCGGATCCCCTGATTCAAGGGAGAATGCCCAGTCCTGAGGGTCACCACGCAGCAAGGATATGATGATTTTAATTTGCTGAATGGGATCACCAGAAGAACGGGGTTTCAAAGCAAAAAACAATTTGCAGTTACTTTTAAAGTTCAAAAACTTGGATCTGTCCCGAAAAAACAAATCAGGAGTAGGATTTTTAGGCTCCAAAGCCGGAGTCTGAACAACATAATCTTGGATACTCTGTACTCTTGCAGCAAGTTGATCCACAAGAGAAAACAAACCCTGAACATCCATGCCAGAGCATAAATCCTGAACCACCCAGAGATCAAGAGGGAAAAAAAGACAAAACAGAGCACAGAAAAAAAAATGACTCAGAATTTTTTTTCCTTCTTTTGAGATACATTTAATTCATTTTTGGCCACTTGTACTGTTATGAACTGGTGGTTTGGGGGAAACATGGGACGAGCTCTGAAGGAGGTGGTACCTGTACTGACCGCAGTCCCTAAGCTCAACACAACACTAGAAGTAGCCGTGGGATGCTCCTGTCACTCCCTAGGCACCTCGTCACAGCCTGAGAATTAACTACCCCTAAAGATAGAAACAGGAAAACTATCTTGCCTCAGAGAAAATCCCCAAAGGATAGATAGCCCCCCACAAGTAATGACTGTGAGTGGAGAGGGAAAAGACATACACAGAATGAAACCAGGATGTAGCACAGGAGGCCAGTCTAGCTAGATAGATAGGACAGGATAGAATACTGTGCGGTCAGTATTAAAAACTACAAAAATCCACACAGAGTTTACAAAAGTCTCCACACCTGACTAAAGGTGTGGAGGGTAAATCTGCTTCCCAGAGCTTCCAGCTTAACTGAATTAATCCATACTGACAAGCTGGAACAAACATAGAATGCACAGAACGAATAAGTCCACAACATGTGGACAGAAAAGAGCAAAGCAAGGACTTAACTTTGCAGAACTGGTCAGGACATCAGGGAAATCCAAGAGAGATGTGAATCCAACCAGGAACCATTGACAAGTGGCACTAGCTGAAGAGAAGAGCCAGGCATAAATAGCCGAGCAGAAATACAATCAGTGGAAGCAGCTGCAGACTGCTAAATCCAAGGAGCAGCCATACGACTTAAAACCACCGGAGGGAGCCCAAGAGCAGAACTCACAAAAGTGCCACTTACAACCACCGGAGGGAGCCCAAGAGCGGAATTCACAACAGACCCCTTGTGAGACCATATGCTGGTGCAGTTGGCCCTGGGTTCCTCCTAATGCAGGACAATGCCAGATCTCATATGGCTGGAGTGTGTCAGCAGTTCCTGCAAGATGAAGGCATTGGAGCTATGGACTGGCCTGCTAAAATCCCCAGACCTGAATCCGATTGAACACATCTGGGACATCATGTCTCTCACCATCCACCAACATCATGTTGCACCACAGATTGTCCAGGAGTTGGTGGATGCTTTCGTCAAGGTCTGGGAGGAGATCCCTCAGGAGACCATCTGCCGCCTCATCAGGAGCAGGCTCAGGCATTGTAGAGAGATCATACACACTACTGAACATCATTTCCTTGTCTTGAGGCATTTCCACTGAAGTTGGATCAGCCTGTAACTTCATTTTCCACTTTGATTTTGAGCATCATTCCAACTCCAGACCTCCATGGGATATTAGTTGTGATTTATGTTGATCACTTTTAGCTTTTTTTGTTCTCAACACATTCCACTATGTAATTAATAAAGATTTACAACTGGAATATTTAATTCAGTGATATCTAGGAGGTGGGATTTTAGTGTCCCCTTTATTTTTTGAGCAGTGTATATATACACATATATATATATATATATATATATATATATATTATAAGAGGTAATATTATAAAAATCAATTAGGATCAACGTTTTTCTGACTTTTTTTTGCAGATATCTTGTATGGGATCACGATATACGAGTTCACGGTAAAACATAGACTTTACTATGCAGCATAAGCCACCAAGAGCCCCCTGATGCATATTTCGCATAGATTCCTCAGAAGGAGTTAGTGTAGGAAGCTCTCTGTCACTAATGGACAAAGTAGGTTGATCATTGTGGAGCCCATGTGACACCTTCAGTAGCGCAATTGTGGTGTGCTCATGTGTTGACATGAGGCTTCTAAAAGAGAAGCTGTCACCAGGAAAAAAAGCTTTTAATCTGCAGATATGGGGTTAATCTAAGCTGCCCGGCACCTACACTTAGCTGAACGCTGCAGGGAGAAAATCAAGGCTGTGGTGTTGGTAAGCCAAATCTCCAACTCCGACTCCTTAGTTTCCCTGATTCTAACTCACCAGCCCTGCCTCACTACTGAGCATGTACATAAAGTGCAGCACAGATTCATCTCAACTAAAAGCCGAGATCCTTAAATCAGGAACAGAACAGAGATTTATAGGATATTAATTGAAAATCACTACCAACCAGAATTATTAAAACAGTTCAAACTTTGTTTTGTTGATATATTTTAAGAAAAATAAATAAAAAACAAGCATAAAGATATAAGAATTTGTAGCGAAAAGGCATGCAGGGTCTGCAAGCATGATTACTGAATGTTCAACATTGTAAGGGGAAAATGAAGGTCTACAAATTGTTAAAGTGCAAAAGGTGTTGAAATTAGTACAAAATTGTTTAATTCTTCCCAGTATTGTAGTTACAACTAAATAATAATACAGTACTATAAGTATAGTGCCAAAGAACTGAGTTTATAGGACTTTTCATAACTTTCCCAAATTCTTATGAAGAAATTTACAGCACGTTCTGCATTAAACTACTGTACCCTGTTGAGGGAGGATCTAAAGTGATCCTTCACGGTTGACTCAGTGATTTCCAAATTAATCTAAAGGGCGTTGCCGGCAACTGAAAATGACCAGACGGAGACTCGTGCCTCTGTGTGGGGGATCGAGCAGATCTCTGGGGCCCCCCGTTTATTGTCTGACTTTTCATAGTCATAGAAATTATACTTCAACCAATCAGCATAAGAACACGTTCACAGTTCTTAACCTATAAGAATGCAGGAACAGTCTGTACGTCAAAGTCTCGTAGAACAATGCACCCTCAGTCTCATGTCCTGGCAGATTGCAACAATCAAGGTCTCATCAAGGTCTCATAACATCTGTAAACTTTAGTCTACTAACAAAATTTATATTCAAAACAACAAAATGGAGTCGAAAAGCACAAAATGGAGAATCCTTCTTAATTTGTTCCTTCACAACCCAATTTATTATATACTTTAGGAGTTGGTCAATTTTACACCAATTCCACCAAAAGAGACTCTGACTCCGACTCCACAGCCCTGAAAATAAGTGCTCCAATAGAGCTGAAGAAGCAGAGTTTTATCAGGGGGAGGCGGAGGTTCGGTATGGGAAGAAGGAACATGGTTCTCTAGGTGTCAGTATGATTACATCAATACCAAATGTCTGTATTTTTTTATATTTTAGATGTGAAAAAAATTTCAGAAATGTATAAAAAATTGCTTGGTCGCTATTTTCTGAGATCTGTATCGTTTTCATCTTTCAATTACCGTAAGCTATGTGAGAGGTCTTTTTTTTGCATGGCGATCTGGTATTTCAATTACTTCCATTTTGGTATAGGTATGATGTTTTGATAGCTTCTTATTGCCTTTTTTTGCAATTCTGGGATTCGATATTTCTCTTTCTATGGCATTTACTGATTGGGTCAATTAGTTTCATATTTTGATAGATTGGACTCTTACAGATGCAGTGATCTCACATTGGCTTTTTTATTTACTACTCTATTCTTAAAGGGGGAAACGTGTGATTCAATTTTTTTTCTTTAACTTTTACTTTATCTTGTACTATACAGAGGGATGAATAGGTATTTCATGCACTGCCGATTTTGTAAGTTTTCTTACCTATAAAAAATGGAGAGGTCTGTAATTTTTATCGCATGCACACTTCAACTGTGACAGACAATCTTACAAACAAATCCAGAAAATCACATTGCATGATTTTTACATAATTAGTTTGCATTTTATTGCATGAAATAAGTATTTGATGCAATAGAAAAACAAAACTTAATATTTGGTCCAGAAACCTTTGGTTGCACACTGCAGCAAGGATTTTAGTCCATTCCTCCATTCAGATCTCGTTCAGGTTTCAGGGCTGTCGCTGGGCAACATTGAGTTTCAGCTGCCACCAAAGATTTTCTATTGGGTTCACGTTTGGAGACTGGCTAGTCCACTCCAGGACATGGAAATGCTTCATGGCCCACCTCCACCCTGCCACACTGTAAAAGCAGTTGGTCATTGGTCATCCTTTCTGTTTCCACATGCTGACACCTCTATTCAACTTTAATTGCATTTTGAAGGAAGTGCTATGGCATTTTGTACTATTATTTGGTGGGACGTCCTCTACTACAGAGCACCACTGCTGAATAGAAGCTTGATTGAACTCATATAGAAGTCTATGGTCATTTCAATCATGATCAGTACAAAGAGTGCTTTGTTCTGGGCAACCACAAACAGAGGCGAGTATTGCTCATGCACAAAAAAAGAGGATACTCTAGACCAGAGGTGTCAAACTGCATTTCTTGAGGGCTGCAAACAGGCCATGTTTTCAGGATTTCCTTAGTATTGCACAGGTGATTGAATCATTCTGTGCAGGTGATTAATTTATCACCTGTGCAACACAAGGAAATCCTGAAAACATGACCTGTTTGCAGCCCTCGAGGAATGCAGTTTGACACCTCTGCTCTAGACTGCAGTGTTATGAGGATTCGACTTTTTCTCAAGTTCGTGAATTTCAGATATGGAATGAAGATATTTAGATATCTCTGCAAATATTGTAATTTTTTTTTTTAAATGAAGTATATTAACGTTTGCTTAATCTCTAATTTATGCTTAGAGGTAAATCTCTTTAGTTAGCTTCTGGTCAGGGATGTGTGTATTTCAGCCAAGTTTTTTAATCTAAGACTCAACAAACCATTTATGCAAAGGAGCACTACCTTGATGAAAATCAAAAAGGGCTTCTTCAAAATGTTGCCACAATGTGGAAAGTACACCGTTTTCTAGAATCTCACTAATTAGCGTAATATTTCCCATTACTGAAGCATATATGTACAGTTGAAGTCTTGAGTAACAGCACCTAACAATTACTCTCTACCAGATAGAGTTGATACTAACTACTCACAAAGTTGACCCGTTCATTGTTTCTATGAAATGAATTAATACGGGCTCCTGATGTCATGAAGGAGATGTTGTTCCCAGAAAAAGTTATTGTAGGAAGGTGAACCTGAAACCAAATTAAAGGGAACCTGTCACCAGAACTGCTTTTAACCTGCAGATATGTGGTTATTTTGCCGGTTAATAGTGTTACTAACCTGCCTGAGCCCGCACTTAGCCGCATGCTAAAAATGAAACTTATTCTACCCAACAGCATTCAGTTTCAGTCATGGGGGCTGTGCCTGTGCAGTTTTAGTTACCATTCTAAGTATACAGAGCAGCGGCTGTAACTGAGCACCGGCTCTGACTGACAGCCTGTCCAAAGGCAGAGTGTGTGTCAGTCAGTGTTGAGGGTGCTGTAAAACTACATTCACATTTGCGGTGCATCGGGCGCAACCGCGGCGATGCATGCGTCATGCGCCCCTATATTTAACATGGGGGCGCATGGACATGCATTGTCTTGCGTTTTGTGACGCATGCGTCTTTTTTGGCGCAAGCATCAGGGCGCAAAGGACGCAGCAAGTTGCATTTTTTTTGCGTCCAAAATCGGCCAAAAATGGACGCATGCGTCACAAAACAATGCGTTTTTGCATGCGTTTTGCATGCGTTGTGCGTTGCGTTGCCGTTGCATCGCCGATGCAACACACAACAACGCAAATGTGAACGTAGCCTTACAGCTGCTGTTTTGTAGTCTTAGATTGATGCCAGTGCCTACCCCGTAACTGAAACCAGAACACTGCCAAGGGGAATAAAGTTAATTTTCTCACTGCAGCGTTCAGCTAAGTGCGGGTGCCGGGCAGGTTCGTAACGCTATTAACAAGCAGATTATCCCCATATCTCCAGGTTAATAGAGTTGTTTTGTGGTGATAGGCTCCCAGTATGGATTCATCAATCTAGAAAGCAACTTTCCACTTCTCTATAGTACTTTGGTATTGTGCTCCAGCCCATGAAGCTCCTGACAAAGAGTTCTTATGCCAATGTCCATTCACCTGATAGTTCAAAACTCAGTATTGAGCATTACAAATGGAGACAGACAATTTTGTCCATACTTCAGAAATCAGTTATTCTGTTCATTAAGCTTTTGCAGTTGACATTAGCTGAGCTCTTTAAGCTCCAAGACAATTTCATAATTAGGGCTTCAGTGTCTCCAGAATACGGTAAGTAGATCTCTGATATTAATAATACAATGAAAATTATCAGGCACATTACTTTAGTAATTAATTATCCATTAATAATACATTTATGAGTAAATGATTGCACAATACATCTATAAATTATAACTGTGTATTTACTGCCACACTGATTAAAAAATATTAGCTATTGTCCATATAGAATTTTGATCATAGTGTCAGCACTATACTGTCAGTTTTACTTGCATCAATTATGGTGAAAATATTGTATTTTTTCAAAGTATTTAACTACATTGTTTGTTTAAAACAATAGATGCCAGTAATAAAAGTAGTATAATTCAGCTGAGCCGACTACGCCATCAACGACAAGAAGCATTTTAAAAATAGGCTCTACGACTGAAGAAAACAATTCTTGCTGCTATAGATGTAGAAACAGGATTTTTTTTTTCATTTCTGCATCTACAGTAGCAAGAATTATTTCTTACAGCTGTGCAGACAATTTTTTAAGTGCTTTCTTATTCCATAATAGTGAATTTTATCTGAGGGATCTCCCCCAGCCATGAGGCATCATCGACTGCAACTTTATGGTGGTTACCCCACAATCTCCTATGCGGGCGATACCATTTTTATTTTTCTTCTCTTATGATAGGATCAGCCTATTGTGTACGCTTTTCCTTCTGCAGCATCTCCTGATCAATGACAAGAAGAAATAAACAAGAAGAAAGTTTCTGAATCCTAAGAATGTGATTTAGTACTGGTCATAGGCTTAGCAGTGGCAATAATTCACGTATACCCTACATCTTTGGTAGGGAAATGGCTGATAATTATTACTATTATTACATCAATTAACCCCTTCCCATTGTTAGCTTTTTTACTTCTGTTTTTTCATTCCTTTTTTCAAAAAACCATACCTTTTTTTTTTGCATGCTAAATCTCAGTAGGAACATTAACCCCTTCACCACCCTGGATTTTTCCATCTTTGAGTTTCCGTTTTTTGCTCCCCTTCTTCCCATGTGAGGGCTTGTTTTTTGCAGGACGAGATGTATTTTTGAGCAACACCATTGGTTTTGCCATATAGTGTACTGCAAAACTGTTAAAACAATTCAAAGTGTAGTGAAATTGCAAAAAAGTGCCAATCCACAAGTGTTTTTTTGTTTTGCTCTTTTACCATGTCCACTAAATACCAAAACTGACCTGCTATTATGATTCTCCAGGTCATGAAGAGTTTGTGGATAGCAAATATGTCTAGGTTCTTTTTGTAGAAGTGATGAAAAAAATTCCAAAGTTTTTTTAAAAGAAGAAAGTTGCCATTTTTCGAGACCTGTAGCATCAATTTTTCATGATCTGGGGCTTGATGAGGTCAAAATTAACCTCTTAATGACCAGAGGTATTTTTGGTTTTACGTTTTCATTTTTTGCGCCCTTTCTTATCAGATGCATAACTTTTTTATTTTTTGGTCAAAATGTCCATGTGAGGGTTTGTTTTTTGCTGGACAAGTTGTACTTTTGAACAACATCATTGGTTTTAACATATCGTGTACTGGAAAAGAGGAAAAAAATAACAAAATGCAGTGAAATTGCAAACAAAGTGCAAATCCACAGTTGTTTTCAGTTTGCTTTTAACCATGTTGACTAAATGCTAAAATTGACCTTCTATTGTGATTCTCAAGGTCATTACAAGTTCTTAGACATCAAACATGTCTACTTTTTTTTAACTTAAGTGGTAAAGAAGAAATCCAAACTTTGGTGAAAAAAAGGCGCAATTTCCGAGACCTGTAGCATCTCCTTTTTGTGACTTGGAGCTGAGTAAGGGCTTATTTATGCACACCAAGCTGATGTTTTTATTGATACCGTTTTTGTGTAGATACGATCTTTTGATCGCCCATTATTGCATTTTATTGCAAGGCAGCGGCGACCAAAAAATGTAATTCTGGTGTATTGACTTGTTTTCTCATTACGCTGTTCAGCGATCATGTTAATTCTTTTTTTACATTGATAGATTGGGCAATTCTGAAAGCGGTGGTACCAAATATGTGCATGTTTGATTTTTTTATTGTTTTATTTTGAATGAGGTGAAAGGGGGGTGATTTGAACTTTTATATTTTTTTTGTTTTTTAAATATTTTTAAAACCTTTTTTTTCTACTTTTCACATGCTTCAATAGTCTCCATGGGAGGCTAGTAGCTGCAGTTGTCCGATTGGCTCTGGTACATACAGCCCATGATCTGATCGTCTGTATGTAGCAGAAGTGCTCACTTGCTATGACCACCGGGCAGCGCTCATAGCAATCTCGCTATGACAACCATAGAGGTCTGCTGGAGACCTCTAGTTGTCATGCCAACCCATCAGCAACCCTAGATCATTTGACGGGTTCACCGATGGGCAGGATTTCCTGCACTCGGGCCGGAAGAGCGAGTTAAATGCTGCTGTCAGAGATTGACAGCGGCATTTAACTAATTAACAGCTGCATGTGGATCGCGATTCCACTCACGGCTGTTAGAGGCACATATCAGCTGTTCACAACAGCTGACATGTGCCTGAAAAGATGTGAGCACCAGAGCCCACATCAAAGGGAGTCCAACATGGGCATATTATTACACCCAATGCCGGAAAGGGGTTAAGAGTGATTTTCCCAATGACATTAGTGAGACACACAGTGTGCATCCCAGTTGTAGACATCCAACCCAGGAAATTCAAGGTGTCATCGCCAAAATGTTAGCAGCAGCAGTGTAAGTGGCATAAGCAATTTCTGTGAGTCATTAAACACATTTTTTAGACCAACCTGTGCACCAGCAAAACAGTGTACAAGTCTATTAAGTTGTGAATGACTGGAGAGGATAGTGCAGGAGTATCTGAAGCTCAAGATCAATGTCAAGGGGGGGGTTGGACCCTTTTACATTTTGGTCTTCAAAAATGGAAGCGTGGCCTTAGCTTGCCTGTCATGCCTTGAAGGTTGTTTTTTGAGGGCTTGTTTTTTGAGGGACAAAGTTGTACTTTTGAACGACATCATTGGTTTTAACATATCGTGTACTGGAAAACGGGAAAAAAATTGCAAGTGCAGTGAAATTGCAAAAAAAAGTGCAATCCCACAGTTGTTTTTTTTTTTTTTTAACATATTCACTAAATGCTTAAACTGACCAGCCATTATGATTATTCAGGTCATTACGAGTTCATAAAGACCAAACATGTAGAGGTTCTTTTTTATTCAAGTGGTGAAAAAAAATTCCAAGTTTTGTTAAAAAATTTTTTTGCCATTTTCCGATACCCGTAGTGGCTCCATTTTTTGTGATCTCGGGTGAGGGCTTATTTTTTGCGTGCCGAGCTGACATTTTTAATGATACCATTTTGGTGCACATACAATCTTTTGATCGCCGTTATTGCATTTTAATGCAATGTTGTGGTGACCAAAAAATGAAATTCTGGCGTTTTGACTTTTTTCTCGCTATGCCATTTAGCAATCAGGTTTATTATTTTTCAATATTGATAGATCGGGCGATTCTGAATGCGGTGATACCAAATATGTGTATGTTTTTTTTTAATTGTTTTATTTTGAATGGAGCGAACAGGGGATGATTTGAACTTTTCTATTTTTAAAATATTTTTAAAAACTTTTTTCTACTTTTGGCATGCTTCAATAGTCTCCATGGGAGACTCAAAGCTGTCATAATCCGATCGGCTCTGCTACATACAGGCGATGCTCAGATCACCTGTATTTAGCAAAATTGCTCACTTGCTATTAGCGCCGACCACTCTGCTGGAGACCTCTGATTGTCATGCCAACCCAGTGGTGACCCGCAATGATGTGACGGGGTCACCGATGAGCGGGATTTCCGGCACACTTGCCTTAAGTGCACATGAAATGCCGCTTTCAGAGATTGACAGTGGCATTTTACAGGTTAACAGCCGCAGGTGGATCGCGATTCCACCCACGGTTGTTAGAAGCACATGTCAGCTGTTCAAAACAGTTGACATGTGCCGGAAAAAGATGTGGACTCAGTGCCAGAGCCCACAGCAAAGGGAGTGACTCTGACATCGGCATACTGTTAGGCTATGTGCACACGTTGCGGATTCCATTGCAGAATTTTCCGCAGCGGATTTGCAAAATCCGCAGTGAAAAACCACTGCGGTTTTTACTGCGGATTTACCGCGGTTTTTACTGCGGATTCTGCTGCGGTTTTCCATCTGCAGTTTTCTATTAGAGCAGATGGAAAACCGCTGCGGAATCTGCACAAAGAATTGACATGCTGTGGAAAATAAACCGCTGCGTATCCGCACGGGTTTTTCCGCAGCATGTGCACAGCGGTTTTTGCTTTCCATAGGTTAACATGGTACTGTACACCACATGGAAAACTGCTGCGGATCCGCAGCCTCAAAAACGCTGCGGATCCGCAGTAAAAACCGCAACGTGTGCACATAGCCTTACGCCCGATGTCAGAAAGGGGTTAATAGATCAGACGATTCTAAAGGTGTCAATACCAAATGTGTGCATTTTTTTATTGTTTGTTTTATTTTGAATGGGGCGAATGGAGGATGATTTCAACTCATATATCTTTTTATTTTTTCAATATTTTGAAAAACATTTTTTTTTACTTTACACTTGCTTCAATAGTCTTAATAGAAGCTGTGATCATCCGATCACCTGTGCTACACAGAGCATGGCTTCAGAGAGAGAAATAAAAAAAACAAGTAGAAAATGTGAAAAATAAGTGTAGGACCCTCCCTTGACCAATAAAAATTCTTAAGTTTGCTTATAAAAACACGAATGTAAAAGTTCTTCATTGAGACCTGTAGGTGCCAAACTATTCAAGGTATACATCCATTTGCATTCCCCTCTCAGTAGTTTCATGTTGACCCCACTTCCCCCAATATTAATTTGAACTGCCTCAATGCCTAAGACACGAAGGCCCCTGCTGTCTTGGTGCATGAGAAAATGCATTGCCACTGAAGAAATTTGCTTACCTGTCTTTTTTGGCAGTTGTAATATTTGAAAGGTGCTGCTGCACCCTGTGCCTGAGCTCGAGTGGTCTAACCCTCATAAATCTTTTGGCATCCACACACTAGAGCATAGACCAGATTGAAAGTATGCACATGAGCGTACCTACAGTGGGGCAAAAAAGTATTTAGTCAGTCAGCAATAGTGCAAGTTCCACCACTTAAAAAGATGAGAGGCGTCTGTAATTTACATCATAGGTAGACCTCAACTATGGGAGACAAACTGAGAAAAAAAAATCCAGAAAATCACATTGTCTGTTTTTTTAACATTTTATTTGCATATTATGGTGGAAAATAAGTATTTGGTCAGAAACAAAATTTCATCTCAATACTTTGTAATATATCCTTTGTTGGCAATGACAGAGGTCAAACGTTTTCTGTAAGTCTTCACAAGGTTGCCACACACTGTTGTTGGTATGTTGGCCCATTCCTCCATGCAGATCTCCTCTAGAGTAGTGATGTTTTTGGCTTTTCGCTTGGCAACACGGACTTTCAACTCCCTCCAAAGGTTTTCTATAGGGTTGAGATCTGGAGACTGGCTAGGCCACTCCAGGACCTTGAAATGCTTCTTATGAAGCCACTCCTTCGTTGCCCTGGCGGTGTGCTTTGGATCATTGTCATGTTGAAAGACCCAGCCACGTTTCATCTTCAATGCCCTTGCTGATGGAAGGAGGTTTGCACTCAAAATCTCACGATACATGGCCCCATTCATTCTTTCATGTACCCGGATCAGTCATCCTGGCCCCTTTGCAGAGAAACAGCCCCAAAGCATGATGTTTCCACCACCATGCTTTACAGTAGGTATGGTGTTTGATGGATGCAACTCAGTATTCTTTTTCCTCCAAACACAACAAGTTGTGTTTCTACCAAACAGTTCCAGTTTGGTTTCATCAGACCATAGGACATTCTCCCAAAACTCCTCTGGATCATCCAAATGCTCTCTAGCAAACTTCAGACGGGCCCAGACATGTACTGGCTTAAGCAGTGGAACACGTCTGGCACTGCAGGATCTGAGTCCATGGTGGCATAGTGTGTTACTTATGGTAGGCCTTGTTACATTGGTCCCAGCTCTCTGCAGTTCATTCACTAGGTCCCCCCGTGTGGTTCTGGGATTTTTGCTCACCGTTCTTGTGATCATTCTGACCCCACGGGGTGGGATTTTGCGTGGAGCCCCTGATCGAGGGAGATTATCAGTGGTCTTGTATGTCTTCCATTTTCTAATTATTGCTCCCACTGTTGATTTCTTCACTCCAAGCTGGTTGGCTATTGCAGATTCAGTCTTCCCAGCCTGGTGCAGGGCTACAATTTTGTTTCTGGTGTCCTTTGACAGCTCTTTGGTCTTCACCATAGTGGAGTTTGGAGTCAGACTGTTTGAGGGTGTGCACAGGTGTCTTTTTATACTGATAACAAGTTTAAACAGGTGCCATTACTACAGGTAATGAGTGGAGGAAAGAGGAGACTCTTAAAGAAGAAGTTACAGGTCTGTGAGAGCCAGAAATCTTGATTGTTTATTTCTGACCAAATACTTATTTTCCACCATAATATGCAAATAAATTGTTAAAAAAACAGACAATGTGATTTTCTGGATTTTTTTTCTCAGTTTGTCTCCCATAGTTGAGGTCTACCTATGATGTAAATTACAGACGCCTCTCATCTTTTTAAGTGGTGGAACTTGCACTATTGCTGACTGACTAAATACTTTTTTGCCCCACTGTATATTGAAAGATTAGAGAGAAAAATGCCATCTTCCCTGATCATCTAGGCACAAACCATACAGCCAATACCGTGATATGACCCGAGGTTCTATGACCCGATTTTAACTTCATAGTGGCTTGCCTGAAGTGGCTAATAGTGAGATGATCTTTTAGATTATTGGATGTCTTAGCAACCATTTTAGGAGTTGGAGAAATAAAGGGCTGCAGTCTGGACTCACTCAAAATATTCCAATTCTTCTCAATAATACAGTAAACATCACCCCATTCTTTGTTGTGAGTAGTCACGAGATTAATTGTCCGTGAAGGGTTTCTAATAGGTCGTCTCATTGCCTCCTCTCGCTCAATCTGATGAGAATGCTCAAAGACTTGTGAAATGATCTTTCATGGATATCAGCTTGCTAAGAACCTTAGTGTAAGCTCCCGTGATTCAGTATGGAAGTCCTCGAAAGAGCTGCAGTCCCTCTTTAACCGCAAGAATTGTACTTTAGGAATGACATTTTGTAGGAAGCTTGAATAATGCAACAAACTGTTAGTAGCTGTTTTCTTGTGGTACAGACTGGTAGATAAATGTCTCCCTTGGACTAATATTTTGAGTTCCAAGAAATCTAGATCAGTAGTAGAAATGCAAGAAGTTAGTCTGATGTTCCAAGGATTATTCTTTAGGTCATCGATGAAAAGTATGCATTCCTCTATGGTACCTGTGTAGAAGAATAGGATACCATCTACATATCAATACCACTTTAGAACATGCAATTAAAAGGTTGTCAACACATGTGTATTCTCCCACCAGCCCATATAGAGATTTGCATATGAAGGTGTACACCTCGCTCCGATCGCGGTACCATATGCCTGCCTGTAAAAAGCAGGCTCAAAGGTAAAATGACTTTTTTCAAGAACCATTCTCAGAAGATCCAGGATAAAAGAATCACGTCACGGTCCCTGCTTGTATACAGATATAAAAAGTATGCAATAGCATCTAAACTTTGATCATGCTTGATACTTGCATATAACGATTCCACATCCCATGTAATGTGAATGGTGTTTGCTGGTATAATAAAATCCTCAAGCTGTTGTATTAAATGCAAGGAGTCCCTGATGTAGGAGCCTAAGGAGTACACAAGTGGTTGCAGAAATTGGTCAAAGTAAATGCAGGGCCACTCAAAACGGCCACCGATCCCTGAAATTATAAACCTATCTGGAGGTGTTTCTAAGGACTTGTGCACTTTCGGCAACATGTAGAAAGTGGGCACCATAAGGTGTAGACATGAAGTCCCGTTCCTTTTTGTTGCTGATACCATGTCGAAATGTCGTTACAAGCAATCGGTCAATCTGGGTCTTGAAAGCTGAATACTTCCAACAGGTGGCGCTATAGAGTTCAAGTCCTCTTTTCCTCTGAAGAGGCATTTTGCATAATAAATTTACAAGAGGAACATTGCACGGCGAATAAGCCTCCCTTTGTTGACAAGCCAGAGATGGTATGTCACTCTCCACAAGGAGAAAAAACTTTACCCCTTAGACCCCGTATGAAAGAATTTTTCATATGATATGCTATGTACAGATTAATATGAAATGAGGTTTTATATATATATATGTATATATATATATTTTTTTTATTATTAATTTTTTTTTAATAAGAAGGATACCACTTCTTATTCAATTAGGAACAAAAATCTTTTAGATGCAAAGAATTTGTGTTTCTTCAAGTGAAGCAATCCCATAAAAATTAGTGTACCGTTTCGGTCACATAACTTGGACCTTCATCAGACTTGGGACATGAAATGAAAACATCACACTTCAAAATTAACAAAGTTAACATACAAGGGAAAGAAAATTATATACAATATTAATTGTATATACAGTAGATATGTTGTTATAAAGTAGGCAAAGTATGGTCTACATCAATACCAAAGGATCAGGAGAACACTATAAATAAACCTATGTAAATCATGATAGTAAACATTGCCCCAGGTGATATGAAATGAGCAGGTCACTTTAAGCAAGGGTGGTAAATGTTGTAAAAAATGTAGAAAGTTGTAATATAATCTAAAGAAAAACTCTAAATAAAAAATAATCCTATGATTTGTAAAGGTATAACTGGTGGTATGTATGAAAAAGTAAAAAGTTAAGAAAAATAAACATTAAAAATTAGATTATCCATGATTGAAATAATTGAATATCTCCCTATCATTCTTGAGATTAGGGTCAAGCTACGTGACTGAGAGAACTGGTATAGGGAAAGAAAGGAATAAATTACATGGTATATGGACAAAATAATGATTATATCAGAATAAACTCATGACATCATACTCCCTATTAAGACATTTAGGATCCTTGCTCTGTAGATGATGGATCCAAAATGCTTCCCTAAATTTAAGACGCCTGACCTCGTTGCCCCCTCTTCTATTAACATGAGTCTGTTCTAGCACAAGGAATCTTAATTGGGCAAATTGTGTCATCCGCATTTTATATCATACCTAAGGTTGGAAAGAGGATAAAGGTGGCAGACTGTTGGACTGCTATGACTATGCTAAGTGATGACAGATGGGACCTACCTTCTCACTGTCTACTACTGAATTTTGCATGCAAGAGATTAAATAGATTGGTCGATTAATTTTGCCCTATGTGTGTTTGGGAACACCAACTTACACAAAATCCAATACTAAGTGTGTGCAGCAAAGATTGAATATATATTCTATAAAGAAATGCCACACCTTATAAATATAGATATTTCAAA
This sequence comes from Ranitomeya imitator, assembly GCF_032444005.1. Taxonomy (NCBI): domain Eukaryota; kingdom Metazoa; phylum Chordata; class Amphibia; order Anura; family Dendrobatidae; genus Ranitomeya; species Ranitomeya imitator. The sequence goes on along the minus strand of NC_091284.1, from coordinate 659,931,868 downwards.
CCATGCTTACGTGGGAAAAATGCAGAGTGACAAAACAATATTAGATCATATCCAAAAAACAGATATGGGATGGCGAATAGATAATTATCTAAAAGACTCTCCAATTACCCTCGCCCCAATGCACATTTTGCTCATTGGCTTCCATAGGACTCTGGTCCAAACGGCCAGATCAGTCATCTGTGACCACTGATGGTCCTATAAATCTCCAACCTCCCAGCATTCATAGTTATTCTTTTGATTAGCTGGGCTGGCGCTACGTTGTGTGTACGTCATGCCACAATGATGACATTGTGTCAGCCCAGGTAATCAAAGGAGGACCAGGGAATGCCAGGAGGTAAGGAGATTTGCAGACCTCCTGCCAGCAGTCACCTAGTAGATGGACTTGAGAACTACAAATTGATTCTCCCATGTTTACCGTCCATCAGTTAGTCGATCAGCAGCCTCCAACCTTGCCAAAATATAGAACACATTTCTTTACATTTCTTTAGTGAGATAGCATCTACTCCTATAAACTGCCAACCCATCACGATTCAAAGTAGTCAACATGAAATTGAAAAAACACAAAGGAATTTTCCATTTATTTAGGGCAGATAGCTATATTCAAGTTAGCTAGTGTTTTCTCTCTATCTTTGTTAGCTCTGTTTTATCAGTTTTTGTTTTTATCTATTTTTTTGTTATCTACCAACAAGGGAAGCTTTAATGATAAGCCTTAAAACGTATTATTTTGAAAGACAGTATTATTTATATTATATGAATAGAGTTAGTGAATTGGCTCCTCTTTATGTCTCAGGGGAGTTTATATATAATACTTTATCATTATAGCTAAATCAGCTTGCAGTTTTAATAATAATTTATTAAAAGTTAAGTTTTAGTGATTATTTTTGTATTCCAATTAAATGATACAGTAAATTGCCTATTCATCATTCTCCATCAAATTAGATAGCCTGTATGTTTTTTATAATTGGATGAGGCTGATAGAATGGTCTGATCAAATATTCCACTATTAAAGGGGTTGTACCACCTTAGGCTACATGTCTGGATTCACTTTGTGTGACTGCAGACTTATGAATCCTGACATCGCATGCACTGTGCGCTGTGAGGATTTGCATACATGCCGACTAGATGTGTGCGGCCTTGCTGAATGCAAGTGTATTTAGCAAGGCTGGACACGTCTAGTTCGAAATCAAATTGCATACTTTCAGTCACATAACCACCGCCTCCCAACACAGTTTAATCCTGACATTGTGCATTGTATACGCTGTGATGATTCACTTGCAGCCTAAGGCTGGACAACCATTTTAACAGAAACTTTATGTTCACCTATCTTTACTGCATGTTACCATTGTATATATGAACTTTTTTTCTGAATAATCAAGTTATAATATTTATTATATACATTGAAGTCAACACTTGTTCAGTCTATTGAATTTTGCATTTGATTGGAGTGGGAGTTTCTTCTGTTCACATCTATAGTTGAATTATCGATAGGGGACCATGCTACCATAATAATGAATATACTCCCATCTAACTTATTTTTACATTTTCCTGTGATTATTTTAATATAAGGAATAAGAGTACAGAGCCGCCTCGTGACTGAAATTCTCACTGGTGACAGATGACACCCGCGGCCATTTTGTAATCGATTAACACTGAACTACTCCTTAAATAGCACTGTCGATTGTGACAGCAGTATTTAATTGATTACTAAGGGGTTGCAATACCCCCTGGTAACCATCAAACCCTGCGATGAGAATAGCGGTTGCCGATGGTTACCAAGGTACCCCCTGAGGTCCTGTGATGACCCCAGGGTACAGTGGCCTGTAAGATCCAGCTAAAAGCTGAATAATAAATATCTACTCCAAAATGGCAGCAAAAAAACTTGAAACTCATCTCACAAAGAATAAGCCATCATGCAGCTCTGTTTTCAAAAAACAAAAAAGTTACAGCTATCAGAATATAGCGACGAAAAAAATACTTTTTTATAGGAAAAAGCATTTTTCCAGTGTGATAGCAGCAACACCTACAAAAAACTATATAAATCTGGTATCCCTGTAATCGTACAGACCCAAAGAATAAATCCTCCTTATCACTTATACGGCACGGTTAGCCGCACAAAAATAAAAATAATAACTATTCTTGTACTGCTGTCTATTTGTTCATTCTACCTCCCAAAAATCAGAATAAGGCTCAGCTCACATTTACCCTGCACTCTCAGCTGAGTGCTTACATTGGGGTTTCCATGTAAATTTACCCAAAAATGTGGCTAATAATAATAATAATCTTTATTTTTTATATAGCGCTAACATATTCCGCAGCGCTTTACAGTTTGCACACATTATCATTGCTGTCCCCGATGGGGCTCACAATCTAAATTCCCTATCAGTATGTCTTTGGAATGTGGGAGGAAACCGGAGTACCCGGAGGAAACCCACGCAAACACGGAGAGAACATACAAACTCTTTGCAGATGTTGTTCTGGGTGGCATTAGAACCCAGGACTCCAGTGCTGCAAGGCTTCAGTGCTAACCACTGCGCCACCGACAAAAACCCCCAACGGAATCACTAACTTATGAGGCAAATGGACTCACTTTTGACAGATCTCTGCTTCAGCGGTGTCCCATCATTTTAGACATTATTTTAGTGTACAAGTATGGGTGACCACAGATCTGTGCAAAATAGTCATTGCAGCCATAGATGAATTCATTAAGAGGTGCAATTTCTACAATGGGGTCACTTTGGGGGGTTTTCTGCTGTTCTGGTATCTTTGGAGCTCCACAAATGTTGATGGCAAACTATTCTACCTGACATGTGGCCAAACATTGATTTCTGATGACACATCAGGCATCACCATATTCAGAAGAAATTGTGCAATAAATTATGGGGTCTAGTCTCACATATTAAGCCTTGTGTACATGACAAATTTGCAGCAAATATAAAAATTAAATTTTTACTACTAAAATGTCATAGTTCCACATCTCAATGTTATAAAATTCAGTGAGGCAGCTAGGGGTTCAAAATTCTCACTACACCCCTATATGAGTTCCTTAGATAGTGAAGTTTCCAATGTGGGGACAGCTGGAAGGGTTTCTGCTGTTCTGGCATCTGGGGCTCCGCTATTGGAGCCTACAATCTATTAAAGTAAAATCTGCATTCTAAAAGCCAAGTACCGCTCCTTCCCTTCTAATCCCTGCCACGTTCTCAAACAGTAATCTACAAGCACATACAGTGTACTTTCACATTTTGGAAAAATTGCATAACAAATTGTGAGATCCAATTTCTCCCATTACCCCTAGTGTAAATTAAAAATTTGGTGCTAAAACAGTATTTTAGTGGAAAAAATGTAATGTTTTGATCTTACATCTAAATGTTATAAAGTTTTGTTAATCACCTGTAGGTTAAAAATGTTCAGAACACCATTAGAAGTCCAAAACACCATTAGTTATATTCCTTGAAGGGTCTAGCTTTCAAAATGAGGTCACTTGTGGGGGGAATTTGCTGTTTTTGTATGTCAGGGGCTCTCCAAATGGGATATGGCATTCACAATTTGTTCCAGACAAATAGCGATCTTTCCTTTCCTAACTCTGCCAATGAGTACAAACAGAAGTTTTTGACCACGTATGGAGTATCATCAGGAAATATTGCGGAACAAATTCTAAGGTCTGTTTTCACCCATTATACATTGCGAAAATAAAAAATTTGGGACTACAACAAAATTTCTGTGAAAAAAATGAAAATGTTCAGTTTGACGACCTAATGTTATCAAATTCTGAGCTTTCAAATGCTCACTATACCCCTAGATAAAATTCTTGAGGGGTGTAGTTTCCAAAATGGGGTCACTTGTGGGGGGTTTCCACTATTTAGGCATATCAGTAGCACTCCAAATGCCCACAGACCATTGAATCAAAGTATGCATTCCAAAACATCACACCTTTCTTTCCGAGCCCTCTCATCCTAAATAGTAGTTTTCCCCCACATATAGGCTATCAGCGTACTCAGGAGCTATTGCATATTTTGGGATTCATTTTCTCCTGTTACCCTTTGTGAAAAGAATAAAAAATAGGGCTAAATGTACAATTTTGTATGAAAAATTTGATGTTTATATTTTCAAGGCTATAAACTTCTGTGAAGCCCTTGGGGGTTCAAAATGCTCATTACACATCTAGATACATTCCTTGAGTGGTCTAGTTTCCATAATTGGGTCACGTGTGGGGGGTTTCTACTGTTTTGGTACATTAGAGGCTCTCCAAACTCGACATAGCATCCGCTTTCAATTCCAGCCATTTTTGTGTTGAAAGAGTAAAATAGTGCTCCTTCCCTTTCAAATCCTGCTATGTGGACAAACAGTGGTCTTCCCCCACATATTGGATATTGCTTGGGAGAAAATGCAAAGCAAATTTGGGGTTCATTTTCTCCTGCTATCATTGTGAAAATAAAAATTTGAGGGCTAAAGTAAACATTTTTCATTCCACATCGCTTTAGTTTCTGTGAAGCACCTGAAGGGTTAATAAACTTCTTGAATGTAGTTTTGAGAACTTTGATGGGTGCGGTTTTTAGAATGGTGTCACTTTTGGGTATTTTCTGTGGTACAGGCTCCCAAAAGTCACTTCAAATGTGATGTGGTACCTAAAAAATGGTTTTGTAAATTTTGTTGGAAAAATGAGAAATTGTTAATCAACTTTTAACCCTTTTAACTTCCTAACTAAAAAATTATTTAAAAAAAATTATGGAGATGCAAAACAGACATGTGGGAAATGTTACTTATTAACTATTTTGTATGATATAACTCTCTGGTTTAAGGGCATAAGAAGTAAAAGTTTGGAAATTGTAAAATTTTCACCAAATTTCCAATATTGTCACAAATAAACACAAGTCATATTAAAAAGTTTTATGACTACCATGAAGTACAATATGTTATGATTTTGGCCCATTCTTCCATACAAACACTCTTCAAATCTTGAACTTTGTGTGGCTTCCTTCAATTAACTCTGAGCTTTAGCTCCTTCCATAAATTTTGGATTCAGGTATAGTTGAATAAGCCATTCTAAAAGCCTCATTTTCATTCTCTGAAACGAATTGAGAGTGTTTTTGGCTATTTTTTGGGGATCATTGTCTTTGCAGAATGTCCATCCTTGTTTCATCTTCATCATGGTGATGGCAGCAGATTTTTATCATGAATGTCTCTGTAGATTTGTCCATTCATCCTTTCCTCAATTATATGAAATTTACCAGTGTTCTAGGCTGAGAAACAGCCCCACACCAAAATGTTTCCATCTCCAAATGGCACTGTGGGCATGGAGTTTTGGGGGTAATATGCAGTGCCTTTTGGCCTCCATGGTAATTATTCTTAGAGATGAGCAAACCTTTCAAGGTGCCATTCGGATTCGCTGAATGGACCTCCTTTTGACAAACAGTTTGCCGAGCGGTTTGCTGAACGTACCCGAAGCTGATGTAATCAGCAAGGCCTATAACACTCATTTTCAATTCTACAGCTGCTCTCCCTACACTATTTCTGAATACGGTGTGTTAAGCATCACGTCACTTGTTGTTATATAGAACCAATGATGTGATGTGGTAAGCCAATCACAATAATGACAGTAGCCAACATGGCTTCGGCATTACCATCATCGGCAGGCAGACCCCGCATGTTTAGTGACTGAAAAACATCTGCAAAACATGCGGGGTGGGGCTCGATCAAGGCGCTTGAGCACCAGGGATACTTGATCAAGTACCGAGTGTGCCCCTGCACCCCGATGCTTGATTGAGTATCAAGCAGTGCCGAGCATGCTCGCTCATCACTATTTATAAACCAAAATAATCTTCAAAGAACAAAAATATATTTATGTTGAAAATCTTATAGCAATTTATATAGTTTTTATAAGCAATGGAGAAAAGGGCAGGAAAGCCAACGCTAGGCTAGACCTCCATTCCGTATATTAAGATACAGGGAACCTGTCAGCAGGTTTTTGCTATGTAATGTGAAGATAACAGGAGATAGCGGATGTAACACATAATTCAGTGATGTGTCTCTTGTCAAAGTGCTGCTGTTGTTTACTAACTGTGAAGGATTTATCACTAATAGATTAACATTGCCGGACTAGTCCAGCAATGGCTTCTCCTGCGATAAGCAGCTCAGTGTCTATGGACTTTGTACCTTGAGATTCTGGTGTGGGTGCAGTTAGCTTTCTCCGTTCTGCTTCATTCTAAATCTAAAAGCTCCATGTCAGAACGTATACATCCTTGGATTCAGCTTCTCTTTACCTGCATCATGCTGCTCTCAGATGAGATAGCAAAAACCTGCTGACAGATTCCCTAAAAAGATAAAAAGAAGGGCAGCAGCCCCCAGCCCATTCTGTCTTTGAAGGCAGTTTCAATTGTAATTTTCTTGATTGGCAGTTTAATAGAGCTAGAATACACTTCTGAGGCTATCAGATCGCTTGTCAAAAGCCCCATCAAGCTGAAATTCTTTAATTGTAGGGCTCCATTATTTGTGAAATATAAATTGAGAGGAAGTTTTAATCCTTTAGGCTGTCAATTCATTTTATTTTCTCTTAGCTTAAAATTGCTATTTTTAGACCCAGGTTTTGTATCAGACATCTGTATGTACTCAGGTACTAAAAACCAATCTGTGTGATGAATAAACATGTTTAGTAATAGGATTGCCATTACTTTGCTATCACAAGTATAAGGCTAGGGTCACATTGCGTTAGGGCAGTCCGTTTAGCGCATAGCGCTACGGACTGCGCTAATGCAATGTCCCAAAAGGGATCGCGTTTGCTGATCTGCGCTAGCGAGGAACGGACCGCGAATGCTGCAAGCAGCGTTCACGGTCCGTCACTCAAATGATGGCACATCGCTAGCGCACGCCCAATGTGGGCGTGCGCTAGCGATGCGTTCGCCATTACAATCAATGGCGGCGTTAATGGACTACGTTACACCGCGTTATGCCACGGTGTAACGTAGTCCGTTAAACGGGGTCACATAACGCAATGTGACCCTAGCCTTATCAACTGTATGACAGTGTTGTCCATGTACATTCAGTGATTGCATTTACGTTTTAATTATCTGCTCCTAGAAAAAGTGTTGTTTAGTTTATTAGCATTGATCCAAGAACATTGCAAAGAAAGTAGATGATCAGCAGGAGGCACTGCTGAATTTTGAGGGGCCTGAAGGAAAACACAGTTGAAGACCCATTTTGCCATCTTCGCCATTTAGGTTTAGAAAATTAAAGGCCAAGATTTTCAAGGTCTTCACAACTTTTTTTTCCTTCTGTTCTTTACCCCAGAGCTCTGCATTACGTTCTCCTCTGTCCTCCATGACAGTCCTGCACACTCAATTTCTTTTCCCTCCTCCATCACCTAGATTTTTCCATCAGAAGTGATCAGTTTAGGCTAAAATTGCACTTTTCTTGTGTATAGACTAGCTATTACATTTTACTGTACATTGTACAGTTTTATACGCCATGATGCACTCATAGTAGAACATGGTTTATGCATCATAGTTTCATTTGCTAATGCAAAAGCACAGTAAATAAAACTTCTTGTAGAAACCAAGAATCAAAAATAATACAAACCTATACAACACTGTGTTTGAACTATACAGTTTTGCGGCAATTGTTTACCTCATTTTTCCAATTTCCAAATTGTTTGACTTCCTGTTGCACCACTCTCAATTTGTGAAAACAGCACAATTGTTCCTTAGAAAGCCATCTAAAATAATGGATGTGGGCCTTATTGTTATACCGCTGTTCTGATAGATACACACGCCTCCTAAATTGAATATTACATTCAGATACTGGTTTCAATTATAATTTGGGATGGGCAAATACGAACAGTAAAATTCGGGATCCGTACCGAACTCCTAGTGTCTGCCCATGGGACCTGAACACGGACTTCTCCAAGAAGTATGTCTTACTATTTGGGTTCAGCAGCACACACAAAGCTTGCTGAAAGGCTGCAGCTCACACTGTTTTAAATTTTTTTTAAAAAGATGTGCGGTTAGACTCTTTGTTAGTTAGACTCTAGTCATCCCACTGCCTCTTTCTGTCTGTTCCAGTGCTGCCAATTTATCCTCCTCAACACTGCTGGCCTCACTCTGCATAGCAAAGGGGAAAAGGGAAAAGAAAACTTCACTCACCAAAATATACCTGAGACCGTCCATGCCTGGGGATCAGTGGCTGACTACCACGTGTGCAAATAGAAATAGAAGACTTCCGGCACAGGAATGCTTTTTCAGTAAAAAATTCTCTCTTTATTTAAACATCTTCAGTGATAAAAAATAACATCATGAGGACCCCCCCCATAGGCCTGATGCAAAAGCATACAAACATAGAGTGAACAGTTCCTTATATCTATCACAACAGCACATGTAATTGATTAGAAAGGACTACCTCCCCAATTAACCCCATATCGACCAGAGGGAAATTAGCCCTTCATTTACATAAGATCACAATATCATGAAAATGCATTTTGTAATAAGTATATACATATTGGACACATTGTGTGATGACATTTCATATGAATAGTATTAGTTGAAAACCTGTTTTCGCAAATTAGCATAGCTGAGCTTATATTCAAACAAAAAAACAAAACCCACATGTTAGAAAAAAAAAGGAGTGATATTTTTACACCGAATGGTAATGGTACACAAGACATTAATCATATGAACAAAAAACAGTAAGATGTTAGCTGAATACTATAAAGATATGGCAGAGTGATCTACTAAAGATATAAATGATAACTTTTATAATTAAGGCCTTCTGGAAAACGTGCGTTCATAGCCAATATCCAATATACCTCCCGACAACGGAGTGCACGTTCCCAGTCACCCCCTCTGATTGATCTAGTTACTCTCTCAATTCCTTTAACCATTAAATTCCGCAAATTGCCTTTGTGCTTTTTCAAAAAATGATTAGATAACCCCAAAATATTTCTACGGCTTGCAGCAGTTCCAAGATTTACGGCAGTAATGTGCTCGCTTATCCTTTTCTTAAGACTTCTTGTAGTGCAGCCTATGTAATTGTAACACCCCAGGTAACCGGTTGTTACAGTGATGTTGCCTTCCTTTTGGAGAGGGCGATATCATGCTTGGAGCAATTAGAGGCAAGGAGGATTCCCTTTATCAGGTAAAGCACCTACATGCAACACATTCTGAATCCATGCCAGAAGGGGGAGCTCTGGACCGGATTCAGGGGAGCTTCCCCACCGTTAAGTATTCTTGTCTGGAGAAGGAGTTAGATGAGTCTGGAGACACAGTGGTGGAGAGAGAGGACTGAGAGCAGCGAGTGGGACCGTGCAGCCGTGTGTGAACTGCAGCTCCAGGAAAAGAAGATAACCTGAAGGGTTGGATTGTAGTGAGCATCTGAGGAAAGAAGTACAGGAGAAAGAAAGGGCTTAGAGGAGAACTGTGGCCGGGCACCCTCTGAGCCAAAGCGCAGGAATCGGGCACCGGAAGCCTGAGGTTGTGTTGAAGTCTAAGTCGCACAGCGGAACCGGAGGGCATAGAACTTTATGTAATTTGCCCACACCCACACCTGAAGGTGCAGCAGTACACGAAGAGCCCGGGTCGTGATTGAGATCCTATAAAAAGGCTTACACTGCCCACCATACAGGTCACTGTCCCAGGACAGGAGAGAGAGGACTTTGTCAGCAAGCCACAGGCAGCAAGGACCTCGCATACGAGCATGAGCAGGAAGACTTACGGACCTCACCTGGGAGAGGGATCCATTGCCTCCAGGCCGGCAGGATCACATCACCATCCATTCCTTCCTGGTACCCTGGACTGCAGCTGCTTACAACCAGTAAACCAGGTAAAGGCGTTGCAACTCTGTATCCTCCATTTAATTGCCGACATACACCATCCCTGCCCAGCACACCAGGGAGTCCTGGAGACCCCGCTTCACCTGTGAGAAGTGTCACCATCTTTGCTGCAGTAACATCACCCCAGAGGACCCCTTTAAGAAGCGTCGGTCACCTCTGACCGAGAACCACAGGTGGCGTCACAAACACAAACTTTATTACAACTCCCCTAAAAAGACCTTTCCCTTTTACTTGGGCGCCCAGGGCCACGAACCGGGTCGCCGCCACTGTGACGGCCCTAGCGGGCGACTCATAATATTTATTGCATGCCACACATATGGACAACGTGCATGGTAATGCAGTTAATATAGGTTTTAATTTAATATTCCTTTAAAGTGATATTGTTAACATATTCATCCATCCTGTCTATATACTGGAACAATCCGCAGGTTCTCTCACCACACTTGAAAAAACACCCAGTATATGTTAACCAGGTAGGTTTATGAGAAATGGAAGTATATAGCAATGGAGACAGATAATGCCCCAGATTTTTTGCTTTTCTTAGGACACACCTATATATCCTGCTGAAAGAATTTTAGATAAAACAGGATCTTGGTATCTTGCTATCTTGGCATTAGCAAATGCTTGTGTATTAACTTAACAATATCCTTATAATTAGAACTATACGAGGTTGAGGAAATAGGGACATTTATTTAGCTTTTATTACCATTGCTATTGGAGGGCCTTCTAGGATCCTGGGGTACTCGGGCCGGGTCCGGTGGTTGTTAAACTGGATGGTCACGGTGGCAGTGACCTGATCCATGGCCCTGGGTATCCAAGTTAAAAGGAAGGGCTTTAAAGGGGTTGTTGAATAAAGAATAAAGTTTGTTTGTGACGCCACCTGTAGTATTCGGTCAAGGATGACCGACGCTGCTTAAAGGGCTCCACTAGGGATGATGTTATGGCAGCAGGTATGGTATGGCTTCCCACAGGTGAAGCTGAGTCCCCAGGGCTCCCAGTGTAGTGGGGATAGGTGGTAGATGATGTAGAAAGAATCAGAGGACACAAAGTTGCTGTCTCTTTACCTTTTACTGGTGTAAAGCGGCTACAGTCCAGGGTACGGATTACTGGTGATGGTAAGGTGCGGCCAACTTGGAAGCGATTCAGAAATCCCCCTAGCCAGGTGGGGTTGGAAGCCTTCCTCTCTGTGCTGTGTTGCAGTCAATTGCTGCCTTAGGCCTCACACAAGGTCCTCACTTTCTCTCTGTCCCTTGTAGTAGGACACTACCCGCATGCCAGGCAACTCGGTCCTTTTTACAGGGGACTCTAAGGATGACTCCAGGCTCTATGTGTTGCTGTGCCTTCAGGTGTTAATGCTGGGCAGGCGACCTGCAATCTCCTGTCTGCCGGCTTCTGCTGTGGGGCATACAGTTACCCCCACAACCTCGGTCTTCCGGACTCAGCATGGAGTGGGGCTCAATCGTAGCTCCCCTCCAGCTCTTTACTTCTGCTTCTGCTCCCCTCTCTTACAATCTGCTCTGTGTCTCTCACTCTTTGCTCTTTCCAGGAGCTGCAGAACCATGTGTCTGCACGGCCCCAGCTTTCCTCTCTCCTCTGTCCCTCTGACAGACTCCTCTCACAGACTACCTCTAACTCCTCCAGCCAGAATATATAGGGAAGCTCCCCTGAATCTGGGTCTCGATCTCCCCCTTCTGGCCTGGAGTCAAAACAGTGTTGCATGTACTTGTTACCTGTTAAAGGGATCTTACCTCGCTTCCAAGCATGGCATCACCCTCCCCGAGAGGAAAGCAATGCCACTGTAACAACCGGTTACCTGGGGTGTTGCACTGCCCCCATTAAATCCAGTACTCCCGGACTGGGAAAACAACAGGTTAAAGACATACAAATTTTTAAAATGCATTATAACAAGAATAAAAAAGAACTTTGCTTCCCTTTATGGGAGGTTGTTTCTTGAACGTTGCATGTAACTATATATAAAGTGCAAAACAATAGCTTTACCAAAAAATATGGAACTCTCTGTAATACAAAATATTACTTATGTTTATTTTAACTATCTGACTTATTAAATATGATTCAATTCCCTTACAGGTAAACTTTTCTTAGCAAAATTAAATACTATCACTTTCTCAAATAAAGTGCAACAAAGTCAACACATTCTTGAACTGAGGTAGTGCTTCCTTTAAGTGCAAGATGAGGGGGAACCCATCTTAAACCCCAATGAAGGCCCTGGGCATGGCTACAAGGCATTACTGGTCTCCTCTCTGGACCGTTTCTTCAGCCATGTCAAAGTTTTTCTTCTCAGTCACTTTACGGCAAATAAACTTTTTAGAGCAAACAACAATAAACAGTACCTTTGTTAGTTTCATGTAAAACCAGTAGGAAGCACCTTAAGAAGTGCTAACTATTTACAAGGGAAAGTTTCTTGATCATTCACCGTCCATGATCAGAACGTCTTTTCAAACAAATCAACTTTTACACTTCAACAGTCATTTTAAACTCTCAACAACAATTGGTTAACCGTCTACTTCCTCTTATGCTGCCTGACAGGCCAAGGATCATTGCCTCTCCTGCTCCTCCCGCCGTCTGCAGTACTTCTGCCATGTCATGATGGAGATTTCCCCCTGGAGCTCTATCATGTCTGCCCCTGCGGTTTCCTCTGCAAACACTACGGGTTCGATGTAGTTAACAAGGAGCCCACTGGTTGGAACTAGCGGGGCTGCCATTGGATCATGGCTGCCGTCTCCCTGGTCCCAGTACAGTCAATGGCCTACTCCTCCATGCCTTGAGGTCGGCGGGATCGGTAAGGGACCCACAAGGCCGTAGTCTAGCGCAGGGGTTTCAGCAGGTCTTGAGGCCGGGGTACCCTCGGCGTATGGTGTCAATTTACCAAGGGACCCAAAACCCTGATCGGGGGTGTATAGTGGGGGTGCTGATCTGGGCCTAGTCGCTGTGTCTTCTGCCACCGGGGTCAGGGATGCACCCCTTACCTTCTCCTCCAGGGTGCCAGATCTTCTTCCCTGCTTCAGGCCGGACAAGACAGCTTGCGGTCACCCAGTAATGTTTCCCAGAAAGGCCTCTTTCCATCTGATTACAGCTTCCAGTTGCATCCTCACGAGCTGCCGGGTAAGTTCCTCCACTTCCTTACGCAGGAGGTCGAGACACAGCACAATATCTTGGCACTATGGGTGATGTGATAGCAGAACAATAATAAGATGTCAATGAATAGGTTAATTTCAAGAAGGAATATGTGTGTCACAACAGGAAACACAGTGCACAAAATAAATGATCCTCTATGCTAGTACCTGACATAGGTTTATCTAAGAATAAGCTGGGATAAACACACCGAGGTATGTAAATGCACAATCCATCTGCTGACTAGCCAAAGTAGGGGTTAAAAAATACCAAATAACACATTCATTACCTTAGTGAGGCTAAAGGATAGATGGTGCCACTGGAAGTGCTAACCAAGGGTGTTAATAGTAAGGCTGTACTCCCACCTCCCGCCCGAAGGGCGCCTTTTCGCTGCTCACTTTTTGTACTTAATCCCTTTCTGCAGACTGGATTTTGTCACTCTCCCTGGTCCTGTGATGCTTGCTCCCTACCTAGGCTAAATGCAGATTGTATGTGCTACCACCGATTAACCCTTAGAAGGGCTGTTAGTATAAAGGCTCAGATTCAGCATCAGTGGTGTATCTGGGGGGGCAGCCGGGGCATGTGCCCCGGGTGCAGCCGGCAGGCGGCGCAGTCAGACCGCCTTATGCGGCGGTCCACGGTGTCTCCCCCGGCGGCTGCATTCTCCAGCCCCCCGTACTGAGAGTCGGCTGTTCTCTGCGCCGACTGTCAAGCTGACAGCCGGCACAGAGAAACTGTAGCGCGATGGCTCTATGGCTCTGTCATGCTTCCTGCCTGCTCTTCCTCTCACACAGACATTAGCACCGCTGGGTGATGTCATCATTCAGCGGCCGGCTGTGCCAGAGAGAGGAAGGTGACGGAGATGCTGCAGCAGAGCGGTGAGTGTATTGCGTGTGTGTGTGTGTACGCTGCGAGGGAATGTGCAGAGAGGTAAATGGTGTTTTGTGTGTCTTTGTGTGTAGGGGAAGAGAGGGCAATGATGGGGAGAAGGCAATGATGGGGTGATGGAGAGAGCAATGATGGGGATGGTGGGGGAGAAGGAAATAATGGATGTGGTGGAAAGGACAATAATGGGGGTGGTGGGGAGGAGTAAATGATGGAGGTGGTGGAATGGGCAATGATGGGGTGGGTGGAGAAGGCAATGATAGAGGTGGTGGAATGGGCAATGATGGTGGTGGGGGAGAATGCAAATATGGTGTTGGGGAGGAAATGATGGAGGTGGTGGAAAGGGCAAAAATGGGGTTGGAGGGGTAGGAAATGATGGAGGTGGTGGAATGGGCAAGGATGGTGGTGGTGAGGAGGAGAAAATGATGGAGTTGGTGGAATGGGCAAGGATGGTGGAGCTGAAGACACCAAATAGTAAGTGCACAGGGGGGGACAATTTGAGTGGGGATGGGGGATTTATTATGTGTGGGAAGAATTTGAGTGGGCATAGGGGGATTTATTATGTGTGGGAAGAATTGGAGTGGGGATGGGGGTGTTTAATGTGTGTGGGGAGAAATGAAGTGGGGATGGGGGTGTTTAATGTGTGTGGGGAGAAATGGAGTGGGGAAGGGGGTGTTTAATGTGTGGGGAAGATTTGGAGTGGGGATGGGGGATTTATTGTGTGTGGGGAAATTTGTAGTGGGGATGGGGGATTTAATGTGTGGGGGAGATTTGAGGACACAAAATGAAGAGCAAAGGAGGAGATGGGGGCATGTATGAGGAAACAGTAAGGGGGAATGGGGGGGCATGTATGAGGAAACAGTACGGGGGAATGGGGGCATGCATGAGGAAACAGTACAGGGGAATGGGGGGCATATATGAGGCAACAGTATGGGGGAATGTGGGGCATGTATGAGGAAACAGCACGGGTGAATGGGGGCATCTATGAGGAAACAGTACGGGGGAATGGGGGCATGTATTAGGAAACAGTACGGGGGAATGGGGGGCATGTATGGGGAAACAGTATGGGGGAATTGGGGGCATGTATGAGGAAACAGTACGGGGAATGGGGGGCATGTATGAGGAAACAGTATGGGAGAATGGGGGGCATGTATGAGGAAACAGTACTGAGGAATGGGGGCATGTATGAGGAAACAGTATGGCGGAATGTGGGGCATGTATGAGGAAACAGTATGGGGGAATGGAGGGCATATATGAGGAAACAGTATGGGGGAATGGAGGGCATATATGAGGAAACAGTATGGAAGAATAGGGGCATATATGATGAAACATTTTGGAGGAATGGAGGGCATGTATGAGACAGTATGGGGAGCGAACAGGGGAATGTGGACACAGTATGAGTAGCGATGTGAAAAATGTATGTGGACAGAGTAAGTGAGGGTGATGGGATGTGTGCAGACACAGTATGGGGAGTCAGGTGAGCAGGCAGTAGAGAAAGTAAGGGGGTAAATATATGAGGACTCGGAGACAGTATGGTGAACAGGGGGGATGTTGGAGGAGACAGTATGAGGAGGGAGGGTAGTAGTGTGAGGAGACAGTATGGGGGAGAAAAGTGAGTGGGCACAGAATAGAAACTGAGCAGTGGGTTCGTAGTATGGAGGGATATTGTAAGGGCACAGCCTGGAGGGAACGGTATACCAAGGAGGGGGAGTGTGATGAGAGAGTATAGTATAAATACTGGGCCCTATAGGGGAGACACAGTATGAGAGGACAGTGTGAAGAGGGGGCCTGTATGGAAAGGAGGGGTTAGTGTGAAAAGCATGTACCATAAGAGGGACAATGTGGGGTCATATTTTCCGCAGACAATATAGTGAGGGGCAAATTTTAATTCCGGAGCATTATAATGACACTTCTATTTTTAAGGGCATCATGTGGAGATTTTCTGCAAAAGAGCGGAGAAGATGGAAGTCTGCAGAAACAGCTGTAGATGGAAAAAACTCATCATGGGGTCTGGACAAGATGAAGAAAAGGAGAACGGCTGCAGAGACGACGTGATCTATAAAGTACCTGGATGTAAATGTTATTTGTGATACTAACTAATTCTCATGTTTTTATTTGTTAGGAGCATTAAAGGGGTTTTCCAGGTTTGTGATGACACTGCAGTCATTCTATGTGACTGCAGACTTCTGAGTTCTCACAGTGCGCACTGCATGCTGTCAGGAATCTCTCGTGCTGGCTAGACATGTGTAGCCTCACTCAATGAAAATGAACTGAGTGAGGCCTGGCATGTCTTGTCGGAATGTGGTCAGAAGTATACAAATCATATGCTTGGGCCGACATAACCGTCCACCGGCAAGGGAGAATCCTAAAAGTGTGCAGTGCATTAGCTGTGAGAAATCAGAAGCCTGCAATGTCTGGATTCAGCTCTGCAGGTTCCAGTATTCAACACATGGACACTTCGCTCATATGCGATTTTCATACTTATGGACTTGTGGCAAGGAGCTTCTCTTTCTGCTTCTCTCAGTTATTCACTGATCATTGAGAGCATGAAGGAGAGGAGCTTGTGGGTACATGACTAAGTGTGCAAATCGCATATGTCCTTGGGGGGGGTGCCAAAATGAATTCTTGCCCCGGGTGCCAGAAAACCTAGCTACAGGAAAGCGCTCTAATAGTGCACGGCGCTGCACTAGTGGTCACAGCAATAGACTCTGTATCGTGTGTTAAGTACAGATGGCTCTGTCGGGCACTAGATAGCAATAATCCTCCTTACACGAGCAGTCATACACAAGGGAGAGGATGATTAATGAGCGACTTTCACACATCAACACACACACGTTTTCAAGTATACACTAGCACATGGCCGAGCGGCCATGCAAACCTTTTATAGCAGCAGTGCTACAAGACCTTCCAGATGGTCCAATAGGAGCCGCAACAGGACCTGAGCATGTGACCCCTGACCTCCAATGGGAGGTCATCCCATGGGCATGCTCAGTATGGGAAACGCAGGACTTAGTCCCAGAAAGACCTCCTCGCTGCTGATCAGTGCTGGCTACAAAGGCTGAGCCTGGAAGGGCAGCAGTAACCAGTCGTACAGTATCATCCTGAGCCAAACGCTGGGACCGACATCTCTGCTGGGCAGGCTCCACTGTGGCTGGAGAAGAATGGGAGACCACAGCGGAGATGGTTCGAGATTCCCCCTGTGCAGAGGCGGGAACTCGACACGTAACACCCTCACCCTTATAATAACCCGTAAAGGCTTAGCGAACAGTTGTAAGCTGATGTTAATACCCTGGGAACCTTTATGGCCATTGGCCCCTTTCCAAAATATTAACATCGGCTTTCCCTCATCTGGTTAAGGAAATAGCGGGGGATCCCATGCTGCTTTTTTCATAATTTTTTTTATTTATTAGCAAGTAAAGGAAAACACACACCTAACCTTAGTTCAGAGCTTCCTGGTGCTTCAGCGGCTGGCAACACAAGTAACCTTAATGTGTTCCTCAAAGTTTCCCATGAGTTTTACGGACCTTGCAGCTGCCAGGAGACCCTTTGGCTGTAACTCAGGCAGATCATCATATGTCTGTTCTCGCTGCTATCAGTGAGATCAGGCATATGATAATGAGAGTAGTACTCTCAACATTCGACACCTGTGGTCGATGGTAACCTTTTTACTGCTGGTCACAGTAGCTGGCTCACACACTGTAATACAGATGGGAATGATAATGTGAACATGTGCTACATGTGTACCAAATCAAGTCAAGCTCAATTTTTGTGTTTTTTTCTTTGTATTATTGCATTCTGTGCAAGCCGGGGTGTGACCTCCCTTTTCTGAGCTAGAAACTGTATATAAAGCTTCCCCAGACTGGTGCTCCACTGGTTGGTCCCAGTCCTTTTGTCTGCCCTTATTCATACACTGAGGTCAACTTTGATATATGGTAAGGTTTTTAATATTAGACAGTGTAGGACTGTTCCGATCAGATACCTTGTTGCATTGGGTTGGCTTTTATGTTATTTTTGAGCAAAAACATTATTACTAAAAACCCTGTTATTTAAATGCACTGTTTGCTTTTTATTTACTTAGGTACAGCAGGGTTTTTGCTCATTTTTTCTCTTGTAGGTTTTATATGTTTTATGGCCAATGTGAACATGCGTTTATAATAATAATCTTTAATAATCTTTATTTTTATATAGCGCTAACATATTCCGCAGCGCTTTACATTTTCCACACATTATCATCAATCTAAATTCCCTATCAGTATGTATTTTTGAATGTGGGAGGAAACCAGAGTACCCGGAGGAAACCCACGCAAACACGGAGAGAACACACAAACTCTTTGCAGATTTTGTCCTTGGTGGGGTTTGAACCCAGGACTCCAGCGCTGCAAGGCTGCAGTGCTAACCACTGCGCCACCGTGCCGCCCACACGTCATATGTGTTGCATGTATTCCAACTCAACACAAGCTCAATCTTTGTGTCTTTTTTTATATGATAATGAGAGTAGTACTCTGATCAGCCAATGCCTATGATTGGTGGTAACCTTTTTACCGATGGTCACAGCTGCTGGCTCACACAGCAGCTATTTTTATTAGCACTCTGTATCTTAATAAATACTCAAATGGAGAATAGAAACGTCACAACATTTATGATATTTTAATGAATAAAGAAAAGCAATTTTGATACATAAACATTGAGGTGCTATGATTCCGACCTTTTTTCTCACAATCTATACCTGATATAAATAATATGCATAGGTAAGTAATGTTGGTAAGAGAGTTATATCCATTTAGTAAAACTTTTAATCCTATTGTAATTTTGAATAAATTTGCATTAGAATAAAATGATTATCAGCAAATAAGTACAGATATATTCTTTAATATTCTTTAAAAATCTGTATTAAAAGGCTTCAAAGCATATCTGAATACAAGATATATTAGCTTAACCCCGGAACCAATTTTGACCTTAAACGACCAGGACAAATTTTTTTAATCTGACCATTGTCATTTTATGTGGTAATAACTCTGTAACTCTTTAACTCTCTTTTGACTCTGAAATTGTTTTTTTCGTGACATAGTGTACTTAATTATGGTGGTAAAATTTATTCTATATAACTTGTGTTTATTTGTGAAAATATTGGAAAACTACGCAATTTTCAAACTTTTAATTCTTATGCCCTTAAAACAGAGTTATGTCACACAAAGTAGTTAATAAATAACATTTACCACATGTCTACTTTACATCTGCATCACTTTTGAAGCATATTTGTTTTGATAGGAAATTAGAGGGGTTAAAAGTTGATCAACAATTTCTCCTTTTTTCAACAAAATGTACCAAACCATTTTTTTTAGGAACCACATACTATTTCAAGTGACTTTAGCGGCCTATATGACAGAAAATACTCAAAAGTGACACCATTTTAAAAACTGCAACTCCCAAGGTGCTAAAATCCACATTCAAGAAGTTTAAGAACCGTCAGGTGCTTCACAGGAATTAAAGCAATGTGGAAGTAAAAAAAATGAACATTTTACTTTTTTTTTTTTTAACAAAAGTTTTACTTTAGACCCAATTTTTAATTTCACAAAGGTAACAGTAGAGAATGGACAATAAAATTTGTTATGCAATGTCTACTGAATATGCCAATACCCCATATGAGGGGGAAAAGTACTGTTTGTGTGCATAACAAAGCTCAGAAGGGGAGGAGCCCCATTTGACTGTTTGAGAGCAAAAATCGCAAGAATCAAGAGCAGACACCATAACGCATTTGGAGAGCACCTAATATGCCTAAAAAGTGGAAACCCCCTACAAATGACCCCAGTTTTGAATCTAAACCCCACAGAAATGTATCTAGATATATGGTGAGAACCTTGAACCCCCAGGTGCTTCAAAGACGTTTATAACGTAGAGCCATAAAAATGAAAAAAATCTAATTTTTCCAAAAAAAATGTACTTTTAGCCCCATTTTTTTAATTTTCACAAGGGTACAAGGAGAAAATGGACCTAAAATTTGTTGTGCAATTTCTCCTGAGTTCGTCAATATCCCATATGTGAGGGAAAACAACTGTTTGGGCTCACGGCAGGGCTCGGAAGGGAAGGAGTGACGTTTTGAAATGCAGACTTTGATTAAATGGTCTGAGGGTGTCATGTCACATTTGAAGAGCCCCTGATGTGCCTAAACAGTGAAAAAAGCTCACGCATTACTCCATTTTGGAAACTACATCCTTAAAAGATTTTATCCAGAGGCATAGTGAGCACTTTAAACCCACTGGTACTATACATAATTTGATAACATTAGGTTGTCATGTTGACATTTTTTTTATTTTCATAATGGATAATAAGAGAAAATGAGCCCCATAGTTTGTTACATAATTTCTCCCAAAATCGACAATATCCCATATGTGGTTAAAAACTTCTGTTTGGGCATTTGGCAGAGTTAGGAAATGAAAGATTGCTATTTGTCTGGAATGCCATTTTACATTTGGAGCATCCCTGACATGTGAAAATAGCAGAAACCCCCTACAGGTGACCCCATTTTGGAAACTAGATTCCTTAAGGAATTCATCTAGAGGTGTACTGAGCATTTTTGACCTACAGGTGATTCACAAAACTTTATAACATTTAGATATGAGAACAAAAAAAAATATTTTTCCCACTAAAATACTATTTTAGCACCAAATTTATAGTTTACGCAAGGGGTAATGGGAGAAATTGGACCCAACAATTTGTTATGGAATTTCTACCAAATCTGGCGGTAGCCCATATGTAATTGTACACTACTGTTTGAGCACATGGCAGGGATCGGATGGAAAGCAGCTTGGCTTTTAGAGTGCAGATTTTGTTTGAATAGATTGTGGGCTCTATTAGATGAGCCCCTGAGGTGCTAGAGAAAAAAAAAAAAGCAGAACCCCCCCCATCCCAAATGACCCCATATTGGAAACTTCACTGCTTAAGAAATTCATCTAGCGGTGTAGTGATTATTTTGAACCTTTAGGTGACTCATTGAATTTTATAACATTGAGATGTGGAAATATGACATTTTAGTTTTAAAAATATAATAGTTGTATTTGCTGCAAATTTGTCAGATACACAAGGGTTAATAGGTGAAACTGGATCTCATAATTTATTGTGCAATTTCTCTCGAATGTAGTGATGCCCCACATCAGAAATTACTGTTAGGCACACGTCAAGGCTGAGAAGGAAGAAGCGTTATCTGGCTTTTGGGGCACAAAATTTGCTAGAATAGTTTACAGGCAACATTTCCAGAGCCGCTAAGGTGCCAGATCAGAAGAAAAACCTCAAAAGTGACCCAATTGTAGAAATTGCACCTGTAAATGAATTCATCTGTAGTGACTACTTTGAAACATCCATGCCAGGCCTTTTTTTTTGGAGAATTACAAATCTAAAGTTTACATTGTGCCCCCATTCAGTGTAGAGCCCCCATACATTGTGCCTAGATTGTGCTTCTGGTGACAGGCACCCTGCTCTCTCCCCACTACAGTAATTCCCAAACATGTGGATGTTTACTATGGTTTATGTGGCACCCCTAGGGGTATTTGCCACAAAAATAGTTACTGACAGTAAATACAAATACTAAATTAGCAAGACTGCACTACCACCTCCGGCCAGAAGGGGGAGCTCCAGAGACTCCCCTTGATCCATTCTGGTCTGAGAGAAGAAATGGCAGTTGGGCCAAGGAGCTGAAAGTGAGAGGTCAAACAGCTGAATTTCTAACAGCCTTATGACGGTTTCCAGGCCCAAATCACCGGCCTGAGGAGAAAAGGGACAGAGAAAAAGGACATTTTGAGAACCGGGTAGCATTAATCACTACCCAGAACAGGCGCAAAGACGGATACCGGATCCGTGGCTGTATTCATGATATATAATACAGCAACCGGAAAAACGTGAGTTCCCATACAGACTCCGGTGACAGGACTGGTTGTAAATCCTTTTATGTTAAAGTAAACTGGTTAAACGTTTCAGTGCCTCAGTCTTTCATTTGGACAATAGCCATCTATCCAGGATCGGGATCGTCACCGCTGGGAGAACCTGCTGCTGATCAAGTAAGTGCCTGTCCCCTCACGATACCCCTTACACTGTGCATTGCCTGAGGCCACAGCACCGGGTCAAGCCACCCGTGACATCCCCCTCAAGAGACAGACCCCATTGGTCCGGTGCTGGGTATCCCGGTCTCTTGGGCGTCACATTTAGGAACAGTGAGGCTCAGAAGGATGGGGGCGTTTGGATTTGGGAGAGCAGAATGGACGGGATTTTATTTGAGAGGGCAGGAGTCATGTTGCTTTTCCAGAGTCTTTGTTCTAGCAGTAACGTGGGGACCCCGATATTTCCAATGACATACAGTACGATGGACCTGAGTGGGGGCTGGTTTTGTGAGAGATAAATTAGGGTCTTTATTGGTAACATTTTAGGGTACAAAATATTTTTTGATAGCTTCCAGTATAAGGCTGGGATCACATTCTTGTGTTCTATGCTGAGCACTTATGTTGGGATTTCCGAATAAATCCCACAAAAAATGGGATTCAGATTAAACCCCAAATGAAACCACCCATCATTAGGCAGTTTGGAGTCTGCTTGGCATCCATTCTGGTGGCATCCATCTTTTTAGATGGGCAAAATCTCTAGTTGCCCACAATTGTGTGCTAAAAGGACGACTAAAATGATGTGACATCCCCAAAACAGAGCCCAAAGTGACTCCATCTGCCTCATAAGTGAGTGAATTTCCACTGAAACCGTGACGTAAGCGCTCAGCGGAGGGTCCAAGATAAACGTGAGCTGAACTTTATTCTGATTTTTAGGAGGTAGAATGAACAAATAGACATCAGCACAAGAATAGTTCTTATTTCTATTTTTAAGTGGTTCACTGTGTTGTATAAGTGATAAGGCGGATTTATTCCTCGGGTTGGTGCGATTACAGCGATACCAGATTTATGCAGTTGTTTTGTTTCTTTTGTTTTGTTTCTCAAACAGTAAAAATGTTTGTTTATAAAAAGTAGATTTGTTTGTCTCCATATTCTGAGAGCTGTAACTTTTTTATTTTTTGGCAAATAGAGCTGTATGAGAGATTTTTTTTGTGGGCCGAGTTGCAGATTTTTTTAATACCATTTTGAGGCACATAATATTTTCTTAACTCTTTTTATTCAGACTTTTCAAACACCGAATGAACAAAACCCATCAATTCAATTATTGTTTTTTTAAATTATTTTTTGCGCTGTTCACCGTGCAGTAAAAGTAGTAATACCAATTTGTTCGTCAGGTTGGTACAATTACAGCAATATCAGTGTTATATCTTTTTTTTATGTTTGCTATGTTTACACACTAAAAACAATATTTTACAAAACTGAACTTGTTTTTGCATCGCCATATTCTGAGAGCTGTAACTTTTTAATTTTTTTGCCCAATGAGCCATATTAGGGCTTGTTTTTTGCGGCACAGATTTCCGTTTTAATTTATACCATGTTTTTTATGTACAACTTTTTGATGTCTTTTTATAAGTCAGTATGACTAAAAAACAACATTTTTGGCTTTTTTAGATTATTTTTTATGGCGCTCAGCACACAGAATAAATAACGTGCTAGTTTTATTGAGCTGATCGGTCCGGATGCGGCAATACCAATTATGTGTCCTTTTTGTTTAATCACAAATGTTGCGTTATGTGTGGTGAAACAGACTTTAGTGATTTGTGTGCACCTTTTTGTGTTTTTTTTACTTTTTTAGATATTTTCTGCATTTTTTCAATTTTTCACTTAGTACCACTGTGGGACAAGTATAATTTTCAGTTTGATCATTGGCCTCATACACTGTATGCTCATGTACTGCAGTGTATGAGATTGTCAGTGTCTCACTGACACAGCCTGTGAGAACCAGCATATAGCTGGATCTCACAGGCCACCGTACCCTGGGGTCATCACATGACCTCAGGGTACCACAGTAAAAATCGGGACCCACGATTCTCATTTTCCCACAATTCCCGCAATGTTTTTGTCACCTTTAATTGCATTTTATTGCAATGTTGCAGCAGGCAAAACATGTAATTATGGTATTTTGATTTTTTTCCTCGTTATGCTGTATACCAATCTAATTAATTTATTTTATATTTTGATAAATTGAACATTTCTGCATGATTCTATATCAAATATGTGGTTTTTTTTAGTTGTTTTATTTTTAATGGGGCAAAAGGGGAGTGACTTGAACTTTTGTGGGGTTTTTTCATATTTTTATAAACTTTTTATTCTCACTTTTTACTGACATAAATAGTTCCCTTTAAGAGACTTTAAGCTGGGATCGTCCTATCTCCTGTGTTAACATAGCATTGCACGAGCCATGTGTCCGGAATTCAAAGGGGGATTATAATGACAGGCACAAGTGTCATCAGTAGTGTTGAGCATTCCGATACCGCAAGTATCGGGTATCGGCCGATACTTGCGGTATCGGAATTCCGATACCGAGATCCGATATTTTTGTGGTATCGGGTATCGGTATCGGAGGTGTAAAATAAAGAATTAAAATTAAAAATATTGTTATATTCACCTCTCCGGCGGCCCCTGGAACATCACCGCGAGTCACCGGCGTCCGGCAGGCTTCTTTGTTCAAAATGAGCGCCTTTAGGACCTGCGGAATGACGTCGCGGCTTCTGATTGGTCGCGTGCCGCCCATGTGACCGCCACGCGACCAATCAGAAGCCGCGACGTCATTCCACAGGTCCTAAAGGCGCTCATTCTAGGAATTTATCTGAGGAATGACGTCGCGGCTTCTGATTGGTCGCGTGGCGGTCACATGGGCGGCACGCGACCAATCAGAAGCCGCGACGTCATTCCGCAGGTCCCAAAGGCGCTCATTTTGAACAAAGAAGCCTGCCGGACGCCGGTGACTCGCGGTGATGTTCCAGGGGCCGCCGGAGAGGTGAATATAACAATATTTTTTATTTTAATTCTTTATTTTACACCTCACTATGGATCCCAGGGCCTGAAGGAGAGTTTCCTCTCCTTCAGACCCTGGGATCCATCAGGATACCTTCCGATACTTGATGTCCCATTGACTTGTATTGGTATCGGATATCGGTATCGGCGATATCCGATACTTTTTGGGTATCGGCCGAAACTATCCGATACCGATACTTTCAAGTATCGGACGGTATCGCTCAACACTAGTCATCAGTAGACCCCCAGCTGTCATGACAATTCATTGGTGTCCCTTGATTACATAACAGGGCACCAAATGGGCAGAATGTGTGACATGCTTCCTGCTGGTGTGAATTCAATCCCGCTGTCAGTGATTGACAGAGGATTTAACTGGTTAACAGCCACGGCTCAGATTTCAAGCCCACATCAAAGGCGGAGAAATTATGTAAATATTTGTCAATGGTCTTGAAGGGGTTAAAGTGTGCCAAGATGGTATACGAGTAGGGCACCTTCACAATGATAAATATTAAAAAAAAAGATCAGTGTTGGGGGTGTGGACATTAGGGTTGAGCGAAACGGATTGTTCGTTTTCAAAAGTCGCCGACTTTTGGTACAGTCGGGTTTCATGAAACCCGACCCGATCGCTGTGTGGGCTCGGCCATGCGGTACGCAACTTTCGCGCCAAAGTCGCGTTTCAATGACGCGAAAAGCGCCATTTCTCAGCCAATGAAGGTGGATGCAGAGTGTGGGCAGCGTGATGACATAGGTCCTGGTCCCCACCATCTTAGAGAAGGGCATTGCAGTGATTGGCTTGCTGTCTGCGGCGTCACAGGGGCTATAAAGGGGCGTTCCCGCTGACCACCATGTTACTGCTGCTGATCTGAGCATAGGGAGAGGTTGCTGCCGCTTCGTCAGAAGCAGAGATAGCGTTAGGCAGGGTCCATTAACCCCCAAACCGCTTGTGCTGTAGCGATTTCCACTGTCCAACACCACCTTTTGTTTGCAGGGACAGTGGAAGCTACATTTTTTTTTCCTCAGCGCTGTAGCTCATTGGGCTGCCCTAGAAGGCTCCCTGATAGCTGCATTGCTGTCTGTACGCCGCTGTGCAAACCAACTGCTTTTTTCAAAGCACAAATCCTGTTGTTCCTTCCTTTCTGCACAGCTATCTTGTTTGTTTTTCCACACTTTTGATTTAATTTGTGCAGCAGTCCACTCCTTGTTATTGCTGCCTGTCATACCTTGCTGAGATTACTGCAGGGAGATAGTAATTGTAGGACAGTCTCTTTTTTTTTATTTTGGTTTTTAAATTCTCCCTGAAAAAAAATAAATAGTGGGAGATTAATCTTGGCATTTGTGCTTGAGTGCCAGTCGTGTGTGCCATCTCTCTCCAATTGTGGGGCACAGAAAGCCTAGTGTCTATAATCCTTTTATTTTATTTTTTCTTAATTCTCCCTAAAAAAAAAAATAGTGGGAGATTAAGATTGGCATTTCTGCTAGAGTGCCAGTCCTGTGTGTGCCATCTGTCTCCAATTTTGGGGCACAGAAAGCCTAGTGTGTAATACTGGCCCTGATTTCTTGGCAATTCTCCCTAACAAAAAAAGTAGTGGGAGATTAAGATTGGCATTTCTGCTAGAGTGCCAGTCCTGTGTGTGCCATCTCTCTCCAATTTTGGGGCACAGAAAGCTTAGTGTGTAATACTGGCCCTGATTTCTTGGCAATTCTCCCTAACAAAAAAAAGTAGTGGGAGATTAAGATTGGCATTTCTGCTAGAGTGCCAGTCCTGTGTGTGCCATCTCTCTCCAATTTTGGGGCACAGGAAGCCTAGTGTGTAATACTGGCCCTGATTTCTTGGCAATTCTCCCTAACAAAAAAAAGTAGTGGGAGATTAAGATTGGTATTTCTGCTAGAGTGCCAGTCCTGTGTGTGCCATCTCTCTCCAATTTTGGGGCACAGAAAGCCTAGTGTGTAATACTGGCCCTGATTTCTTGACAATTCTCCCTAACAAAGAAAAGTAGTGGGAGATTAAGATTGGCATCTCTGCTAGAGTGCCAGTCCTGTGTGTGCCATCTCTCTCCAATTTTGGGGCACAGAAAGCCTAGTGTGTAATACTGGCCCTGATTTCTTGGCAATTCTCCCTAACAAAAAAAAGTAGTGGGAGATTAAGTTTGGCATTTCTGCTAGAGTGCCAGTCCTGTGTGTGCCATCTCTCTCCAATTTTGGGGCACAGAAAGCCTAGTGTGTAATACTGGGCCTGATTTCTTGACAATTCTCCCTAACAAAAAAAAGTAGTGGGATATTAAGATTGGCATTTCTGCTAGAGTGCCAGTCCTGTGTGTGCCATCTCTCTCCAATTTTGGGGCACAGAACGCCTAGTGTGTAATACTGGCCCGGATTTCTTGGCAATTCTCCCTAACAAAAAAAAGTAGTGGGAGATTAAGATTGGCATTTCTGCTAGAGTGCCAGTCCTGTGTGTGCCATCTCTCTCCAATTTTGGGGCACAGAAAGCCTAGTGTGTAATAGTGGCCCTGATTTCTTGGCAATTCTCCCTAACATAAAAAAGTAGTGGGAGATTAAGATTGGCATTTCTGCTAGAGTGCCAGTCCTGTGTGTGCCTTCTCTCTCCAATTTTGGGGCACAGAAAGCCTAGTGTGTAATACTGGGCCTGATTTCTTGACAATTCTCCCAGAAACAAAAAAAAGGGGGAGATTAAGATTGGCATTTCTGAATGAGTGACAGTCCTGCGTGTGTGCCATCTCTCTCAAATTGTGGGCCACAGAAAGCCTAGTGTCTGCAATACTGTTTTTTTATTTTGTTTTTAATTCTCCCTTTAAAAAAAAAATATGGGAGATTAATATTGGCATTTGTGCTTGAGTGCCAGTCGTGTGTGCCATCTCTCTCAAATTGTGGGCCACAGAAAGCCTAGTGTGTAATACTGGGCTTGATTTCTTGACAATTCTCCTAGAAACAAATAAAAAGGGGGAGATTAAGATTGGCATTTCTGCATGAGTGACAGTCCTGCGTGTGTGCCATCTCTCTCAAATTGTGGGCCACAGAAAGCCTAGTGTCTGCAATACTGTTTTTTTTATTTTGTTTTTAATTCTCCCTTAAAAAAAAAAAAATGGGAGATTAATATTGCCATTTGTGCTTGATTGCCAGTTGTGTGTGCCATCTCTCTCAAATTGTGGGCCACAGAAAGCCTAGTGTCTTTTTTTGTTTATTTTGGTTTTTAATTCTCCCTTTAAAAAAAAACAATATGGGAGATTAATATTGGCATTTTTGCTTGAGTGACAGTCCTGCGTGTGTGGCATCTCTCTCAAATTGTGGGCCACAGAAAGCCTAGTGTCTGGTTTTTTTTTGGTTTTTAAATTCTCCCTGAAAAAAAATAAATAGTGGGAGATTAATCTTGGCATTTGTGCTTGAGTGCCAGTCGTGTGTGCCATCTCTCTCCAATTGTGGGGCACAGAAAGCCTAGTGCCTATAGTCCTTTTATTTATTTTTTTTAATTCTCCCTAAAAAAAAATAGTGGGAGATTAAGATTGGCATTTCTGCTAGAGTGCCAGTCCTGTTTGTGCCATCTGTTTCCAATTTTGGGGCACAGAAAGCTTAGTGTGTAATACTGGCCCTGATTTCTTGGCAATTCTCCCTAACAAAAAAAGTAGTGGGAGATTACGATAGGCATTTCTGCTAGAGTGCCAGTCCTGTGTGTGCCATCTCTCTCCAATTTTGGGGCACAGAAAGCCTAGTGTGTAATACTGGCCCTGATTTCTTGACAATTCTCCCTAACAAAGAAAAGTAGTGGGAGATTAAGATTGGCATTTCTGCTAGAGTGCCAGTCCTGTGTGTGTCATCTCTCTCCAATTTTGGGGCACAGAAAGCCTAGTGTGTAATACTGGCCCTGTTTCTTGGCAATTCTCCCTAACAAAAAAAAGTAGTGGGAGATTAAGATTGGCATTTCTGCTAGAGTGCCAGTCCTGTGTGTGCCATCTCTCTCCAATTTTGGGGCACAGAAAGCCTAGTGTGTAATACTGGCCCTGATTTCTTGGCAATTCTCCCTAACAAAAAAAAGTAGTGGGAGATTAAGTTTGGCATTTCTGCTAGAGTGCCAGTCCTGTGTGTGCCATCTCTCTCCAATTTTGGGGCACAGAAAGCCTAGTGTTTAATACTGGGCCTGATTTCTTGACAATTCTCTCTAACAAAAAAAAGTAGTGGGAGATTAAGATTGGAATTTCTGCTAGAGTGCCAGTCCTGTGTGTGCCATCTCTCTCCAATTTTGGGGCACAGAAAGCCTAGTGTGTAATACTGGCCCGGATTTCTTGGCAATTCTCCCTAACAAAAAAAAGTAGTGGGAGATTAAGATTGGCATTTCTGCTAGAGTGCCAGTCCTGTGTGTGCCATCTCTCTCCAATTTTGGGGCACAGAAAGCCTAGTGTATAATACTGGCCCGGATATCTTGGCAATTCTCCCTAACAAAAAAAAGTAGTGGGAGATTCAGATTGGCATTTCTGCTAGAGTGCCAGTCCTGTGTGTGCCATCTCTCTCCAATTTTGGGGCACAGAAAGCCTAGTGTGTAATACTGGCCCGGATTTCTTGGCAATTCTCCCTAACACAAAAAAGTAGTGGGAGATTAAGATTGGCATTTCTGCTAGAGTGCCAGTCCTGTGTGTGTCTTCTCTCTCCAATTTTGGGGCACAGAAAGCCTAGTGTGTAATACTGGGCCTTATTTCTTGACAATTCTCCCAGAAAAAAAAAAAAGGGGGGAGATTAAGATTGGCATTTCTGCTTGAGTGACAGTCCTGCGTGTGTGCCATCTCTCTCAAATTGTGGACCACAGAAAGCCTAGTGTCTGCAATACTGTTTTTTTAATTTTGTTTTTAATTCTCCCTTTAAAAAAAAAATATGGGAGATTAATATTGGCATTTTTGCTCGAGTGACAGTCCTGCGTGTGTGGCATCTCTCTCAAATTGTGGGCCACAGAAAGCCTAGTGTCTGCAATGCTGTTTTTTTTGTTGAGTTTTTAATTCTCCCTTAAAAAAAAAAATATGGGAGATTAATATTGGCATTTGTGCTTGAGTGCCAGATGTGTGTGCCATCTCTCTCAAATTGTGGGCCACAGAAAGCCTAGTGTGTAATACTGGGCCTGATTTCTTGACAATTCTCCCAGAAACAAAAAAAAAGGGGGAGATTAAGATTGGCATTTCTGCTTGAGTGACAGTCCTGCGTGTGTGCCATCTCTCTCAAATTGTGGGCCACAGAAAGCCTAGTGTCTGCAATACTGATTTTTTTATTTTGTTTTTAATTCTCCCTTTAAAAAAAAAATATGGGAGATTAATATTGGCATTTTTGCTCGAGTGACAGTCCTGCGTGTGTGGCATCTCTCTCAAATTGTGGGCCACAGAAAGCCTAGTGTCTGCAATACTGTTTTTTTTGTTGAGTTTTTAATTCTCCCTTAAAAAAAAAAAAATATGGGAGAATAATATTGGCATTTGTGCTTGAGTGCCAGTCGTGTGTGCCATCTCTCTCAAATTGTGGGCCACAGAAAGCCTAGTGTCTTTTTTTGTTTATTTTGGTTTTTAATTCTCCCTTTAAAAAAAAAAATATGGGAGATTGATATTGGCATTTTTGCTCGAGTGACAGTCCTGCGTGTGTGGCATCTCTCTCAAATTGTGGGCCACAGAAAGCCTAGTGTCTACAATACTGTTTTTTTTTTTTGGGGGGGGGGGTTTAATTCTCCCTTTAAAAAATAAAATATGGCAGATTAATTTTGGCATTTGTGCTTGAGTGCCAGTCATGTGTGCCATCTCTCTCAAATTGTGGGCCACAGAAAGCCTAGTGTCTTTTTTTGTTTATTTTGGTTTTTAAATTCTCCCTGAAAAAAAATAAATAGTGGGAGATTAATATTGGCATTTGTGCTTCTGTGCCAGTCGTGTGTGCCATCTCTCTCAAATTGTGGGCCACAGAAAGCCTAGTGTCTTTTTTTGTTTATTTTGGTTTTTAATTCTCCCTTTAAAAAAAAACAATATGGGAGATTAATATTGGCATTTTTGCTCGAGTGACAGTCCTGCGTGTGTGGCATCTCTCTCAAATTGTGGGCCACAGAAAGCCTAGTGTCTGGTTTTTTTTGGGGTTTTTAAATTCTCCCTGAAAAAAAATAAATAGTGGGAGATTAATATTGGCATTTGTGCTTGAGTGCCAGTCGTGTGTGCCATCTGTCTCCAATTGTGGGGCACAGAAAGCCTAGTGTCTATAGTCCTTTTATTTATTTATTTTTTTAATTCTCCCTAAAAAAAAAATAGTGGGAGATTAAGATTGGCATTTCTGCTAGAGTGCCAGTCCTGTTTGTGCCATCTGTCTCCAATTTTGGGGCACAGAAAGCTTAGTGTGTAATACTGGCCCTGATTTCTTGGCAATTCTCCCTAACAAAAAAAGTAGTGGGAGATTACGATAGGCATTTCTGCTAGAGTGCCAGTCCTGTGTGTGCCATCTCTCTCCAATTTTGGGGCACAGAAAGCCTAGTGTTTAATACTGGCCCTGATTTTTTGACAATTCTCCCTAACAAAAAAAAGTAGTGGGAGATTAAGATTGGCATTTCTGCTAGAGTGCCAGTCCTGTGTGTGCCATCTCTCTCCAATTTTGGGGCACAGAAAGCCTAGTGTGTAATACTGGCCCTGATTTCTTGGCAATTCTCCCTAACAAAAAAAAGTAGTGGGAGATTAAGTTTGGCATTTCTGCTAGAGTGCCAGTCCTGTGTGTGCCATCTCTCTCCAATTTTGGGGCACAGAAAGCCTAGTGTGTAATACTGGGCCTGATTTCTTGACAATTCTCTCTAACAAAAAAAAAGTAGTGGGAGATTAAGATTGGCATTTCTGCTAGAGTGCCAGTCCTGTGTGTGCCATCTCTCTCCAATTTTGGGGCACAGAAAGCCTAGTATGTAATACTGGCCCTGATTTCTTGGCAATTCTCCCTAACAAAAAAAAGTAGTGGGAGATTAAGATTGGCATTTCTGCTAGAGTGCCAGTCCTGTGTGTGCCATCTCTCTCCAATTTTGGGGCACAGAAAGCCTAGTGTGTAATACTGGCCCTGATTTCTTGAGAATTCTCCCAGAAACAAAAAAAAGTAGTGGGAGATTAAGATTGGCATTTCTGCTTGAGTGACAGTCCTGCGTGTGTGCCATATCTCTCAAATTGTGGGCCACAGAAAGCCTAGTGTCTGCAATACTGTTTTTTTTATTTTGTTTTTAATTCTCCCTTTAAAAAAAAAATATGGGAGATTAATTTTGGCATTTTTGCTCGAGTGACAGTCCTGCGTGTGTGGCATCTCTCTCAAATTGTGGGCCACAGAAAGCCTAGTGTCTGCAATACTGTTTTTTTTTGTTGAGTTTTTAATTCTCCCTTAAAAAAAAAATATGGGAGATTAATTTTGGCATTTTTGCTCGAGTGACAGTCCTGCGTGTGTGGCATCTCTCTCAAATTGTGGGCCACAGAAAGCCTAGTGTCTACAATACTGTTTTTTTTTTTTTGGGGGGGGGGGGTTTAATTCTCCCTTTAAAAAAAAAATATGGCAGATTAATTTTGGCATTTGTGCTTGAGTGCCAGTCATGTGTGCCATCTCTCTCAAATTGTGGGCCACAGAAAGCCTAGTGTCTTTTTTTGTTTATTTTGGTTTTTAAATTCTCCCTGAAAAAAAATAAATAGTGGGAGATTAATATTGGCATTTGTGCTTCTGTGCCAGTCGTGTGTGCCATCTCTCTCAAATTGTGGGCCACAGAAAGCCTAGTGTCTTTTTTTGTTTATTTTGGTTTTTAATTCTCCCTTTAAAAAAAAACAATATGGGAGATTAATATTGGCATTTTTGCTCGAGTGACAGTCCTGCGTGTGTGGCATCTCTCTCAAATTGTGGGCCACAGAAAGCCTAGTGTCTGTTTTTTTTGGGGGTTTTTAAATTCTCCCTGAAAAAAAATAAATAGTGGGAGATTAATCTTGGCATTTGTGCTTGAGTGCCAGTCGTGTGTGCCATCTCTCTCCAATTGTGGGGCACAGAAAGCCTAGTGTCTATAGTCCTTTTATTTTTTTATTTTTTTAATTCTCCCTAAAAAAAAAATAGTGGGAGATTAAGATTGGCATTTCTGCTAGAGTGCCAGTCCTGTT
This sequence comes from Ranitomeya imitator, assembly GCF_032444005.1. Taxonomy (NCBI): domain Eukaryota; kingdom Metazoa; phylum Chordata; class Amphibia; order Anura; family Dendrobatidae; genus Ranitomeya; species Ranitomeya imitator. Next base: position 659,898,986 of record NC_091284.1, on the reverse strand, counting down.
TGTGCCATCTGTCTCCAATTTTGTGGCACAGAAAGCTTAGTGTGTAATACTGGCCCTGATTTTTTGGCAATTCTCCCTAACAAAAAAAGTAGTGGGAGATTACGATAGGCATTTCTGCTAGAGTGCCAGTCCTGTGTGTGCCATCTCTCTCCAATTTTGGGGCACAGAAAGCCTAGTGTGTAATACTGGCCCTGATTTCTTGGCAATTCTCCCTAACAAAAAAAAGTAGTGGGAGATTAAGATTGGCATTTTTGCTAGAGTGCCAGTCCTGTGTGTGCCATCTCTCTCAAATTGTGGGCCACAGAAAGCCTAGTGTCTGCAATACTGTTTTTTTTTTGTTTTTAATTCTCCCTTTAAAAAAAAATATGGGAGATTAATATTGGCATTTTTGCTCGAGTGACAGTCCTGCGTGTGTGGCATCTCTCTCAAATTGTGGGCCACAGAAAGCCTAGTGTCTGCAATACTGTTTTTTTTTTTTTTTGGTTTTTAATTCTCCCTTAAAAAAAAAAAATATGGGAGATTAATATTGGCATTTGTGCTTGAGTGCCAGTCGTGTATGCCATCTCTCTCAAATTGTGGGCCACAGAAAGCCTAGTGTCTTTTTTTGTTTATTTTGGTTTTTAAATTCTCCCTGAAAAAAAATAAATAGTGGGAGATTAATATTGGCATTTGTGCTTCTGTGCCACTCGTGTGTGCCATCTCTCTCAAATTGTGGGCCACAGAAAGCCTAGTGTCTTTCTTTGTTTATTTTGTTTTTTAATTCTCCCTTTAAAAAAAAAAATATATGGGAGATTAATATTGGCATTTTTGCTCGAGTGACAGTCCTGCGTGTGTAGCATCTCTCTCAAATTGTGGGCCACAGAAAGCCTAGTGTCTGCATTACTGTTTTTTTTTTGGGGGGGGGGGTTAATTCTCCCTTTAAAAAAAAAAATATGGGAGATTGATATTGGCATTTGTGCTTGAGTGCCAGTCATGTGTGCCATCTCTCTCAAATTGTGGGCCACAGAAAGCCTAGTGTCTGGTTTTTTTTTTTGGTCTTTTAAATTCTCCCTGATAAAAAATAAATAGTGGGAGATTAATATAGGCATTTGTGCTTCTGTGCCAGTCGTGTGTGCCATCTCTCTCAAATTGTGGGCCACAGAAAGCCTAGTGTATTTTTTTTTTTTTTGGTTTTTAAATTCTCCCTGAAAACAAAAAAAATAGTGGGAGATTAATATTGGCATTTGTGCTTCAGTGCAAGTTGTGTGTGCCATCTCTCTCAAATTGTGGGCCACAGAAAGCCTAGTGTCTGTTTTTTTTTATTTTGTTTTTTAAATTCTCCCTGAAAACAAAAAAAATAGTGGGAGATTAATATTGGCATTTGTGCTTCAGTGCAAGTCGTGTGTGCCATCTCTCTCAAATTGTGGGCCACAGAAAGCCTAGTGTCTTTTTTTGTTTATTTTGGTTTTTAAATTCTCCCTGAAAAAAAATAAATAGTGGGAGATTAATATTGGCATTTGTGCTTCTGTGCCAGTCGTGTGTGCCATCTCTCTCAAATTGTGGGCCACAGAAAGCCTAGTGTCTGTTTTTTTTTATTTTGGTTTTTAAATTCTCCCTGAAAACAAAAAAACTAGTGGGAGATTAATATTGGCGTTTATGCTTCAGTGAAAGTCGTGTGTGCCATCTCTCTCAAATTGTGGGCCACAGAAAGCCTAGTGTCTGTTTTTTTTTATTTTGGTTTTTAAATTCTCCCTGAAAAAAAATAAATAGTGGGAGATTAATATTGGCATTTGTGCTTCTGTGCCAGTCGTGTGTGCCATCTCTCTCAAATTGTGGGCCACAGAAAGCCTAGTGTCTTTTTTTATTTATTTTGGTTTTTAATTCTCCCTTTAAAAAAATAAAATATGGGAGATTAATATTGGCATTTTTGCTCGAGTGACAGTCCTGCGTGTGTGGCATCTCTCTCAAATTGTGGGCCACAGAAAGCCTAGTGTCTGGTTTTTTTTTTTGGTTTTTAAATTCTCCCTGAAAAAAAATAAATAGTGGGAGATTAATATTGGCATTTGTGCTTCTGTGCCAGTCGTGTGTGCCATCTCTCTCAAATTGTGGGCCACAGAAAGCCTAGTGTCTGTTGTTTTTTTATTTTGGTTTTTAAATTCTCCCTGAAAACAAAAAAAATAGTGGGAGATTAATATTGGCATTTGTGCTTCAGTGCAAGTCGTGTGTGCCATCTCTCTCAAATTGTGGGCCACAGAAAGCCTAGTGTCTGTTTTTTGTTTGTTTTTTTGGTTTTTAAATTCTCCCTGAAAAAAAATAAATAGTGGGAGATTAATATTGGCATTTGTGCTTCAATGCCAGTCCTGTGTGTGGCATCTGTCTCATTTTGTGCCACAGAAAACCGAGTGTGTAACATTGTGCCTGATTTTCCTTGCAGTCTCACCCACCTATAAAGGGATATCTAAATCCTACAGAAGTTTGAGTTCACCTTGTAAGTTGGTTTACAGTAACAAATACCGTTACTTTGGTTATGTTTTTAAAACAATGAAGAAGTCTGGTGGAAGAGGTCGTGGCTATGGGCGTTCATTGCCAGCTGGTAATGATGGTAGTGATGGTAGCATCAGGTGGTCGTGGGAAAAACAATATAGCACCTAAGTCTTGAGCTGTGGAGCCAGGTTCGTCGTCTGGCTACACAAGGCCTCGAACGCTCCCTTTTCTGGGAGTAGGAAAACCGCTTTTAAAGCCGGAGCAGCAAGAGCAAGTTTTGGCTTTCCTTGCTGACTCAGCCTCTAGCTCTTTTGCCTCCTCTTCTGAAACTGGTAAATGTAAAAGCAGCGCGTCGTTAGTGGATGTTCATGCTCAGGGACAAGGCGCTCCATTGTCCTGTTCAGCAAAAACAACAACAGAGAAGGATGCGTCAGGCGACACAACGGGTTACTCCATGGAGCTCTTTACACATACCGTTCCTGGGTTAGAAAGTGAAACAGTTAACAGGCCATGCCCATTACAAGTTGAATCGGACATGGAGTGCACAGATGCACAGCCACAGCCAGATTACTATGCTGTTCCTTTGACTCAGACCACCACATTGCCCTCGCAGTGTACTGATCCAGAATCAGACCCTGATGAGACTATGGTGCCCCGTTACGAACGCTATACCACCGGCTTACACGGTAACACAGACGAAGTTGCACATGACATAGAGAACCCAGTTGTTGACCCTGATTGGCAGCCATTGGGGGAACAGGGTGCAGGCGGCAGTAGTTCTGAAGCGGAGGAGGAGGGGTCGCAGCAGGCATCAACATCGCAACAGGTTCCATCTGCTGGGCCCGTATCTGGCCCAAAACGCGTGGCAAAGCCAAAACCAGTTGGAGGACAGCGTGGCCATCCAGTTAAAGAAGCTCAGTCTGCAATGCCTGAAAAGGTATCCAATGCTAGAAAGAGTGCAGTCTGGCATTTTTTTAAACAACATCCAATTGATCAGCGCAAAGTCATCTGTCAAAAATGTTCAACTACCTTAAGCAGAGGTTAGAATCTGAAAAGTCTCAATACAAGTTGCATGCATAGACATTTAACCACCATGCATTTGCAAGCCTGGACTAACTACCAAACGTCCCTTAAGGTTGTAGCACCCTCGGCCAATGAAGCTAGTCAGCAACGCTACATCCCTTACGTCACTGTAAGGCCACCATTTTCCGCACCACCTGCAGTATCTGTGCAGGTTTCGTTGCCAGGCCAAAGCAGTCAGGGTCAGGGAATCACCAGTTTCGTAGTAGGAAACACTGCATCTAGGGCACCGGCAAGAATACCGTCTCCAAACGTCTCTCAGTCTGCCATGTCCACCGGCACCCCCGCTAGTTCCATGATCTCCAGCTCTCCAGTCCAGCTCACCCTACATGAAACACAGGGTTTTAACACCTACATAGCTAGACTAATCTTGTTAGAGATGATGCCCTACCGGTTAGTTGAAAGCGAAGCTTTCAAAGCCCTGATGGATTACGCTGAACCACGCTACGAGCTACCCAGTCGACACTTCTTTTCGAGAAAAGCCATCCCAGCCCTCCACCAGCATGTTAAAGAGCGCATCGTCCATGCACTCAGGCAGTCTGTGAGTACAAAGTTGCACCTGACAACAGATGCATGGACGAGTAGGCATGGCCACGGACGTTACGTGTCCATCACGGCACACTGGGTGAATGTGGTGGATGCAGGGTCCACAGGGGACAGCAATATTGGGACAGTTCTACCTAGCCCACGGTCTAGGAAACAGTTGGCTGTAGCCGTTCGCCCCCCTCCTCCTCCTCCTCCTGCAGAAGCGAGAGCTCGTCCACAGACCGCAGTCGCATAACCACTCCATCCGCAGCTGCCACTGTTGCACACCAGGTGTCCCATTATGGGGCAGCTACTGGCAAGCGTCAACAGGCTGTATTGGCTATGAAGTGTTTGGGCGACAACAGACACACCGCGGAAGTTCTGTCCGAGTTCTTGCAGAAAGAAACGCAGTCGTGGCTGGGCACTGTAGATCATGAGGCAGGCAAGGTAGTGAGTGATAACGGAAGGAATTTCATGGCTGCCATCGCCCTTTCCCAACTGAAACACATTCCTTGCCTGGCTCACACCTTAAACCTGAAAAGTTATCCGGGGTTATCCGACCTGCTCCTCAAAGTGTGCTGACTTTGCTCGCATAGCCGCCGTTCGCCCGTACACTCCAGCCGTATGCAGACCTATCAGCGGTCTTTGAACCTTCCCCAGCATCACCTAATCATCGACGTTGCAACAAGGTGGAACTCAACACTGCACATGCTTCAGAGACTGTGCCAACAGAGGCGGGCTGTTATGTATTTGTGGGAGGATACACATACACGGGCAGGCAGTAGGATGGCAGACATGGAGTTGTCAGGTGTGCAGTGGTCGAAGGTACAAGACATGTGTCAAGTCCTTCAGTGTTTTGAGGAATGCACACGGCTGGTAAGTGCAGACAACGCCATAATAAGCATGAGCATCCCGCTAATGCGTCTGCTGATGCAAAGTTTGACGCACATAAAGGAGCAGGCGTCTACAGCAGAGGAAGAGGAAAGCCTTGATGACAGTCAGCCATTGTCTGGTCAGGGCAGTGTACAGGACAAGGTAGAGGGCTAACAGGAGGAGGAGGACGAGGAGGATGATGTGGATGAGTATTTTTTAATGAGGAAGCTTCTCCGGGGCCACTGGAAATTGGTGGCATGGCAAGGCCGGGTTCTGGTTTTTTGAGGGACACAAGTGATGTAGATTTGCCTGAAACTGCCCCTCAACCCAGCACAACCGCAGATTTGACAACTGGAACTTTGGCCCACATGGCGGATTATGCCTTACGTATCCTCAAAAGGGACACACACATTATTAAAATGATGACCGATGACGATTACTGGTAGGCCTGCCTCCTTGATCCTCGCTGTAAAGGCAAATTGCAAAATTTTATGCCACATGAGAACTTGGAACAAATATTAGCAACCAAACAATCAACTCTTGTTGACCGTTTGATTCAGGCATTCCCAGCACACAGCGCCGGTGATCGTTCTCACACGAGCTGCAGGGGGCAGCAGACCAGAGGTGTTAGAGGTGCACAAATCAGAAGTGGCGTTGGACAGAGGGGTTTTCTGACCAGGTTGTGGAGTGATTTTGCTATGACCGCAGACAGGACAGGTACTGCAGCATCAATTCAAAGTGGCAGGAGACAACATTTGTCCAGTATGGTTACTAACTATTTTTCATCCCTTATCGATGTTCTCCCTCAACCGTCATTCCCATTTGATTACGGGGCATCCAAATTAGACACCTGGCCAGAATTGGCAGAATATGCATTGCAGGAGTTTGCTTGCCCAGCAGCTAGTGTGCTATCAGAAAGAGTATTCAGTGCTGCTGGTTCAATATTAACCGAAAAAAGGACTCGTCTGGCTACCCAAAATGTTGATGATCTAACCTTCATTAAAATGAACCACTACTGGATTTCGAATTATTTTGCCCCACCTTTTCCGGCTGACACCTAGATTTCCAATGAAAAGGTCTTGCTTCTGGACTGCTCTGACTGAGTTTTCCAATCTCGTAATTTGCAGCAGCTGTTTGTCCAGCATACGATATGTTTACACCACCCTAAATGGCCAAATTCCCCCCATGGGGCCGTGGTCTCGCCACTTGGCGCAAGCACCCGTGAGAGTGCCGTTTGCCGGAAGAGGTGGGTGTGCACGCTTTTGGTCGACGGCACTGCCACTGGGTCCCTCATAGTACAATAAAGTGTCTCTGGCGGTGGTGGCGCGCAACCAACGTCAGACACACCGTTGTAACATGAGGGGCCCTGGGCCTGTACCGCCGGCCACAAGACAGTTTCCCCCCCCCACCAGCTCAAACAGTGCTCTACGATTTGCAAAATTATCTCTCACAGCTCCAGCAATGTTTAGTCTATGCGCTGACATCCTTCAATGCCTGGCACTAACAATACCAATGTGTTGACATGTATGATGCTACTTAAAATAGTCTGGGGCAGTGTCCTATATTTACACCAGTAAATACTTTGCGCCAAATTACTAGGTCAGAAACACAGCAGAGGAGTCCACCCCTGTACCTAAGTATGCCACCCTTTTGTTTTTTGGTTTTGTTGTATTGCGAGACATTAACATCTATTTATTTTTTGGGAGTACTAACTGTCAGACACTTATTACAATCGGCCTCCGCTGACAACACCAATGCTGCCTGTGTACCCCTGCAAGATAATTCCAAGTGCATAGCGCCTACTTTTGTTATGATAGGCCTACTAAGCCTGTCTGCGGTCCCTCCTTCCAATAGTCCTTCACTGACCAGACCACTGCTGCCCGTGTACTCCTGGAACCTATTTTTAAGGGCCTACAGCCTACTTTTGTTATGTTAGGCCTACTAAGCCTGTCTGCGGTCCCTCCTTCCAATAGTCCTCCACTGATCAGACCAATGCTGCCCGTGTACCCCTGGAACCTATTTTAAAGTGCCTACAGCCTACTTTTGTTATGTTAGGCCTACTAAGCCTGTCTGCGGTCCCTCCTTCCAATAGTCCTCCACTGACCACACCACTGCTGCCCGTGTACCCCTGGAACCTATTTTTAAGGGCCTACAGCCTACTTTTGTTATGTTAGGCCTACTAAGCCTGTCTGCGGTCCCTCCTTCCAATAGTCCTCCACTGACCAGACCAATGCTGCCCGTGTACCCCTGGAACCTATTTTAAAGTGCCTATAGCCTACTTTTGTTATGTTAGGCCTACTAAGCCTGTCTGCGGTCCCATCTTCCAATAGTCCTCCACTGACCACACCACTGTTGCCCGTGTACCCCTGGAACCTATTTTTAAGGGCCTACAGCCTACTTTTGTTATGTTAAGCCTACTAAGCCTGTCTGCGGTCCCTCCTTCCAATAGTCCTCCACTGATCAGACCAATGCTGCCCGTGTACCCCTGGAACCTATTTGAAAGTGCCTACAGCCTACTTTTGTTATGTTAGGCCTACTAAGCCTGTCTGCGGTCCCTCCTTCCAATAGTCCTCCACTGACCACACCACTGCTGCCCGTGTACCCCTGGAACCTATTTTAAAGTGCCTACAGCCAACTTTTGTTATGTTAGGCCTACTAAGCCTGTCTGCGGTCCCTCCTTCCAATAGTCCTCCACTGACCACACCACTGCTGCCCGTGTAACCCTGGAAGCTATTTTAAAGTGCCTACAGCCTACTTTTGTTATGTTAGGCCTACTAAGCCTGTCTGCGGTCCCTCCTTCCAATAGTCCTCCACTGACCACACCACTGCTGCCCGTGTACCCCTGGAACCTATTTTAAATTGCATAGAGCATCCTTTTTTTAATTGTAGGCGTACTAAGTCTGTCTGCGGTCCATAATTGAAATTGTCCTCCACTGACCAGAACAATGCTGCCTGTGTACCCCTGTAACCTTTTTTAAACTGCATTGAGCCAAATTTTTTGTTTAAGGCCTACTACCTGTGTCTGTCTGCGCCACTCAATACAGCTGTCCTCCTCTGAAAAAAGCTGAGTGTCAATAGTCTGGTTTTCAGCCTATAGGAATTTGAAAACTGCATTGGGGCTACTACTTCGGTAGGGCCTACTAACGGTGTCTGCTGCTCCAAGGTGTTCTCCAGGTTGCCTCTCCATAGCTTCAATCTTCATGCTCGTGTGAAGTAGTTGTTGAAACAACACTGCATTAGGCCTACAAGTTGGGTCTGGGTTGTAGAGATGGTGTCTGCCGCTCCAAGGTGTTCTCCAGGTTGCCTCTCCATAGCTTCAATCTTCATGCTCGTGTTAAGTAGTTGTTGAAACAACACTGCATTAGGCCTACAAGTTGGGTCTGGTGTCATGATCCCAATGGCAGGGGATCACAAAAGGACAAGCACAGATACAAACAAGCTCTAGGGCGATGGAACCTGAGCTGACCGCGACCCTGAACCTAACGCACAAATAAAAGTAGCCGGGGAACGTGCCTACGATGATCCTAGACGTCTCGCTCCAGCCGAAGATCTAACTTCCCCTATTAGAAGAAACACAGACCTCTCTTGCCTCCAGAGAAATACCCCACAGAAATAGCAGCCCCCCACATATAATGACGATGAAATGAGAGGAAAGCACATACGTAGTATGAAAACAGTTTCAGCAAAATGAGGCCCGCTAAAGCTAGATAGCAGAGGATACAAAAGTGAACTGCGCGGTCAGCGAAAAACCCTTCAAAAAACCATCCTGAAATTACTTGAACTCATGTGCCAACTCATGGTACATGAAGAGCAATTTCAGCCCACTAGAGCAACCAGCAGCAAAGAATCACATATCTGCAGGCTGGACTAAAAACCAAATAAAGCAAAACACAAAACAGGAAAATCCAAACTTAGCTTGTCCAGAAGGTTATAGGAGCAGGGAGCAGAGGTAACAAGACACACTGGATACATTGATGACCGGCGAGGAAATGCCAGCAAAGCCAGGTTAAATAGGAAACTCCCATATCCTGATGGAACAGGTGGAACCCAGAGACCCAGGAAAGACAAGTCACCCAGTACCATCAGTAACCACCAGAGGGAGCCCAAAAACAGAACTCACAACAGTACCCCCCCCTTGAGGAGGGGTCACCGAACCCTCACGAGAACCACCAGGGCGACCAGGATGAGCCCTATGAAAGGCGCGGACCAAATCATCAGCATGAACATCAGAGGCAACCACCCAAGAATTATCCTCCTGACCATAACCCTTCCACTTGACCAAATATTGGAGCTTCCGTCTGGAAACACGAGAATCCAAGATCTTCTCCACAACATACTCCAATTCTCCCTCCACCAGCACCGGAGCAGGAGGCTCAAGCGAAGGAACAACAGGTACCTCATACTTCCGCAACAACGACCGATGGAACACATTATGAATAGCAAACGATGCCGGGAGATCCAAACGAAACGACACAGGGTTAAGAATTTCCAAGATCCTATAGGGACTGATGAACCGAGGCTTGAACTTAGGAGAAGAGACCTTCATAGGAACAAAACGAGAAGACAACCACACCAAGTCCCCAACACGAAGTCGAGGACCCACGCGGCAACGGCGATTAGCAAACTGCTGAGCCTTCTCCTGGGACAACTTCAAATTGTCCACCACATGACTCCAAATCCGATGCAACCTATTCACCACCATGTCCACTCCAGGACAATCAGAAGGCTCCACCTGACCAGAGGAAAAACGAGGATGAAATCCCGAATTACAAAAGAAAGGAGAAACCAAGGTAGCAGAACTAGCCCGATTATTAAGGGCAAACTCGGCCAGGGGCAAAAAGGTAACCCAGTCATCCTGATCAGCAGAAACATAACACCTCAAATAAGTTTCCAAGGTCTGATTAGTTCGTTCAGTCTGGCCATTCGTCTGAGGATGGAATGCAGACGAAAAGGACAAATCAATGCCCATCTTAGCACAGAACGTCCGCCAAAATCTAGACACAAACTGGGATCCCCTGTCAGAAACGATGTTCTCAGGAATCCCATGCAAACGAACCACGTTCTGAAAAATCAGAGGGACCAACTCAGAGGAGGAAGGTAACTTAGGCAAGGGTACCAGATGAACCATTTTAGAAAAGCGATCACACACAACCCAGATGACGGACATTTTTTGAGAGACAGGGAGATCCGAAATAAAGTCCATGGAAATGTGCGTCCAAGGCCTCTTCGGGATAGGCAAAGGTGACAACAATCCACTGGCCCGAGAACAGCAAGGCTTAGCCCGAGCACAAACCTCACAAGACTGCACAAAAGAACGCACATCCCTCGACAAGGAAGGCCACCAAAAAGACCTGGCCACCAAGTCTCTAGTACCAAATATTCCAGGATGACCTGCCAACGCAGAAGAATGGACCTCGGAGATGACTCTACTGGTCCAATTATCCGGAACAAACAGTCTCTCAGGCGGACAACGATCAGGTTTACCCGCCTGAAACTCCTGCAAAGCACGTCGCAAGTCTGGGGAGACAGCCGACAAAATCACCCCATCCCTAAGGATGCCAGTGGGCTCAGAATTTCCAAGGGAGTCAGGCACAAAACTCCTAGAAAGAGCATCCGCCTTCACATTCTTTGAACCTGGCAGGTATGAAACCACAAAATTGAAACGAGAGAAAAACAGTGACCAACGAGCCTGTCTAGGATTCAGACGCCTGGCAGACTCAAGGTAAATCAAATTTTTGTGATCAGTCAAGACCACCACACGATGTCTAGCACCCTCTAGCCAATGACGCCACTCCTCAAATGCCCACTTCATGGCCAAAAGTTCCCGATTACCAACATCATAATTCCGCTCAGCCGGCGAAAACTTTCTAGAAAAAAACGCGCATGGCTTCATCACTGAGCCATCGGAGCTTCTCTGTGACAAGACTGCCCCCGCTCCAATCTCGGAAGCATCAACCTCAACCTGAAAAGGGAGCGAAACATCTGGCTGACGCAACACAGGAGCAGAAGAAAACCGGCGCTTAAGTTCCTGAAAGGCCTACACAGCCGCAGGAGACCAATCAGCAACCTCAGCACCCTTCTTAGTCAAATCCGTCAAAGGCTTAACAACACTAGAAAAATTAGTTATAAAATGACGATAGAAATTAGCAAAGCCCAAGAACTTATGTAGACTCTTAAGAGATGTAGGCTGCGTCCAGTCACAAATAGCCTGAACCTTGACGGGATCCATCTCAATAGTAGAAGGGGAAAAAATATACCCCAAGAAAGAAATCTTCTGAACTCCAAAGAGACACTTTGAGCCTTTTACAAACAAGGAATTGGCCCGCAGGACCTGAAACACCTTCCTGACCTGCTGAACATGAGACTCCCAGTCATCAGAAAAAACCAAAATATCATCCAAATACACAATCATAAATTTATCCAGATATTCACGGAAAATATCGTGCATAAAGGACTGGAAGACTGAAGGAGCATTAGAAAGTCCAAAAGGCATTACCAAATACTCAAAATGGCCCTCAGGCGTATTAAATGCGGTTTTCCACTCATCACCTTGCTTTATTCGTATAAGATTATACGCACCCCGAAGATCAATCTTAGTGAACCATTTAGCCCCCTTAATGCGAGCAAACAAATCAGTCAGCAATGGCAAAGGATACTGATATTTTACGGTAATCTTATTCAAAAGACGATAATCTATACAAGGCCTCAAGGAACCATCTTTTTTGGCCACGAAAAAAAAACCTGCTCCCAAAGGGGACAAAGATGGACGGATATGTCCCTTTTCCAAGGACTCCTTAACATAATCCTGCATAGCAGTATGCTCTGGCACTGACAGATTGAACAAACGACCTTTAGGAAATTTACTGCCAGGAATTAAATCTATAGCACAATCGCAATCCCTGTGAGGAGGAAGCGAACTGAGCTTAGGCTCCTCAAAAACATCCCGATAATCAGACAAAAACACAGGAACTTCAGAAGGAGTAGATGAAGCGATAGAAATCGGAGGTGCATCATCATGAACCCCCTGACAACCCCAGCTTAACACAGACATTGATTTCCAGTCAAGGACTGGATTATGAGTTTGCAACCATGGCAGACCAAGCACTAGGACATCATGCAAATTATACAGTACCAGGAAGCGAATCACCTCCTGATGAACGGGAGTCATACACATGGTCACTTGTGTCCAGTACTGAGGTTTATTCATAGCCAAAGGTGTAGAGTCAATTCCCTTCAAAGGAATAGGGACTTCCAGAGGCTCCAGACTAAACCCACAGCGATTGGCAAATGACCAATCCATAAGACTCAGGGCAGCGCCTGAATCCACATAGGCATCGACGGAAATGGATGATAATGAACAAATCAGAGTCACAGACAGAATGAACTTAGACTGTAAAGTACTAATGGCAACAGACTTATCAACCTTTTTTGTGCGTTTAGAGCATGCTGATATAACATGAGCTGAATCACCACAATAAAAGCACAACCCATTTTTCCGCCTATAATTTTGCCGTTCACTTCTGGACTGAATTCTATCACATTGCATTATCTCAGGTGACGGTTCAGAAGACACCGCCAAATGATGCACAGGTTTGCGCTCCCGTAAACGCCGATCAATCTGAATAGCCATAGTCATAGACTCATTCAGACCAGTAGGCGCAGGGAACCCCACCATAACATCTTTAATGGCCTCAGAAAGGCCATCTCTGAACTTTGCAGCCAGGGCGCACTCATTCCACTGAGTAAGCACCGACCACATCCGAAATTTTTGACAATAAATTTCTGCTTCATCTTGCCCCTGAGAGAGGGCCAACAAAGCTTTTTCAGCCTGAATCTCTTGGTTAGGTTCCTCATAGAGCAAACCCAATGCCAGAAAAAACGCATCCACATTAAGCAACGCAGGATCCCCTGGTGCCAATGCAAATGCCCAATTCTGAGGGTCACCCCACAGGAAAGATATAATAATCTTGACTTGCTGAGCAGGGTCTCCAGAGGAGCGAGATTTCAAAGAAAGAAACAACTTGCAATTGTTCCTAAAATTCAGAAAACGAGATCTATCTCCAGAAAAAAACTCTGGGACAGGAATTCTAGGTTCAGACATAGGAGCATGTACAACAAAATCCTGTATATTTTGAACCTTAGCGGCAAGATTATTCAGGCTGGAAGCCAAACTCTGGACGTCCATGATAAACAGCTGAGATCAGAGCCATTCAAAGATTAAGAGGAGGAGGAAGTAGCCAGGCTGCAATAAGGCTAGGCAGCAAACTCTGAGGGAAAGGAAAAAAAAAAAAAAAAAAACACTTCCTCAGACTACTTATCCTCCTACTTCAGCCAATACAATTAACACTTTGTGGGCCGGTCATACTGTCATGATCCCAATGGCAGGGGATCACAAAAGGACAAGCACAGATACAAACAAGCTCTAGGGCGATGGAACCTGAGCTGACCGCGACCCTGAACCTAACACACAAATAAAAGTAGCCGGGGAACGTGCCTACGATGATCCTAGACGTCTCGCTCCAGCCGAAGATCTAACTTCCCCTATTAGAAGAAACAAAGACCTCTCTTGCCTCCAGAGAAATACCCCACAGAAATAGCAGCCCCCCACATATAATGACGATGAAATGAGAGGAAAGCACATACGTAGTATGAAAACAGTCTCAGCAAAATGAGGCCCGCTAAAGCTAGATAGCAGAGGATACAAAAGTGAACTGCGCGGTCAGCGAAAAACCCTTCAAAAAACCATCCTGAAATTACTTGAACTCATGTGCCAACTCATGGTACATGAAGAGCAATTTCAGCCCACTAGAGCAACCAGCAGCAAAGAATCACATATCTGCAGGCTGGACTAAAAACCAAATAAAGCAAAACACAAAACAGGAAAATCCAAACTTAGCTTGTCCAGAAGGTTATAGGAGCAGGGAGCAGAGGTAACAAGACACACTGGATACATTGATGACCGGCGAGGAAATGCCAGCAAAGCCAGGTTAAATAGGAAACTCCCATATCCTGATGGAACAGGTGGAACCCAGAGACCCAGGAAAGACAAGTCACCCAGTACCATCAGTAACCACCAGAGGGAGCCCAAAAACAGAACTCACAACAGTCTGGGTTGTAGAGACGGTGTCTGCCGCTCCAAGGTGTTCTCCAGGTTGCCTCTCCATAGCTTCAATCTTCATGCTCGTGTTAAGTATTTGTTGAAACAACACTGCATTAGGCCTACAAGTTGGGTCTGGGTTGTAGAGATGGTGTCTGCCGCTCCAAGGTGTTCTCCAGGTTGCCTCTCCATAGCTTCAATCTTCATGCTCGTGTTAAGTAGTTGTTGAAACAACACTGCATTAGGCCTACAAGTTGGGTCTGGGTTGTAGAGACGGTGTCTGCCGCTCCAAGGTGTTCTCCAGGTTGCCTCTCCATAGCTTCTATCTTCTAGCTCTCGTTAAGTAGTTGTTGAAACAACACTGCATTAGGCCTACAAGTTGGGTCTGGGTTGTAGAGACGGTGTCTTCCACTCCAAGGTGTTCTCCAGGTTGCCTTTCCTGAGCTTCTATCTTCAGGCTCTTGTTAAATAGTTGTTAAATGGAACAACTGCATTTGGCCTACTAGTTGGGTTGGGGCCTACTAACAGTGTCTGCCGCTCCTTGCTGTTCTCCTGGTTTCCTGTCCTGAAATTCCATTTTCAGGCTCTCGTTAAGTAGTTGTTAATGTTAGACTGCATTTGGCCTACTAGTTGGGTTGGGGCCTACTATCGGTGTCTGTCGCTCCTTGCTGTTCTCCTCCACTGAACAAAGCTGTGCCGCCTGTTTACTACTGTTGCCAATTTTGAACTGCATTTAGACTACTTACTGATTTGGGCCTACTCTCTGTGTCAGCCGCTCATTACAGTTGTCCTCCACTGAACAAAGCAATGCCCCCTGGTTAGTCCTGTTACCAATTTTGAACTGCATTTAGCCCACTTTATTCTTTGGGCCTATATCTGTGTTTCCTCCTCATCCTGCCCATTGCCCAGCCAGTGATAGATGAGTCTGCTGGTACATTGACCCATAACGCAACATTCCCCGTGCACGCTACACAGCAAGATTGTGACCCTGCTGAAAGTCAGGTTCCTCTTCCCGCATACCATACCACCTTACACAGGGACAAAGAGGAAGGTGCAGATGAAAGTGCAGGTTCCTTCATCAGGTGGGGGAGGAATACTCGTTGGCGACATCACTGGCACAGGGCCCCTCATAGTATGCAAAAGTGTCGCTGCCGGTGGGAGGCGCCCCCGCCGTGCCAACACACCGCCGTACTTTGAGGGGCCCTGTGCCAGTGCCAATGCCAACGAGTGGGCCCCCCCTGCTTGCTCCGGATCACAGCACTTGCAAAGTTGAAATACTTACCTCTCCCTGCTCCACTGCGGTGACGTGGTCCAGATTTCCTGGGCCCACTAAATACTTGAACCAGCCCTAACCCCCACAACTTTAGCCAAATGACCCCCAATTTCCAATGCCTTACTATTATTATAAGGTAAATTAAGATTGACAAGCTTCAGTAACAAGAATGGATGTTTTTGCCATTAAAATGGCCACTGTACATGTTTTCCTGGCCTTCACTCACTGCCGACTATGCTCCCCCATTGACTTGCATTGGGTTTCGTGTTTCGGTCGATCCCCGACTTTTCACGATAATCTGCCGGTTCCACTCGACTCGACTGTTGAAATAGTCGGGTTTCGCGAAACCCGACTCGACCCTAAAAAACTAAAAGTCGCTCAACCCTAGTGGACATATATCTAATTTTGTTTTTCAATAAAAAAGCAATCCTGACAGAGGCGTAGCTAGGGTTTTAGCTTAGGGGGGGCGAAAAATCTGAGTGGGCCCCTAACCAGGTACCTCTGACTACAGCTACAGTATGTGGTGCACCCTAATTGTGAGCATAGAGGTACGTCAGCAGATGACTGCACTCTGACTGAAAAAACATCTATAGACAAAAACGAACACTGATATTACTATATGGAGACCATATAGTGGTAGATACCAGTCTTGCAGACCATATAAAACATCACTGGACAGTTTTAGATGGTGACTTACAGCTGATGGTCTTTCTTATGGAGTTGTTCACTTTTCCCATCTTTTCCATCTGGCCCAGAGCAACATAAGAACTTCTCCAGCCAGGATTTGTCTGCAGAGATTACAACAAAGACACATCATACGTCTCACATTTCCAGCACCGTCCATATCTATTCCCAACCCGCACAAGCTAATCATTCTGCTGATACTGCAATATGGAGCCGCTGCTGCCGTATGTGTCCCTATTACTGCACCTGCTGTGTAGTACAATAATGGTGCCGCCCCACATAATAATGCCACCACTGAGCCCCTTAGGCTACTTTCACACTAGCATCGTACTCGGCCCGTCGCAGTGCGTCGGGCCGACGTACCGACGCTAGCAGTGAATGCGCCGCACAACGGGGCAGCGGATGCATTTTTCCAGCGCATCCGCTGCCCCATTGTGAGGTGTGGGGAGGTGGGGGCGGAGATCCGGCCGCGCAAGCGCGGTCGGAAATGGCGGACCGTCGGCAGCAAAAAACGTTACATATAACGTTTTTTGCAGCCGACGGTCCGCCACAACATGGCGCAACCGTCGCAATGCGACGCTAATGCAAGTCAATGGAGAAAAAACGCATCCTGCAAGCACTTTTGCTGGATGCGTTTTTTCTACAAAACAACGCATAGCGACGTGCAGTGCACGACGCTAGTGTGAAAGTAGCCTTACATAGTAATAATGACTCCTTTGTGCTCTCTAGATAATAAAATTCACCCCTAGAAAACACTAATGCCCTGTGCTAGTGCCCTCCACATTTTGTCCCTAAAAAGTAATAATACCACATATGAAATTTTGATGGTCTCAGTGCTCTGAGTGCCCCAATAACAATAATGTTTAAGTGCCCACTTAAAATTTAATAATGTCCCCTAAGTAGCCTCCATGTACAGCTTGACTATACACAGTATGGTGGGCCCACAGCTTTCCTATATACAGTATAATGCCCCTACAGCTCCCCTATACACAATATGATGATTCCACAGCTTCCCTATGCACAGCTAGATGTCCCCACTGCTCATCTATACACAGTATAATGAGCACACAGCTCCCCTCTACACAGTATGATGATTCCACAGCTTCCCTGTACACAGTATGATGTCCCCACTGTTCCCCTATACACAGTATGATGAGCCCACAGCTTTTCTATACACAGTATAATGCCCCCACAGCTACCCTATAGACAATATTATGATCCCACAGCTTCACTATACACAGTATAATGCCCCCACAGCTCCCCTATACAAAACACAGTATATAGTTAATAGTGTTCTGACACCGTGCGTCGCCTGCACTGAGAGTCATGATGCCAGGAGGAAATTAACTTAATTCCTCACTGCAGCCTAGGGAGCGTCGCCGATACTGTTTCAGTCACAGCAGCTGTAGCTGCGCCTCTTAGCGTATGTGCACACATTGCGGATAACATTGCGGACTTTTCCGTTCGGATTCTGCAAAATCCACAGGTAAAAACACCCTGCGATTTACCTGTGGATTCACAGTGGATTTACTGCGGATTTTGTGCAGATTTCGCCTGTTTTTTTACACCTGCGGAATTGATATGCTGCGAAAAATACAACGCAGCGTTTCCGCGCTGTATTTTCCGCAGCATGTGCACTGCGGATTTTGTCTTCCATAGGTTTACATGGTACAGTAAACCTGATGGAAATCCGCTGCGGATCCACAACGTGTGCACATAGCCTAAGGCTATGTGCACAAGTAGGAAGGGTCCCTGCGGGTTCTCCCGCAGCGGATTTGATAAATCTGCAGGGCAAAACCGCTGCGGTTATCCCTGCAGATTTATCGCGGTTTGTCTTGCAGTTTCTGCTGCGGGTTTACTCCTACTATTGATGCTGCATATGCAGCAATATGCAGCATCAATAGTAATGTTAAAAATAATACAAAAATGGTTATACACTCACCCTCTGACCTCCCGATCTCCTCGGCACTGCACGCGGCGGTCCGGTTCCAAAGATGCTGTGCGAGAAGGACCTTCGTGACGTCACAGTCATGTGACCACGACGTCATCGCAGGCCCTGCTCACATAGCAACCCTGCAACCAGACGGCAGCGTGCAGCACCGAAAGGTGAGTATATCATGATTTTTTATTTTAATTCTTTTTTTTTACACAAATATGGTTCCCGGGGCCTGGAGGAGAGTCTCCTCTCCTCCACCCCGGGTACCATCCGCACATGATCCGCTTACTTCCTGCATGGTGGGCACAGCCCCATGTGGGAAGTAAGCGGATGAATGCATTTCTATGTGTGCAGAATAGCCGCGATTCTGCACAAAAGAAGTGACATGCTGCGGATTGTAAACCGCTGCGTTTCCGCGCGTTTTTTTCCCCAGCATGTGCACAGCGTTTTCGGTTTCCCATAGGTTTACATTGAACTGTAAACTCATGGGGAACTGCTGCGGATCTGCAGCTGCAGAAATGCTGCGGATCCGCAGCAAAATCCGCACCGTGTGCCTTAATGCGCCACTCCAGCGGTGAAATAACAAAAAATGCTGCAGTGATGCTTTAAGTGTGATGCAGCTCATGGCTTACCCAGCTGATAAGTATAATATGCCCCCTACCTCCCCTTCCCAGAGAACAACTATTACATGTGATGGAGTGCATATAGTCTCTTAACAAAACCGTATAATAATCAGCCCCCCAGTGTTGTTGCCCCTCACCCACCTCAGACCTCACAATACCCTTATCTTCTCACATTCACCCTCCCCCCCCCCAGTGCCCTGTCCCCCTCCCCCACCTAAGCCCCCACAACACCCCCATCCTCTCACATGTAATGGAGTTTATTTCTGCTATACTTCTATACTGCTGTACAATACATGTAAGTGCCACAGCTACTGTTGAAGATCATATCTAGCAAAATAAACCTTAAAAATAGTACAACACTAAAAGAGCAACTGAGTATCAAATAACATAAATGAATAAAACATCCTCTTCTTGTCACAAAAAGCTGTCACGCACCCTTGCTTTATGTACTAGGAAAGATAGGCTCTAATCTCTAAAATTGAAGTTTTTGCAATACATTGTTTGTAAAGATTAAACAAATCCTTCACTAAAATCTCATGTTCCCCAGAGATACAGTGTTTAATAAATTTGTATTGTTATTTAAATTATATTGAATGAAGAACTCAATGGGTATGTATGTCTTTTGTGGGATACACATGCCTGAGATAAGAAAACCATCTATCTGGATGCTTCCATGGGTAGCCTTAAGTAAAACTGATTATTAAAAAGAAGGCAATATTTAATCTTGCAAGCAGATTTGACTCATGATTTATACATTTCTAATGTTATTTAAGTTCAACACATCAAGGAAGTTTTTCTATGTAGTAGAGGTAGAGCCATAGAATTGAAGAAAAAGTATGAGCCATCAAGCACGTTCGGAACATTCAGAGGAAAGGAGAATCCTGGATTTTAACCCCTTTCTGACATTAGACGTACTATCCCGTCGAGGTGGGGTGGGCCCGTATGCCCACCGACGGGATAGTACGTCATACGCGATCGGCCGTGCTCACGGGGGGAGCGCGGCCGATCGCGGCCGGGTGTCAGCTGCCTATCACAGCTGACATCTGGCACTATGTGCCAGGAGCGGTCACGGACCGCCCCCGGCACATTAACCCCCGGCGGTACAGGGAAGCATCGCGCATGGAGGGGGCTCCCTGCGTGCTTCCCTGAGCCCCCCGCAGCAACGCGATGTGATCGGGTTGCTGCAAGGGTCTCCTTACCTCCCTCCCTGTAGCAGGCCCGGATCCAAGATGGCCGCGGCATCCGGGTCCTGCAGGGAGGGAGGTGGCTTACCAAGTGCCTGCTCAGAGCAGGCGCTTGGTAAGCCTGCAGTGCTCTAAGTGCTATGCAATCTGTCAGATCAACGATCTGTGATGTCCCCCCCTGGGACAAAGTAAAAAAGTTAAAAAAAAATTTCCAAATGTGATAAAAAAAAAACAACTTCCTAAATAATGAAAAAAAATATATATTATTCCCATAAATGCATTTCTTTATCTAAATAATAATAAAAAACAATAAAAGTACACATATTTAGTATCGCCACGTCCGTAACGGCCCGACCTATAAAACTGGCCCACTAGTTAACCCCTTCAGCCAACACCGTAAGAAAAAAAAAATGAGGCAAAAAACAACGCTTTATTATCATACCGCCGAACAAAAGTGGAATAACACTCTATTAGGGGTCAAGTTCCCGCCTCTGCACAGGGGGAATCTCGGGCCGTCTCCGCTGTGGTCTCCCATTCTTCTCCTGCCGCAGTGGAGTCTGCTCAGCGAAAACGTCGGTCCCAGCATCTGGCTCAGTCCCACTCTGTACAAAGAGTTACTGCTGCTTTTCCTGCTTCTGCCATTGAAGTCAGTGTTGGGCAGCGGCGAGCAGCTGCCTTTGGGACTAAGTCCTGCTTTTCTCCTTCTGAGCATGCCCAGAACAAGATCTCCCGTTGGAGGATCACATGCTCAGATACTGCAGCACATCCCACTGGTCCTCCAGGAAGGTCCTGAAAGTGCTAAACTTTGGTGGCAGCTTCCCATTGGTCCTTTATTGGAAGGTCCTGAATGTGCTGCAACTATATAAGCTTCGCATGACCGCACGGCCATGCGCTTTTATTGACTTGATAATGTGTGTGTGTAGATGGATGTATGTCGATGGATAAAAGCTCCTAAATCATTCCAATTCCTTGTGTTGATGACTGTTCACGAATGATGGAAGCAATCTAGCGCCCGACTAAGCCATCAGCACGTAACACACATTACAGCGTCTAATTGCTGTGACCGCCAGTGCGGCTCCGTGCTCTTTCTCAGCGCTTTCCTTACCCAAGCCTGGGTGGTTAGTGGCGTCTGCCAGTGCGGCACCGCACGCACTCTCGTGCATCTAAAATATAATTATTTCTGTCACTCTGACACCCCAGTAGCGGTGTCGAGCGCATGAGGTTTTTATGAACTCTAATCCTGTGTCTTGGGATTGAGTTCTGAGACTCTTTGCTTGCGCTCTTGGTGTGGTACCCTGGCCCTGTGACGCAACAGGGTTCGCTTCCTTCACACAGGGTGAGGTTAACCCGTGTGTGTATTCACATTGTGCCGCCATATCGTCCGTCATTACTAGCAGCAGGTTTTCACCTGCACAGTGGACCTTGGACTGCGAACGCACCTAATACTATTTCATCTTAAACTTGGTGCATTCCGCCAGTCCTAACAGAATACTAGCACCAGCGTCTGGCTAGTAAATAGTGGACATTTAGCAATCTTTGCGCTATATCCAGCAGCTAGAGGGTAGGTTGGCGGCTCTCGAGAGCTCAACCTCAGCTGTGGATGTTACCTGTTGTGAATTCCGCTCTTGGGCTCCCTCCGGTGGTTGTAAGTGGCACTTTTGTGAGTTCTGCTCTTGGGCTCCCTCTTGTGGTTTCTAGTGGTATGGCTGCTGCTTGGAGTTAGCTGTCATCAGCTGCCTCCACTTATCATTTCTTCTGCTCGGCTATTTAGGCCTGGCTCTTTCTTCAGCCAGTGCCACTTGTAAATGGTTCCTGGTTGGATTCACATCTCTTTGGAGTTCCCTGTTATCCTGACCAGCTCAGCAAAGCTAAGTTTTTGCTTGCTCTTTTCTGTCCATAGATTGTGGACTTATCCATTCTGTGCTTTCTATGTTTGTCCAGCTTATCAGTGTGAATTTATTCTGTCTTGCTGGAAGCTCTGGGAGGCAGATTTGCCCTCCACACCTTTAGTCAGGTGTGGAGATTTTTTGTAAACTCTGCGTGGATTTTTGTAGTGTTTTATACTGACCGCACAGTATTCCATCCTGTCCTATCTATTTAGCTAGACTGGCCTCCTGTGCTCATTCTGGTTTCATTCTGTGTATGTCTTTTCCCTCTCCACTCAGTCATTATTTGTGGGGGGCTAATCTATCCTTTGGGGATTTTCTCTGAGGCAAGATAGCTTTCCTGCTTCTTTCTTTAGGGGTAGTTAGCACTTAGGCTGTGACGAGATGCCTAGGGAGAGTTAGGAGCATTCCACGGCTACTTCTAGTGTTGTGTTGAGCTTAGGGACTGCAGTCAGTACAGTTACCACTTCCTTCAGAGCTCGTTCCATGTTGCTCCTAGACCACCGTATCATAACAGTTACCGCAATTGCTGTACAGGCTGCTAGCATGGCTGCAGCAACCTTGTCCACTGCCACCCCTGTTCCGACATTATCTCGCCTCCCGCTGCCAGAAAAATTTTCTGGAGATAGCAAATCTTGTAGGGGATTCGTGAGTCAGTGCTCTGTTCACCTCGAGCTCCTGGCTGCACGTCTTCCCACAGAGCGGGCTAAGGTGGGATTTATTGTGTCTCTCTTGTCGGACAGGGCGTTGGAGTGGGCTACGCCGCTGTGGGAGTGTGGCGATCATGTGGTGCAGAGTGCTCCGCTATTCCTGAGCACTTTGAAGCAGGTCTTTTTAGGACCTCAAGTCACCCATGACATGGCGCTCCAACTGCTGGCACTAACTCAGGGTGAGTCCTTGGTCAGCCATTTTTCCGTCCGCTTTCGTACTTTAGCTTCTGAGCTGGAGTGGTCGGATAAAGCCCTTATCCCCATATTTTGGAGGGGCCTGGCTGATCACGTTAAGGATGCTCTGGCCACTAGGGAGATTCCTGCCACACTGGAGGAGCTAATAACTGTCTCTACTCGAATTGACCTCCGTTTTAACGAGCGGAGGTTAGAGCGAGCCCAGTGTAGGCAGAGGTTTCGGCTGGCTCCCACCTTCACCAAACCTCTGGAATCTCCGGTCCAGGTTCCTGAGTCACATGAGGCCATGGAAGTGTCACGAGCGGGGTCTAAGTCCCGGACCGCTTGTGCACCCAAGGTCTGTCATGCTTGCCAGCAGTCAGGACATCTTGCCACCAGATGCCCCCAGCGGTCGAGGAAACGTCAGCGTCTAGTGGTAGTAGGTGGAGGTACACTAGACACGGCGACGTTTGCCTCCAAATTGTCCTTTAAGGGGACAATTATTATAGGCTCATCCTCCCATTCAGTAGAGCTCTGCGTGGATTCTGGGGCGGAGGGCAATTTTATGTCTTGTGCTTTCGCCCAACGTCACACAATACCCCTGGTTATGCTAGCTCAACCAGTAATGGTACGAGTGGTGAATGGGTCGACACTGCCCTCACAGATAACACACCAGACCATCCCTTTTACTCTGTCCATGTCACCATCCCATCAGGAGATTATATCTCTGCTCGTCATTCCTGAGGGAATTGACGAGGTCCTGTTGGGGATACCTTGGCTACGGTACCACTCTCCTCACATCGAGTGGACATCAGGCAGAATTCTGGGATGGGGTTATTTCTTGTGGGGGTAGGTGTCAGAGGGAGTGTGTTCAAGTTGCTACTACTGAGGTTCCCACAGATCTATCCTCTCTCCCCAAGCAATATTGGTCTTATGCAGATGTGTTCTCCAAAAAGGCGGCGGAGACCCTTCCAATCCATCGCCCCTATGACTGTCCTATTGATCTCTTGCCTGGTGTTGAGCCTCCCCAGGGTCGAGTCTATCCGTTATCTCTCCCGGAGACGGGGGCAATGTCTCAGTACATTCAAGAGAATCTGGCAAGAGGGTTCATCAGGAAGTCAATGTCACCTGCTGGGGCAGGGTTCTCTTTCGTGCAGAAGAAGAATGGGGAACTACGTCCATGCATAGACTACAGGGGTCTTAACGCCATCACCGTTAAGAATAAGTATCCTTTACCCTTGATATCTGAGCTCTTCGATAGGCTTCGGGGAGCAAGGGTGTTTACTAAACTAGATCTGCGGGGTGCTTACAACCTGATTCGCATCCGTGAGGGGGACGAATGGAAAACGACATTTAACACCAGAGATGGGCACTATGAGTATCTGGTGATGCCCTTTGGACTCTGTAATGCCCCAGCCGTTTTCCAAGACTTTGTCAACGACATCTTCCGGGATATGCTTTCTACCTCGGTCGTAGTCTATCTGGATGATATTCTCATCTTTTCTCCAGATATTGACTCCCACCGGAGAGATGTTGGCAGAGTTTTCAACCTCCTACGGGCAAACTCTCTTCATGCAAAGTTGGAGAAGTGTATGTTTGAGCAGGAGTCTTTACCTTTCCTGGGCTATATCATCTCCGCCCAGGGATTGGCTATGGATCCTGCCAAACTACAGGCTGTGATGGACTGGCAAGAGCCCCATTCTCTTAAGGCAGTGCAGTGCTTTATGGGGTTCATTAATTATTACCGGCCGCCAGTTCATTCCCCACTTCTCAACTTTGGTAGCTCCCTTGGTAGCCCTCACCAAGAAGAGAGCAAATCCCAAATTGTGGTCTGAAGAGGTCTCCAGGGCCTTTTCTTCCATTAAGTCTCATTTTGCTAGCGCTCCCATTCTACATCGTCCCGATGTGGATAAGCCGTTTATAATGGAGGTGGATGCCTCTTCCGTTGGTGCAGGAGCAGTCCTCTTCCAAAAGGATGCTCAAGGTCAGAAGCATCCTTGCTTCTTCTTCTCCATGACCTTCACATCAGCGGAGAGGAATTATTCCATCGGGGACAGGGAGTTGCTAGCAATGAAGTTAGCCTTCTCAGAGTGGAGACATCTGTTGGAGGGGGCTCGTTTTCCGTTCCAAGTATTCACAGACCACAAGAATTTGGTTTATTTACAGACCGCCCAGCGGCTAAATTCTCGCCAGGCCAGATGGTCCTTGTTATTCTCTCGGTTCCACTTCACCCTCCATTTTCTCGCTGGGGAGAAGAACATTCATGCTGACGCCCTTTCTCGCTCTGTTGTATCATCTGAGGAGGAGGGAGAGCCTTGGCTTATTGTCCCTTCTGAGAGCCTGAGAACCGTAGCTCCGGTGTCGCTAGAGTCTGTAACTCCGGGCAAGACTTTTGTGCCCATAAATTTGCAACCAGAGGTTCTCTCTTGGGCTCATTCGTCCAGGGTGGGTGGACACTTTGGGACAAAGAGGACATCTGAGCTGCTGGCGAGGACGTACTGGTAGCCACATATGCTCCGAGATGTCAGAGATTATGTTCTGGCGTGTGTTTCCTGCGCCAAAAATAAGTCTCCTCGACAATGGCTAGCTGGCTTGCTCCATCTCTTTCCGGTGGCAGACAGGCCCTGGGAGATAGTCGGGATGGACTGTGTAGTGTGTTGTGAATTTGCTTTTTGGCTCCCTCTAGTGGTTACTAGTTTTTTGACTCTGGTTTTTCTGTCTTTCCTTTTATCCGCACCTGGGTCGTTAGTTAGGGGCGTTGCTTTATAAGCTCCCTGGACACTCAGTTCTATGCCTGGCAACGTAGTTATCAGAGCTAATCTGCTGTGCTCTTGTCTACTGATCCTGGTCCGGTTATTCAGCTAAGTCATTTACTTTGCTTTTTGCTATTTGTTTTTGGTTTTGTATTTTTGTCCAGCTTGTTCCTAATCTGTATCCTGACTTTTGCTGGAAGCTCTAGGGCGCTGGTGTTCTCCCCCCGGACCGTTAGACGGTTCGGGGGTTCTTGAATTTCCAGTGTGGATTTTTGATAGGGTTTTTTGTTGACCATATAAGTTACCTTTCTATATTCTGCTATTAGTTAGCGGGCCTCTCTGTGCTAAACCTGGTTCATTTCTGTGTTTGTCATTTCCTCTTACCTCACCGTTATTATTTGTGGGGGGCTTCTATCCTGCTTTGGGGTCCCTTTCTCTGGAGGCAAGAGAGGTCTTTGTTTTCCTCTACTAGGGGTATTTAGATTCTCCGGCTGGCGCGAGTCATCTAGGATCAACGTAGGTATGACCCCCGGCTACTTCTAGTGTTGGCGTTAGGAGTAGATATATGGTCAACCCAGTTACCACTGCCCTATGAGCTGGATTTTTGTATCTTGCAGACTTCCACGTTCCTCTGAGACCCTCGCCATTGGGGTCATAACAGTTTGCCAGGCCTATATTAAATGTTTAATGCATTGCAAAAGAGGGATTATAAGAAAGAAGATTCTGAGTTTTTTTTTTTCTCCTCTCTCATTTTTTTTTTTTTTTTCTTCATCCCCTTTACCTCAGAGTGGCTTATGCTTGCTGCAGACATGAATGTCCAGACCTTGATTACAAGTGTGGACCAGCTGGCTACTCGTGTGCAGGGCTTACAAGATTATGTTATCAGAAGTCCTGGGTCAGAACCTAAGATACCGATTCCTGAACTGTTTTCCGGAGACAGGTTTAAGTTTAGGAATTTCAAGAATAATTGTAAATTGTTTTTGTCCCTGAGACCCTGTTCATCTGGAGACTCCGCTCAGCAAGTAAAAATTGTTATTTCGTTCTTACGGGGTGACCCTCAAGATTGGGCTTTTTCGCTGGCGCCAGGAGATCCGGCATTGGCTGATATTGATGCGTTTTTTCTGGCGCTCGGTTTACTTTATGAGGAACCCAATCTTGAGATTCAGGCAGAAAAGGCCCTGCTGGCTATGTCTCAGGGGCAGGACGAGGCTGAAGTGTATTGCCAAAAATTTCGGAAATGGTCCGTGCTGACACATTGGAACGACTGTGCACTGGCCGCTAATTTTAGAAATGGTCTTTCTGATGCCATTAAAGATGTTATGGTGGGTTTTCCCATTCCCACAGGTCTGAATGATGCTATGGCACTGGCTATTCAAATTGACCGGCGATTGCGGGAGCGCAAGACCGCAAATTCCCTCATGGTGTTGTCTGAACAGACACCTAATTCGGTGCAATGTGATAGAAAAACCGCAAATTCCCTCATGGTGTTGTCTGAACAGACACCTGATTTAATGCAATGTGATAGAATCCTGACCAGAAATGAGCGGAAAATTCATAGACGCCGGAATGGCTTGTGCTACTACTGTGGTGATTCTACACATGTTATCTCAGCATGCTCTAAACGTATAGCTAAGGTTGTTGGTCCGGTCACCGCTGGAAATTTGCAACCTAAATTTATTCTGTCTGTAACTTTGATTTGCTCACTGTCGTCTTATCCTGTCATGGCGTTTGTAGATTCAGGTGCTGCCCTGAGTCTTATGGATCTGTCATTTGCTAAGCGCTGTGGTTTTACTCTTGAACCATTAGAAAATCCTATTCCTCTTAGGGGTATTGATGCTACGCCATTGGCAGCAAATAAACCGCAGTATTGGACACAGGTTACCATGTGCATGACTCCTGAACACCGCGAGGTGATACGTTTTCTTGTTTTACATAAAATGCATGATTTGGTTGTTTTAGGGCTGCCATGGTTACAGACCCATAATCCCGTCCTGGACTGGAAGGCTATGTCAGTTTCTAGTTGGGGCTGTCGTGGTATTCATGGGGATATCCTGCCTGTGTCTATTGCTTCTTCTACGCCTTCGGAAGTTCCGGAGTATTTGTCTGATTATCAGGATGTCTTTAGCGAGTCCAGGTCCAGTGCATTGCCTCCTCATAGGGACTGTGACTGTGCTATAGATTTGATTCCAGGCAGTAAATTTCCTAAGGGAAGACTCTTTAATCTGTCGGTACCTGAACATACCGCTATGCGTTCGTATATCAAGGAGTCTTTGGAGAAAGGACATATTCGTCCGTCTTCTTCCCCTCTTGGTGCAGGATTCTTTTTTGTGGCTAAAAAGGACGGATCTTTGAGGCCTTGTATTGATTATCGGCTTTTAAATAAGATCACTGTCAAATTTCAGTATCCTCTGCCGCTGTTGTCTGACTTGTTTGCCCGAATTAAAGGTGCCAAGTGGTTCACCAAGATAGACCTTCGTGGTGCGTACAACCTTGTGCGCATTAAGCAAGGTGATGAATGGAAAACCGCATTCAATACGCCCGAAGGTCATTTTGAGTACTTGGTGATGCCTTTTGGGCTCTCCAATGCGCCTTCAGTTTTTCAGTCCTTTATGCATGACATTTTCCGGAAGTATCTGGATAAATTTTTGATCGTTTATCTGGATGATATTTTGGTTTTTTCTGATGATTGGGACTCGCATGTGGAGCAGGTCAGGTTGGTCTTTAAAATTTTGCGTGAAAATTCTTTGTTTGTCAAAGGCTCAAAGTGTCTCTTTGGTGTACAGAAGGTTCCCTTTTTGGGGTTTATTTTTTCCCCTTCTGCTGTGGAGATGGACCCGGTCAAGGTCCGAGCTATTCTTGATTGGACTCAGCCCTCGTCAGTTAAGAGTCTTCAGAAGTTCTTGGGTTTCGCTAACTTCTACCGTCGTTTTATCGCTAATTTTTCTAGCGTTGTGAAACCTTTGACGGATATGACCAAGAAGGGCTCCGATGTAGCTAACTGGGCTCCTGCTGCCGTGGAGGCTTTCCAGGAGTTGAAACGCCGGTTTACTTCGGCGCCTGTTTTGTGCCAGCCCGATGTCTCACTTCCCTTTCAGGTTGAGGTGGATGCTTCGGAGATTGGAGCAGGGGCCGTTTTGTCGCAGAGAGGCCCTGGTTGCTCTGTTATGAAACCTTGTGCCTTTTTCTCTAGGAAGTTTTCGCCTGCCGAGCGAAATTATGATGTGGGCAATCGGGAGTTGTTGGCCATGAAGTGGGCATTTGAGGAGTGGCGTCATTGGCTCGAGGGTGCTAAGCATCGTGTGGTGGTCTTGACTGATCACAAAAATCTGATGTATCTCGAGTCTGCTAAACGCCTTAATCCGAGACAGGCCCGCTGGTCATTGTTTTTCTCCCGCTTTGATTTTGTTGTCTCGTATTTACCAGGTTCAAAGAATGTGAAGGCCGATGCTCTTTCTAGGAGCTTTGTGCCTGATGCTCCTGGAGTCGCTGATCCTGTTGGTATTCTTAAGGATGGAGTTATCTTATCAGCTATTTCTCCGGATCTGCGACGTGTGTTGCAGAGATTTCAAGCTGATAGGCCTGAGTCTTGTCCACCTGACAGACTGTTTGTTCCGGATAAGTGGACCAGCAGAGTCATTTCCGAGGTTCATTCCTCGGTGTTGGCAGGTCACCCGGGAATTTTTGGCACCAGAGATCTGGTGGCCAGGTCCTTTTGGTGGCCTTCTTTGTCAAGGGATGTGCGGTCATTTGTGCAGTCCTGTGGGACTTGTGCTAGAGCTAAGCCTTGCTGTTCTCGTGCCAGCGGGTTGCTCTTGCCCTTGCCTGTCCCGAAGAGACCTTGGACACATATCTCCATGGATTTCATTTCTGATCTTCCGCTATCTCAGGGCATGTCTGTTATCTGGGTGATATGTGATCGCTTCTCCAAGATGGTCCATTTGGTTCCTTTGCCTAAGCTGCCTTCCTCTTCCGATCTGGTTCCTGTGTTTTTCCAGAACGTGGTTCGTTTGCACGGCATCCCTGAGAATATTGTGTCAGATAGAGGATCCCAGTTCGTTTCCAGGTTCTGGCGATCCTTTTGTAGTAGGATGGGCATTGATTTGTCGTTTTCCTCTGCTTTCCATCCTCAGACTAATGGACAGACGGAGCGAACCAATCAGACTTTGGAGGCTTATTTGAGGTGTTTTGTCTCTGCTGATCAGGACGATTGGGTGACATTCTTGCCGTTGGCTGAGTTTGCCCTTAATAATCGGGCTAGTTCCGCCACCTTGGTTTCGCCTTTTTTCTGCAACACTGGTTTCCATCCTCGCTTTTCTTCAGGTCATGTGGAGTCTTCTGACTGTCCTGGGGTGGATTCTGTGGTGGATAGGTTGCAGCGGATCTGGAATCATGTGGTGGACAACTTGAAGTTGTCACAGGAGAGGGCTCAGCGCTTTGCCAACCGCCGCCGCGGTGTGGGTCCCCGACTACGCGTTGGGGATTTGGTATGGCTTTCTTCCCGCTTTGTTCCTATGAAGGTCTCCTCTCCCAAATTTAAACCTCGTTTTATTGGTCCTTACAAGATATTGGAAATCCTTAATCCTGTATCTTTTCGTCTGGATCTTCCTGTGTCGTTTGCTATTCACAATGTATTTCATAGGTCCTTGTTGCGGCGGTACGTTGTGCCTGTAGTTCCTTCTGCTGAGCCTCCTGCTCCGGTGTTGGTTGAGGGCGAGTTGGAGTACGTGGTGGAGAAGATCTTGGATTCTCGCCTCTCCAGGCGAAGACTTCAGTACCTGGTCAAGTGGAAGGGCTATGGTCAGGAGGATAATTCCTGGGTGGTCGCCTCTGATGTTCATGCGGCCGATTTAGTTCGTGCCTTTCATGCCGCTCATCCTGATCGCCCTGGTGGTCGTGGTGAGGGTTCGGTGACCCCTCACTAAGGGGGGGGTACTGTTGTGAATTTGCTTTTTGGCTCCCTCTAGTGGTTACTAGTTTTTTGACTCTGGTTTTTCTGTCTTTCCTTTTATCCGCACCTGGGTCGTTAGTTAGGGGCGTTGCTTTATAAGCTCCCTGGACACTCAGTTCTATGCCTGGCAACGTAGTTATCAGAGCTAATCTGCTGTGCTCTTGTCTACTGATCCTGGTCCGGTTATTCAGCTAAGTCATTTACTTTGCTTTTTGCTATTTGTTTTTGGTTTTGTATTTTTGTCCAGCTTGTTCCTAATCTGTATCCTGACTTTTGCTGGAAGCTCTAGGGCGCTGGTGTTCTCCCCCCGGACCGTTAGACGGTTCGGGGGTTCTTGAATTTCCAGTGTGGATTTTTGATAGGGTTTTTTGTTGACCATATAAGTTACCTTTCTATATTCTGCTATTAGTTAGCGGGCCTCTCTGTGCTAAACCTGGTTCATTTCTGTGTTTGTCATTTCCTCTTACCTCACCGTTATTATTTGTGGGGGGCTTCTATCCTGCTTTGGGGTCCCTTTCTCTGGAGGCAAGAGAGGTCTTTGTTTTCCTCTACTAGGGGTATTTAGATTCTCCGGCTGGCGCGAGTCATCTAGGATCAACGTAGGTATGACCCCCGGCTACTTCTAGTGTTGGCGTTAGGAGTAGATATATGGTCAACCCAGTTACCACTGCCCTATGAGCTGGATTTTTGTATCTTGCAGACTTCCACGTTCCTCTGAGACCCTCGCCATTGGGGTCATAACAGTAGTGGCTTTGCCCAAGTCTCGTGCCTGTACCATCATTTGGGTTATTACCGATCATTTCTCGAAAATGGTGCATTTGGTGCCACTTCCACGGTTACCTTCTGCACGGGCCTTGGCAGTGTTGTTCATAAAACATATCTTCCACCTACACTTCATGCCGGACAAAATTGTCAGTGACCGGGGTCCCCAGTTTGCGTCTCGGTTCTGGAGAGAGCTGTGTCATCTTCTCAGCATTGAGTTAAATCTCTCTTCCACATATCATCCCAAGATGAATGGGATGGTAGAGAGGGCCAATCAGACTCTGGTAACATATTTACGACATTTTGTTTCTGCCAGGCAGGATGACTGGGCATCCTTGTTACCGTGGGCAGAGTTTGCCCTTAACAATGCTGTAGCCGACTCCACCGGTCAGACTCCTTTCCTCCTTAATTACGGCCAGCATCCGCGGGTTCCTGTGCCTATGCCCGTGTCCTCTGCTGACTCCAGGGTGGCAAACTGGGCAGTGGAGGCACGGGACATTTGGGACCGCACTCAGGATGCCATCCGGGTCTCCAAGGAGAGAATTAGGTCCTCCGCCGATGCACATCAGTGCCCTATTCCGACCTTTGCTCCTGGCAATTTGGTGTGGCTCTCCACCCGTAACATCAGGCTGCGTGTAGAGTCCACTAAGTTTGCACCTCGCTACTTGGGTCCCTTCAAGGTATTCGAACAGATTAATCCTGTGGTCTACCGTTTAGCCCTTCCTCCACGCCTAGGTATCACTGACACCTTTCATGTGTCCCTCCTTAAGCCCATATACATGTCCAGGTTTTCTGAGTCATCTGCCGGGACATCGGGTTCGTCTACGGACGATTTCGAGGTGAACGCTATTTTGGGGTGCAAGGTGGTACTTGGCAAAAAATTTTATTTGGTGGACTGGAAGGGTGACAGTCCTGAGGATAGGTCCTGGGAGCCGGTTGAGCACATTCAGGCTCCTCAGCTCATTGCCGCCTTCGAGCGTAGCGAGGCCCAAGGAGTGGGGTAATGTTAGGGGTCGAGTTTCCGTCTCTGCACAGGGGGAATCTCGGGCTGTCTCCGCTGTGGTCTCCCATTCTTCTCCTGCCGCAGTGGAGTCTGCTCAGCGGAGATGTCGGTCCCAGCATCTTGCTCAGTCCCACTCTGTACAAAGAGTTAGTGCTGCTTTTCCTGCTTCTGCCATTGAAGTCAGTGTTGGGCAGCGGCGAGCAGATGCTTTTGGGACTAAGTCCTGCTTTTCTCCTTCTGAGCATGCCCAGGGCAAGATCTCCCATTGGAGATCAAGGGTCACATGCTCAGATACTGCAGCACATCCCATTGGTCCTCCAGGAAGGTCCTGAAAATGCTAAACTTCAGTGGCAGCTTCCCATTGGTCCTTTATTGGAAGGTCCTGAATGTGCTGCAACTATATAAGCTTCGCATGACCGCACGGCCATGCGCTAGTATTGACTTGATAATGTGTGTGTGTAGATGGATGTATGTCGATGGATAAAAGCTCCTAAATCATTCCCATTCCTTGTGTTGATGACTGTTCGTGAATGATGGAAGCTATCTAGTGCCCGACTAAGCCATCAGCATGTAACACACATTACAGCATCTAATTGCTGTGACCGCTAGTGCGGCGCCATGCTCTTTCTCAGCGCTTTCCTTACCCAAGCCTGGGTGGTTAGTGGCGTCCGCCAGTGCGGCACCGCACGCACTCTCGTGCATCTAAAATATAATTATTTCTGTCACTCTGACACCCCAGTAGCGGTGTCGAGCGCATGAGGTTTTTATGAACTCAAATCCTGTGTCTTGGGATTGAGTTCTGAGACTCTTTGCTTGCGCTCTTGGTGTGGTACCCTGGCCCTGTGACGCAACAGGGTTCGCTTCCTTCACACAGGGTGAGGTTAACCTGTGTGTGTATTCACATTGTACCGCCATATCGTTCGTCGTTACTAGCAGCAGGTTTTCACCTGCACGGTGGACCTCGGACTACGAACGCACCTAATACTATTTCATCTGAAACTTGGTGCATTCTGCCAGTCCTAACACACGCGATCAAAAAGACAGATATAAATAACCATGGTACCGCTGAAAACTTCATCTTGTCCCGCAAAAAATGAGCCGCCATACAGCATCATCAGCAAAAAAATTAAAAAGTTATAGTCCTGAGAATAAAGCGATGCAAAAATAATTATTTTTTCTATAAAATAGTTTTTATCGTATAAAAGCACCAAAACATAAAAAAATGATATAAATGAGGTGTCGCTGTAATCGTACTGACCCGAAGTATAAAACTGCTTTATCAATTTTACCAAACGCGGAACGGTATAAATGCCTCCCCCAAAAGAAATTCATGAATAGCTGGTTTTTGGTCATTCTGCCTCACAAAAATCAGAATAAAAAGCGATCAAAAAATGTCACGTGCCCGAAAATGTTACCAATAAAACCGCAAAAAAAAAAACAACAAAAACAAGACCTCACATGACTCTGTGGACCAAAATATGGAAAAATTATAGCTCTCAAAATGTGGTAACGCAAAAAATATTTTTTGCAATAAAAAGCGTCTTTCAGTGTTTCAGGCTGCCAATCATAAAAATCCGCTAAAAAACCCGCTATAAAAGTAAATCAAACCACCCTTCATCACTCCCTTAGTTAGGGAAAAATTAAAAAAATGTATTTATTTCCATTTTCCCATTAGGGCTAGGGTTAAGGCTAGGGTTAGGGTTAGGGCTAGGGTTAGGGCTAGGGTTAGGGCTAGAGTTAGGGTTAGGGCTAGGGCTAGGGTTAGGACTAGGGTTAGGGTTAGGGCTAGGGTTAGGGTTGGGGCTAGGGTTAAGGCTACAGTTAAGGTTGGGGCTAAAGTTAGGGTTGGTGCTAAAGTTATGGTTAGGGTTTAGATTACATTTACGGTTGGGAATAGGGTTGGGATTAGGGTTAGGGGTGTGTTAGGGTTAGAGGTGTGGTTAGGGTTACTGTTGGGATTAGGGTTAGGGGTGTGTTTGGATTAGGGTTTCAGTTATAATTGGGGGGTTTCCACTGTTTAGGCACATCAGGGGCTCTTCTCTTACCCTTGGGAAAATAAAAAATTGGGGGCGAAAATATAATTTTTGTGAAAAAATATGATTTTTAATTTTTTACGGTTCTGCATTATAAACTTCTGTGAAGCACTTGGTGGATCAAAGTGCTCACCACACCTCTAGATAAGTTCCTTAAGGGGTCTACTTTCCAAAATGGTGTCACTTGTGAGGGGTTTCAATGTTTAGGCACATAAGGGGCTCTCCAAACGCAACATGGTGTCCCATCTTGATTCCATTCAATTTTGCATTGAAAAGTCAAATGGCGCTCCTTCGCTTCCGAGCTCTCCCATGTGCCCAAACAGTGGTTTACCCCCACATATGGGGTATCAGCATACTCAGGACAAATTGTACAACAACTTTTGGGGTCCAATTTCTTCTCTTACCCTTGGGAAAATAAAAAAATTGGGGGTGAAAATATAATTTTTGTGAAAAAATATGATTTTTAATTATTACGGTTCTGCATTATAAACTTCTGTGAAGCACTTGGTGGGTCAAAGTGCTCACCACACCTCTAGATAAGTTCCTTAAGGGGTCTACTTTCCAAAATGGTGTCACTTGTGAGGGGTTTCAATGTTTAGGCACATCAGGGGCTCTCCAAACGCAACATGGTGTCCCATCTTGATTCCATTCAATTTTGCATTGAAAAGTCAAATGGCGCTCCTTCGCTTCCGAGCTCTGTCATGCGCCCAAGCAGTAGTTTACCCCCACATATGAGGTATCGGTGTACTCAGGACAAATTGTAAAACAACTTTTGGGGTCCATTTTCTCCTGTTACCCTTGGTAAAATAAAACAAATTGGAGCTGAAGTAAATTTTTTGTGAAAAAAAGTTAAATTTTCATTTTTATTTAAACATTCCAAAAATTCCTGTGAAGCACCAGAAGGGTTAATAAACTTCTTGAATATGGTTTTGAGCACCTTGAGCGGTGCAGTTTTTAGAATGGTGTCACACTTGGGTATTTTCTGTCATATAGACCCTTCAAAATGACTTCAAATGAGATGTGGTCCCTAAAAAAAATGGTGTTGTAAAAATGAGAAATTGCTGGTCAACTTTTAACCCTTATAACTCCCTAACAAAAAAAATTTTGGTTTCAAAATTGTGCTGATGTAAAGTAGACATGTGGAAAATGTTACTTATTAAGTATTTTGTGTGACATATCTCTGTGATTTAATTGCATAAAAATTCAAAGTTGGAAAATTGCGAAATTTTCCAAATTTTCGCCAAATTTCCGTTTTTTTTCACAAATAAACGCAGGTAATATCAAAGAAATTTTACCACTATCATGAAGTACAATATGTCACAAGAAAACAGTGTCAGAATCACTGGGATCCATTGAAGTGTTCCAGAGTTATAACCTCATAAATGGACAGTGGTCAGAAAATTGTAAAAATTGGCCAGGTCATTAACGTGCAACCCACCCTTGGGGGTAAAGGGGTTAAAGGGAATAAAGTTTATGTTCGTGACGCCACCTGTGGAATTCGGTCAGTGGGGACCGACGCTACTTTAAGGGGTCCGCTGGGGTGATGTTATGGCAGCTAGATGGTATAACTTCCCACAGGTGAAGTGTATCCCCAGGGCTCCCGGTGTGTAGATGGTGAATGGCGCAGTAAAGAACAAGGACACAGGTTTGTAGTCTCTTTACCTGGTTTACTGAAGACTTCAGGCAGCCACAGTCCAGGGTACCAGATCACAGAGCAGGTAGGGTCCGGCCGGTTTGGAAGCGAATCCAGAGTCCCCCGTTACCAGGTGGGAGTTAAAAGCCTGCCTCAAGGTGCGGTGGTGTTGTAGTCCCTTACTGTCTAAGGCTTCACATAAGGTCCTTACAGTTGTTCTCTCTGTCCCTCATATAGGATAGGACATAACCCGTATGACTGGTGACTTGAGCTGGTTTATAGGGACTCTAGCACGCCCCAGGCTCTATAGGTGCAGTTCAGCTGTCCTGCCGGTCTCTAATGTAAGTCATGGAGTTCCTTACAACCTTGGCGTCCCGGCTACCGGTTATCTGCACTAAAGAGAGAGGCAGCCTGCTCGTGGCTGGTCTCCCCTGATGTCCTTCTCCTTTTGCTTCACTCTCCTTCACTCTCACTGAACAATGTTCGGCTTTCTGTGTGCCTGTCGCACTCCCATCCTCACTCCCTCCCTTGAGCCGTGAAGATTTTTTGCTGTATGTTCTAATAAAGGACGTTTGAACTGCCGCAGATCGGTGAGTGCTATTGCGTTTCTTTCTACCTCTTCTTTGGTTTACATGGACACTTTGCTTCACGCAAGCACCTCCGTTCACCTGATCGGACTGCCCATTGTGCTGATACTTGCCACATCAAGCAGATAATCTCTTGAGAATTGAGCTGTGCCGCTTACTTTTTTTCTTGTTTCTTTCTGTGTGTCTCTTTCCAGGAACTGTGGTGCTTCAGACCACACGGCCCCTTCAGACATTCTGACCCTCTAGGTTCCGTCTGCTCTCTTCTGTCTGACAATCTGCCTGTCTTTCCCTCCAAACCACAATATACATATAGGGGAGTCACCTAGAAAATAGGATCAAAAGCTCCCCCTTGTGGCCTGGAGAGTGAACATGTTGTGTGCACTGTGATTACCTGATGAGAGTTATCTTTCATCGCTTCGAAACGTAACATCACTCTCCCCATTAGGAAAGCAATGCTACTGTGACGACCAGGAATCTGGGGCACCACATAATGCTCACATGGGCCATGGTGTAGCACTGCAACCCCAGGCACCATTGAAATGAGTTCCTTTGTGAGTAGGTGTGTTTTGGTTTGACTCTGGTATTCCTCACTCAGACTATACACTGTACAATGGAATAGGAATCCCCAGCAGTACACAAGGAAGACCTAAGTCTAGTTTGTAAATATGGAACATTCTTTACCGTGGGACCTGGTATGAAATATATACAATAAGTCGCAGATACATAGATATAGTGGTTTTCACTTCATCTTCTGTTTTACACAGAGACGCAGACTTATCAGTTGCAAGTGGTGACATAGTGTCAATTACACAGTGACTTGAACTCTCCATATTATTCTATTTCTGTCTATCTATAGCCACATCTGCAGTAGTACCAAGCCAAAACTGGGACAGTCGAGCCTTGTTCCTATGCTTCCAGGACAGTCATCCACATTGCCCCCTCAGCCCCACTCCTTCTAGCAGCTTTGGGTCCATAGCCCACTGCTCTAGGTTTCTAGCTTCAGACTATACTATATGTAGGGGGATATTTACTGTGGGGGTATTTGCTGTGTGAGTGGAGGGGGTACTTACCATGTGTGTGGGGGTATTTACCATATGTGTGGGGGTATTTACCATGTGTGAGGGGGTATTTAATGTGTGAGTTGTGGGTATTCACTGTGGGGCATGTATGGGGGAAGGGTGTAGACACAGTATAATGAGTGGTAGCATGGGTGCCGACACATTATGATGAGCGAGAGGAAAATGTAAAAGGACACAGTATGGGCGGTGATGGGATGGGTGTGGAAACAGTATGGGGAGTCGGAGGGATGTGTG
This sequence comes from Ranitomeya imitator, assembly GCF_032444005.1. Taxonomy (NCBI): domain Eukaryota; kingdom Metazoa; phylum Chordata; class Amphibia; order Anura; family Dendrobatidae; genus Ranitomeya; species Ranitomeya imitator. Next base: position 659,861,446 of record NC_091284.1, on the reverse strand, counting down.
AGGAGACAGCATGGAAATTGAGAGGGTAAATGTATGAGGAAGGAGGGGGAAATGTGCGAGGAGACAGTATGGAGGAAAAAGTGTGAGTGGGCACAGAATAGAGACTGAATAGTGTGGGGGGTGTAGTATGGGGGAACATTGTAAGGGCACAGGCAGGAGGTGACAGTATACCAAGGGGGAGGTGTGATGATTGGGCACAGTTTAGAGACTGGGCCCTTTAGGAGGGACTCAGTGTGAGAGAACAGTGTGAAGAGGTAGCCCAGTATGGAAAGAAGGGAACAATGTGGAGAGCATGTAAAATAGTAAGGGGCAAATATTTACTCAGTGGCTCAGCATAGGGCAAATATTTTTATTTGGGAGCATTATAATGACACTGGTATATTTAAGGGCATCATGTGGGGATGTGCTGTGCAAGACTGGAGAAGATTGAAGTCTGCAGAGATAGCTGTGGATAAGAAAACTCATGGAGTCTGGACAAGATGAAGAACACAAAAGAAAGGCAACAACTCCAGAGACTGGGGCAGCTGGGAGATGATGTTTTTAGCCTGGGGGGCAGTATCGATGGCCCCTTCCTAAGCTATTAATATCAGCCCGCAGCTGTCTGCATAGCCTTTGCTGGATATTAATTATAGGGGACCCCACGTCATTATTTGGGGGGGTCACCCATTTTAATAACTAGTAAAGGCTAATTATACAGCTGTGAGATGATATTCATAGCCTGGGAAGCTCCATGGGTATTACCCCCTTCCCAGGCTATAAGCATCATCCACCAGCCGTCAGCTTTCCCTCTGCTGGTTATGAAAATTTTGCAGAAGCCCACTCCATTTTTTTTCTAAAAAATAATCTTTTAATAATTAAATCCATGTACAGTAAGCTGCACACACACTCTACTAATTGTATTTGCCACAGATATCTGTATATCGCACTGCATTCGGATGTAAATTGGATGCTAGGTGTGAAAAATTGGATTGTACTCGCATGACACTCGCATTACATTCGTGCGACTTTTGTCAGGGAGACTCAGACCAATTTTTCATTTGTTTAGTGTGACGTCGGCCTAATTGTGCAAGTATTTTGGTGCATCTAACTGAAGGTTAAAGAAAAAGCACAAACACAAAACACTTTCTTCTGATTATATTCAATGTATTCTCAAATTCTCAATTTCTATTATCTACTATCCCATGAAGATTATTGAAGCAAGAGAAAAGTAAAAAAAGTTTTTTAAAATATTAAAAAATATATAAACGTTAATATCACCCCCATTCACCCCATTCAAAATAAAAAAAATTATTAAAAAATACACATATTTGGTATCGCTGCATTCAGAATCACCCGATCTATCAAGCTATAAAAAGATTTAATCTGATCAGTAGTGTTGAGCGATACCTTCCGATATTTGAAAGTATCGGTATCGGATGATATCGGCCGATACCAGCAAAATATCGGATCTCGCCGATACCGATACCCGATACCCGATACCAATACAAATCAATGGGACACAAATATCGGAAGGTATCCTGGATGGTTCCCAGGGTCTGAAGGAGAGGAAACTCTCCTTCAGGCCCTGGGATCCATATTAATGTAAAAAATAAAGAATAAAAATAAAAAATATGGCTATACTCACCCCTCGGACGAACCCTGGCTGTCACCGCTGCAAGCGTCCGCCTCCGTTCCTGAGAATTGCAGAGAGTGAAGGACCTTCGATGACGTTGCGGTCAGGTGACCGGTCACCTGACCGCTCACGTGACCGCTCACCTGACCGTGACGTCATCAAAGGTCCTTCACTCTCTGCAATTCACAGGAACGGAGGTGGACGCTTACAGCGGTGACAGCCAGGGTTCGTCCGAGGGGTGAGTATAGCCATATTTTTTATTTTTATTCTTTATTTTTTACATTAATATGGATCCCAGGGCCTGAAGGAGAGTTTCCTCTCCTTCAGACCCTGGGAACCATACGCACCGCACACTCCGATTCCGATTTCCGATATCACAAAAATATCAGAACTCGGTATCGGAATTCCGATACAGAAAATATCGGCCGATACCCGATACTTGCAGTATCGGAAAGCTCAACACTACTGATCAGTAAACGGCGTAATAAAAAAAAAATCAAAACACCAGAATTATGTTTTTTTGGTTGTCGCAACATTGCATTAAAATACAATAACGGGTGATCAAAAGATTGTATCTACACTAAAATGTTATCATTAAAAATGTCTGCTTGGCACGCAAAAAATAAGCCCTCACCCAGCCACAGATCATGAAAAATGGAGACGTTGCCGGTCTCGGAAAATGATGCAACTTTTTTTTAAACAAACTTTGGATTTTTTTTCAACACTTAAATAAAAATAACATTTGTTTGTTTGATATCTACAAACTCGCAATGACCTGGAAAATCATAATGGCAGGTCAGTTTTTGCACCTTTTTTGCAGTTTCACCGCACTTGGATTTTTTTCCCCGTTTTCCAGTACACAATATGGTAAAACCAATGATATAGTTCAAAAGAACAACTCGTCCTGCAAAAAAACAAGCCTTCACATGGCCTCACATGACGAAAAAAGTTAAAAAGTTATGGCTATGGGAAGTAGGGGAACAAAAAACAGAAGCACAAAAATGAAAAGGGGCTGCAGCGTGAAGGGGTTAAATTCCTATTGTTTGAATCCATGAAGACTAGTTGAGATGCTGCACGTTGAAGGTGGAAAGAAAGCTAAGTTTCCCGCCCACCAGTGTGATGTTTCCGGGGTATTCTCCCTTTCTCAGGCAGGCGCTGCTAGTCCTATCCTACGATTAAATAGTAGTAACCATGTAATTAAACAATTTAATATATTAAAGGGAACCTGTCACCCCCAAAATCGAAGATGAGCTGAGCCCACCGCCATCAGGGGCTTATCTACAGCATTACAGAATGCTGTAGATAAGACCCCAGTGTATCCTGAAAGATGAGAAAAAGAGGTTAGATTACTCACCCAGGGGCGGTCCCGCTGCGGTCCAGTCTGTTAGGCATTGCGGTCCAGTCTGGGGCCTCCCATCTTCTTATGATGATGTCCTCTTCTTGTGTTGATGCTGCGGCTCTGGCACAGGCGTACTTTGTCTGCCCTGTTGAGGGCAGAGCAAAGTACTGCAGTGCGCAGGCCCCGGACAAGGTCAGAGAGGCCCGGCGTCTGCACACTGCAGTACTTTGCTCTGCCCTCAACAGGGCAGACAAAGTACGCCTGCGCTGGATTCACAGCGTGAAGACAAGAAGAGGACGTCATCCTATGAAGATGGGAGGCCCCGGACCGAACCGCGACTCCCATTGGATCGGATCGCCCCCCAGGTGAGTATAATTTAACCTGTTTTTCTCATCTTTCAGGATACATCAGGGGCTTATCTACAGCATTAAAGAATGCTATAGATAAGCCCCTGATGCTGGTGGGCTTAGCTCATCTTCGATTTTGGGGGTGACAGGTTCCCTTTAAAGATAAAAAATACAATAATGCAATAAAATAAATAGGACATGTACCAAAATCTAGTATAAGTTTAATTTAATAATTCATCAATATAAATATAGAATATACTACAGTGGGTATCCTTTTAATTTAAGCTGCATTAACAAACAAATAATATTACCACAATGGGTAATTAATTACATGCAGATGTTGTTCCTAGTGGGTTTTGAACCGAGGACCCCAGCAGCCACCATGCTGCCCCTACACATGTACATATATACATATATTATTTTACAAAACCGCATTCAAACTGTTGGTTTAATTTAGACTTTTTGGATTCAAAGTATTCAGTGTAAAAATCCAATATGATTCCTATTGTAATAAATCAGTTCCAATCTGTATGCATCTCTACCACATGCTTTCTCTACTATCATCCATCTAAAATAAGGACCATAACGATCGTGGTTGCCGAGGGTGCAATCACGACCAGGACCAGCACCAATTTCACCAGGAAATGTCAGCTGAAATGTATTGTGGTACACATATCTTTGAACTCCAAGCGCTGCAAAACACGCTGCTGGCCAATCATAGCCTAGAAGCAAATGTCAACTTACCCATAACAGGCAGCAAACAGCAGTGACCTCATGCTCTGCCCATGCCAACACATCAAAGTCAGCTGCTGGCTTCTGCACCAGCTATAGAGAAGGATGCCACAGGAGAGAAAGAGAGAATGTAAGAATAATTGTTTCTTTTTAAAATACAATTGTGCTCAAAAGTTTACATACCCCGGCAGAATTTTTACTTTCTTGGCCTTTTTTCAGAGAATATGAATGATAACACCAAAACTTTTTCTACACTCATGGTTAGCGGTTGGGTGAAGCCATTTATTGTCAAACTACTGTGCTTTCTCTTTTTAAATCATAATGATAACCCAAAATATGCAGAATTGAGAGTCCTCAGTGGTTGATACCTTTTAATGGCTAACTGAAAAGATGGTAACAAATTGCAAGCTTTCGAAACTACATACGTCTCTTCATCAGGCAAAGACTAAAACAAATTCTGAAGAATCACATATTTATGCACAACATCGTATAGAAAAAAAAAAAAAACACCATGGATAAGCCAGGTCACCTGGCTTATCCATGGTGGTTTTTTTTTTTTTTTTTTTCTATACGATGTTGTGCATAAATATCTGATTCTTCAAGTCACCTGGCTTATCCATGGTGGTTTTTTTTTTTTTTTTCTATACGATGTTGTGCATAAATATCTGATTCTTCAAGTCACCTGGCTTATCCATGGTGGTTTTTTTTTTTTTTTCTATACGATGTTGTGCATAAATATGTGATTCTTCAGAATTTGTTTTAGTCTTTGCCTAATGAAGAGACGTATGTAGTCTCGAAAGCTTGCAATTTGTTACCATCTTTTCAGTTAGCCATTAAAAGGTATCAACCACTGAGGACTCTCAATTCTAAATATTTTTCTGTCTACTGGCTAACACGGTACCAAGATATATTTCTTTCCTGTAATGATAACCCAAAAAATCCAAATGACCCTGTTCAAAAGTTTACATACGAAGGGACCAGGATGGGGAGATTATTATTACAGGAGGGAGCCTCAATGTGAGACATTATTACCATATATACCAGAGTATAAGCTGAGATTTTCAGCCCATTTTTTAGGCTAAAAGTGCGCCTCTCAGCTTATACTTGAGTCATTGTCCCAGGGGGTTAGCGGGGGAGGGGGAGCAGTGGCTGTCACATCATGCTCACCTGCTCCCGGCATGGTCCCTGCTTCTCAGATTGTCTCTGATGCTGGAAGCTTGTTAAAGGGACACTGTCACCTGAATTTGGAGGGAACAATCTTCAGCCATGGAGGCGGGGTTTTTGGGTGTTTGATTCACCCTTTCCTTATCCGCTGGCTGCATGCTGGCCGCAATATTGGATTGAAGTTCATTCTCTGTCCTCCGTAGTACATGCCTGCACAAGGCAATCTTGCCTTGCACAGGTGTGTACTATGGAGGACAGAGAATGAACTTCAATCCAATATTGCAGCCAGCATGCAGCCAGCGGGTAAGAAAAGGGTGAATCAAAAACCCCAAAACCCCGCCTCCATGGCTGAAGATTGTTCCCTCCAAATTCAGGTGACAGTGTCCCTTTAAGGTGTTCAGCGGTCACATGGTACCGCTCATTAAAGTAATGAATGTGGACGCGACTCCACTCCCATAGGGGCGGAGCGCATATTCGTTACTTTAATGAGTGGTACCATGTGACCGCTGAACACAGGAACAAGCTGCCGGCACCAGAGACCCTCGCATCGGAGAAGCAGGAACCGCACCAAGAGGGGGTGAGTATGACGGTGGAGGGTGAGCCATGCGATAATCACCGATCCCTGTTCCACCGCCGGGCTCTGTCTTCCGCGTCCTCTGGCTGTGACTTTCAGGTCGATGATGTGGTTAGTGCGCGCCCTCTGCCTGAACAGTCACTGCAGAGACCCAGAAGACACAGCGGCTAGTGGAACAGGAACAGGTGAATATCGCAAGGGCCTGAGCGATGAGAGGTGAGTATGTCATTTTTTTATCGCAGCAGCATATGAGGCATAATATGCTATGGAGCATCTTATGGGGCCATCAACCTTTGTGCAGCATTATATGGCGCATAATCTATGGAGCATCGTATGGGGCCATCTACCTTTGCGCAGCATTACATGGGGCATAATCTGTGGAGCATCTTATGGGGTCATCAACCTTTGTGCAGCATTATATGGGGCATAATCTATGGAGCATCTTATGGGGTCATCATTAACCTTTATGCAGCATTATATAGGGCATATTTTAATATGGAGCATCTTATTGGGCCCATCATGAACTTTACGGAGCATTATATGGGGCGTATTTTGTATGGAGCATCTTATGGGGCCCATCATGAACTGTATGGAGCATTATATGGGGCTCCTGATTCCATATGGATATTCAAAAACTCAACCTACTGATGTCTCAATCAATTTTACTTTTATTGGTATCTATTTTTATTTTTGAAATTTACCAATAGCTGCTGCATTTCCCACCCTAGGCTTAAACTCGAGTCAATAAGTTTTACCAGTTTTTTGTGGCAAAATTAGGGGTCTCAGCTTATACTCGGGTCAGCTTATACTCGAGTATATACGGTATGGGTGATGAATCCACATATCTTTAAAGGATCTAGAATGCTACAAGAACCAATACATCTGACCAACATGCAGTTGGGGGTCCAGGTCCAAATTTTGCCCTGGGGCCCATCAGCTAGACCACTGCCTAAAATCACAAACTGTATAACCTGCTTCAAAAAAATGTTTTGCCATCATTGTCTAACCAATTTTTTTTCTTTTTTTCTTTCACTATCGTCTTATGTTGCAATGTAGCAAAATAATCTTTGACTATGAGATGAGTACATGGCCAAAATTATCCAGCATTTACATACTGTAGCTCATTGCTGCTCAATACCATTACACTTATTTGAATGAGGCTCAAACAAACAAAAGGTTAAAGGTTGAATTAAATATGATTCTTTAAGCAACAGTATTGTAATTCTAGTGTCATTTATTTGTAACATTTCTTACCAGAAAATTGCATGGCGTGAAGACTTAATACAGTAAATTCTTTTCTTCACACTCCAACAGATAATTAATACAATAATGACATGCATTCCCATCAATTATACAACCACCTGCTCAACAAACACATGATTTTCATCAGCATGTGCAATCACCCTACTGTTTTAAGACATTTTGTCATTAAAGCAGAAACGCTGCTCAGTGGGGGTTATGTCTATGTTTTACTTTGTGGCTTTGCGCAAGAAATAGGAATCTGGTAAAAATGAGTTGTTCAGCTTTCCAAGAAGATTAATTGTCCATACTGATTAAATGTTGTGTAGCAAATTAAAGGAAACATGTCACTAGTTTTTCCCATATAACCTATGGCCATCACCTTTCAGCAGCATTCTAGAATGCTGTATATAAGTGTCCAAGCCACCCTGCAATTAAAAAAAAGACCTTTTATTATTCTCACCTATGAGGAAGTCAGTTCCAATCTGTCTCGCTGGTCTTGATCCAATGCCTCGTCTCTGCTTGCGATATTCTTCCTCCTTCTTTACTACGTGTGGATGATGCGTCTTTCCCCAGCGCGCTTCTGCGCAGGTGTACTACTCTCTGCCATGTTGAGGGCAGATTAAAGTATTGTTCTATCCATGCGCGGGGAAGGGCCATAGAGTGCCGGCGCATGTGAACTACAGTGCTTTTGCTCTGCCCTCAGCAAGGCAGAGAGAAGTGCGCCTGTACAGGAGCATGATTTGGAACACTGTGTGAAAGATGTAGGACACGTCATCCACATGTAGCAGAGAAGGAGAATGGAATCGCAAGAAGAGAGGAGGCATCGGACCTAGAAAAAGGACTTTTTCCACCTACTTGTACTCCAATTCATTTTTTTTTCAATTTAGTTTTAGGTTTATGCAATTATGTGTAAGAATGTGGACTTCCTTCCTTTAAACTGGATATTACATTTAGAAAGCGCCCCATTAGCAGTGTGTCCATGTTTGAGACCCGGTCCTGCTCAGCTGTTATTCACACAGGTCGTCACTATGACGCATGGTAAGGTTTTAATACTAGAGGTTAGGATTGGAGATGAATGTTACCAATTCTTTCTGATTTTATAAAAATTTGCTTGTGCTTCCGATCACAAATCCGAATGTGCCATATTCGTGCTGAATTTATGTTTGGTGCTTTTTCAAACAAATTCGCTCATCTCTAGCAATGACACCTTCATGTTCCTAGGGTTGGACGTCAACAACTGGGATGCACACTGTGTGCCTCGCTGATGTCTTGGGGAACCACTCTTAAGATTGTCTACAAGTGTATTTCGATACTCTAGCTTGTGTGCGTCCCTTTCCAGGAAGGGAAGCATCTGGCTAAATTTAGTCTTAGACTATTTCTAACCCTAAGAACACGGGCATCATGTTGTAGATAGTGCAGTAAGAAGGCGCTCATGTATCAGGCGCTTCCATGAAGTCCAAGTTCATGCTGTGTTGGTGGTGGAGAAGCACTCAAGGTTGCTTCCTCTGTCCCTTTCTGCCAACCACAGAAAGCAGAGAGTGTATCATTATCCTCTTTATCTCCTGACTGTCACTCATCCATCACTTCATCCTCCTCAATTTGTTGCTCGGCTCCTGCATCTTGACTAACAGTTTGTCTGGTACCATGAGCCCCCCTTGATCGCTGTAAGCCACCCTTCCATGGTAACCACCTGTGCAACAACAGTCTGGAAATTTGAGATATTGTTATCCCTTCCGCATCCTCCTATTCTGCCACCTCATCCTCTAGGACCATCAACTCCTCACGCAGACTATTCAAAGTCTGCTCCAGCATGTAGATGACCGGAATAGTGATGCTGATGACGGCATTATCAGCAATAACCATGTTAGCAGCTATTTCAAAACAGTGCAGTTGGGTGCAGAGGTCCTTCACCTGAGCCCACTCCGCAAGCGTGATTTGCACCACATCCGGACTGCATTGTCCTAGGCAATGCAAAAACACACACTGCACCAGGGCACATGCCACAGTCACTGAAACATGTGCAGAGTGGAATTCCACTGTGTAGAAACATTGCCAATCAAATGGTTAATCGATAAGTTGAAAGACCTCTGTAGCGATACAAGTCGATGTCCTGCGGGGTGCGATCATCAGAAGTGAGCACACAGTGACTGTGCATTCTTCAGCAGCCCATCCAGGCTAGGAAATTGCTTTACCACCAGGTTGAGAATGTGAGCCATGCAAGGCATCTGTGTGAGGTTGCCATATCATAGGGCCGCCACCAGGTTTGCACTGTTTTTCGTACATAGCCTTCTCTGGCTCCAGGTTTAGTAGAGACAGCTATTGCTCTAACTCGGCTTGGATACCTGTCCACAACTCTGTGACCTCAATCTCAAAGGAATATTAATTTAAACACTGCCTGATTGCAATGAGCCATGGCTGCGCAGTACAGAGGTGAGGGAGATTCTATCCGCACTGCTGGAACATGTGTCTGCTTAAGGGAGAAGTTGAGGGCACAGATGGAGGACCTAGAGGAGATGGAAGAGGCAGAACCAGTGAAGGAACTGTTATATACAGAGGTTTGTCCTGCAAGCCTTGGGGATTCCAAGACTTTTGGAGCAGCTTATTAACCACCTGCCCCCACAGCCACCAGAGTCACCCAGTGTCCAGTCAATACCTCTTACCTTCTTTGCTCATCCAGGTGTCAGTGGTGAAATGCACCCTGTCAGACATAGATTTTTTCAGGGAATGGGTGATATTGTCGGCAACATGCTAGTGTAGCGCAGTCACAGCTTTTTTTGAGAAGTAATGGTGACTGAGCAACTGGTACTGAAGGACTGCAACGTCCATCATCTTTCAGAAACCGTCTGTATCCACCAGGTGGAAAAGCAGCATTTCTGTGGCCAACAAATTGGAGATGGTGGAGTTCAAGCTCTTAGCTTTGCCATGTGTAGAAAGACATATTCTTTTACGTGACCACAACTGCAGGACCAAGGGCTGTCTGCTGTGCTGAGAGAGCAAGGAGTCAGGAGAACAGGACAAAGTGCTGGTGCAGGCGGAGATGTTATGGTGGAGTGAGAAAGATGTGTTGTGCTAGGTGACACAAAAGCAGTAAAGCAGTAGTCATGTCTACTTCCACGAAAGAAAAAGAACACAAAAAACCGAACTAATGCCCAAATGATAAATATAAGTAAATTTATTTTGGAATAAGTACACCAAATGGTAGGGGGGAAGGAAACCAAAAAGAAGGCACAATACCAAGAAGACGGGGCGATAAATAATCCTACTGTAATAATGGACACATAGTACAATTATGTTTATATATAGCCCTGCAGCACCAAAAAAATATATATACCCCCCCAAAAAAAAAAAAAAAAATAAATTGCACAAAATACAAAGAAGCAAGTTATAATATATCATGCATGGCCGTGCACCTTTAAAAATGGCCTGGGATACTAAATAGGCTAAGGTGCATTATAAAGGAATAACAAATGCCATAAAAAAATATATATATATATGTGTGTGATTTTACACTGGCATAAAGTGCAACTAGTGCTTAACAGGTGCAGCCAAGATATAAATATATATGAATATAAAGTGCTGGTGTGCGGCCACCGATAATTGTGTTGATAACATAGATAACATAGATAGAGACAGGTACCTGCTGAGTAAGCACAGGCCACTAGAATTAACATATAATTATAATAATCTCTATGAGAAAATAGTAATGGGCCGGGAGCAGGTATTACCTGTGGTGCTGCCGTCTCTTGGATGTGCCGCTCCCCGACGCGCGTTTCGGCGTAAGCCTTCGTCAGGGGGTGCTTCCATAACACCTGACCGGCTCTCAATCAACGTGACTGTGGTGGGTAAACAATTGTAGTTTCTGTGGCCAGAGACCTGTGTGTAAACACTAGGCATGGTGATGGAGGACAAAGAAGCAGCAGATGGGGTTGATGGGATGGCCGGTGGTTAGCGATGCCCGCTAGTCCGCATTTTAGAGCAGTGAGATACCCACACTAAGGCATGTTGATCGTGCATGTGTTGGTTCATGCATGTAGTTGTCAAATTATTGCAATTTTTGCCTCTAGTGAGTTTTTTTGTCAAATTTGACAGATAATGTGTTAGGGGTCGAGTTCCTGCCTCTGCACAGGGGGAATCTCACGCCATCTGCGCTGTGGTCTCCCATTCTTCTCCTGCCGCAGTGGAGCCTGCTCAGCGGAGGCCTCGGTCCCAGCGTCATGCTCAGTCTGACACTGTGCGAAGGGTTACTGCTGTCCTTCCAGCTTCTGCCATTGTAGCCAGTACTGGTCAGCAGCGAGCAGACGTCTTTGGGACTAAGTCCTACTTTTCCCCTTCTGAGCATGCCCAGGGTAAGATCTCTCATTGGAGATCAAGGGTCACATGCTCAGGTACTGCAGCTATTCCCATTGGTACTCTAGGAAGGTCCTGAAGTTGCTCAAGTTCTGTGGCAGCTTCCCATTGGTCCTTTTTTGGAAGGTCATGTTGTTGCTGAAGCTATATAAGGTGCGCATGTCCGCACGGCCATGCGCTAGTATATTTCTGAGTTATGTGCTTTGCGCCAGTGTGGTCATGTGAGATTGTATTCAGGGACCCGGCTGAAATAAGCCCCGAGAATACCGGCACCTCCGGTGAGGAGAATGTGTGATTGAGTGTATTCAGGGACCTGGCTGAAATAAGCCTTTAGAATACCGGCACCTCTGGTGAGGATATTGTGTGAATGCATGACCACTGACTGCTCTCTGTTGGGCAGTTAGCGAACGCATCAATAATAATAAGCATCTATATTTACTCGGTGCATTCCGCTAGCCCTATCAGAATAGTAAATGGCGGATAAACAGCAATCCTTGCTGTACATCCAGCAGCTGGAGGGTAGGTTGGCGGCTCTCGAGCGCTCAACCTCAGCTGTGGATGTCACTGGAGTTGCTGTTCTGCTAGCGTGGCTGCAGCTACCTTGTACACTGCCACCCCTGCTCCGACTCTATCTCGGATCCCGCTGCCAGAGAAATTTTCTGGAGATAGTAAATCTTGTAGGGGTTTCGTGAGCCAGTGCTCTATACATCTCGAGCTTCTGGCTGCACGTTTCCCCACAGAGCGGGCAAAGGTGGGATTTATTGTGTTCCTCCTGTCGGACAGGGCGTTGGAGTGGGCTGTCCGACAGGTCACATATCTTTGTCACCTTGGTCACATATCTTTGACAGGTTAACCCAGTCGTCTACCGTCTGGCCCTTCTGCCACATCTGGGTATCATCGACAACTTTCATGTGTCCCTCTTGAAGCCCTTATACATGTCCCGGTTTTCCGAGTCATCTGCCGGGACATCGGGTTCGCCTACGGACGATTATGAGGTGAATGCTATTTTGGTGCAAGGTGGTACATGGCAAAAAATTTTATTTGGTGGACTGGAAGGGTTATGGTCCTGAGGACAGGTCCTGGGAGCCTGCTGAGAATATTCGTGCTCCGCAGCTCATTGTTGCCTTCGAGCGTGGCGAGGCCCAAGGAGGGGAGCCTAGGAGGGGGTGTAATGTTAGGGGTCGAGTTCCTGCCCCTGCAAAGGGGGAATCTCGAGCCATCTCCGCTGCAGTCTCCCATTCTTCTCCTGCCGCAGTGGAGCCTGCTCAGCGGAGGCATCGGTCCCAGCGTCATGCTCAGTCTGACACTGTGCGAAGGGTTACTGCTGTCCTTCCAGCTTCTGCCATTGTAGCCAGTACTAGTCAGCAGCGAGCAGACATCTTTGGGACTAAGTCCTACTTTTCCCCTTCTGAGCATGCCCAGGGTAAGATCTCTCATTGGAGATCAAGGGTCGCATGCTCAGGTACTGCAGCTATTCCCATTGGTACTCTAGGAAGGTCCTGGAGTTGCTCAAGTTCTGTGGCAGCTTCTCATTGGTCCTTTTTTGGAAGGTCCTGTTGTTGCTGAAGCTACATAAGGTGCACATGTCCGCACGGCCATACGCTAGTATCTTTCTGAGTTATGGGCTTTGCGCCAGTGTGGTCATGTGAGATTGTATTCAGTGTCCTGGCTGAAATAAGCCCTTAGAATACCGGCACCTCCAGTGAGGAGATTGTGTGCATGCATGACCACTGACTGCTCTCTGTTGGGCAGTTAGCCTGTGCTCCTGTGACGTCTAACAGGGCGCAGTGTTTTCCTTTCATGGCTACTTTGTGAAATGACAGAGCTAGTCTATACTGCCAAATAGTGCCACCATTTACTAGCAGCAAGTTCTCCTGCATGGTGAACCCTGGGCTGCGAACGCATCAATAATAATAAACATCTATATTTACTCGGTGCGTTCCGCTAGCCCTAGCATAATGTGTGTTGGGTCATCCTCTCTGCTCTCACACTTCTCATTCTGAGAGGCATCCTCCTCTTCTTCCTGCCCTGTTGCCATAGTACAGTCTGCATACCCCACTGATATCTGAGTTTCATCAAGATCACCTTCAGCCTTTCTTGGTTAACGTCTGACAATGAGGGTCTGGATTCTTCTCGGATTGTATTTTACCCGACACTGGATCAAACATGAAAAAATTTGGGGAATCGTGCTTTTCTCCTCTGGATTCTGTGATTGTTGGTAGCAGACCTCTGATGCCCATGGAATATAATGTGTGAACAGCTCTTCAGAATAGCCCATCTGAGGCTCCCCACAGTCAGTTGGGCGTTTGAAAATTTTGGCGTGGGGAAAACAAGCATGATTGGGGTGCTGTTATGGTCTGGTGATTTAGGAGCGACATGCGACTAGCTCTGAGCAGGTGGTAACTATACTGACCGCAGTCCCTAAGCTCGACACAACACTAGAAGTAGCCATGGAATGCTCCTAACTCTGCCTAGGCATCTCGTCACAGCCTAAGAGCTAACTACCCCTAAAGATAGAAGCAGGAAAACTATCTTGCCTCAGAGAAAATTCCCAAAGGATAGATTAGCCCCCCACAAGTAATGACTGTGAGAGGAGAAGGAAATGACATACGTAGTATGAAACAAGATTAAGCACAGGAGGCCACTTCTAGCTAGATAGAAATAGTACAGGACAGAACGCTGTGCGGTCAGTAATAAAAACTAGAAAAAATCCACCGCAGAGGAATGCAAAAATCTCCACACCTGACTTAAGGTGTGGAGGGCAAACTCTGCTGCCCAGAGCTTCCAGCCTAGCTGAATAGATCCATACTGATAAGCTGGACAAATGCACAAAAAATAGAAAGTGCTGAACAACAAAGTCCACAACAAGTGAACTGCAAAAGGACAAGTAAGGATTTAGCTTTTGCTGAACTGGTCAGAGTGTCAGGAAAATCCTAAGAGCAATGACTCCAGGCAGGAACAATTGACAACTGGCATTGAATAAGGGATAAGGCCAGACTAATATAGCCGAGCCAGAAAGAGGATCAGTGAAAACAGCTGCTGAAGCTAAATCCAAGAAGCAGCCATACCACTCAAAACCACAGGAGGGAGCCCAAGAGCAGAACTCACAAAAATGCTACTTACAACCACCGGAGGGAGCCCAAGAGCGGAATTCACAACAGGGTGCATCCTCTGAGGATTGTATTGTGTGATGTTAAGGTGGAGAAAGAGGAGGAGAGGCCACTTGATGCAGTACTTGACATCCACTTGAGCACCTGCACTTTTTGAACCTCATCTACAAGGTTCGCCTGCCAAAGAAAGGGAGTCCAGTAGGCCAGCCAGTAACAGATGTTGTCAGTGGTCTATCTAACACAAGTCTATTCCCCCTTCCACCACAACCTCGTTTTTTCCCATTCATGTTGTAAGTAGCCTTCCCTTCTTGTATCCTGCTGTTTCACAACCTTAGACCCACAGCTGTCAGTCACTTGTCACTAAATGAACAATCACTATTTATTTTCTTAGATAGGCATAACTGTGTTGTTCAGGCACACTAACAATTTTTATGTGGAAATATAGCCTTCTGATTTGCCACTGAAACACAGTTTTTGGACAAATGATTTGGAGTAGCTAATTGGGCCTTGTGGCTGCACCACTATAGTAGTCCTAATGATATTTACATGGAAATCTGGCTTTCTGAATTTCTACTGAAACACAGTTTTGACACAAACGATTTGGAGTAGCTAATTGGACCTCATGGCTGCAACACTATTTAAAGCTGAACAATTTTTAATTAGAAATCTGGCCTTCTGACTTGCCACTGAAATACAGTTTTAGCACAAATGATTTGGAGTAGCTAATTGCGCCTAGTGGCTGCACCACTATATTAGGCCTAACGATTTTTCAGTGGAAATCTGGCTTTCTCATTTGCCACTGAAACACAGTTTCAGCACAAACGATTTAGAGTAGAAAACGGGGCTTCTGGAGACTGGCACACAGTATTTGCAACCAATCACAGAAGACCATGTGTCATGACATTGTGGATGGTTTCTGCACCCTGATGGGTTGCCGGAATCAACACACATAAAGTGAAAAGAAAAAAGAAAAGTGCGCTCCGCTCCTGTAATCTTTTCAGATGCTTCTTTAGCCCCTCCACACCCCCTATCCTCATCAAACACGTCCCTCCCACTCATCATGCAGCAGCACTATCGTAGTCAAAGTAATACAAAAGCATTAGTGGAAACACAATGATTTACTGAACTGTGACCGACTTTTGCCGACTTTGAGTAAAAATGCTCTGAAAAACGAACACGAATCCGAATGTGCTACTTTCTTGTCAAATTTGAGATTGGCAAACGTTTTCCGAACACGTTCGCTCATCTCTAGTTAAGACCATCCTGAATTTGTGTATACCTTGACGTTGGTGGGAAGGCTTTTACGTTTTAAATGAAAAACAGTGTGTACGAAATACCCAATGTTTGTTATATGCACTATTGCTTTTACATATTTGCATCAGGGTATTTGCTGATTTTGTTTCTGTCTTGGGTTTTGTTTTTTGATAATAATAAAAGGTCTTTTTGCACCATGTGTGATGTAAAACTACTGTCTGAGAGTTCAGAAGAGAAAGAGAACTAATTTACTTTTGTAGTACAAAACTGGCTGGAATCAATAGAGGACGCCATGTTGCATTTGCAGAGCCCTTTATGTGCCTAAACAGTGACCCATTTTTGGAATCTAGACTCCACAAGAAATTTATGTTCAGGTCTGATGAGCACCTATAACCTACAGGTGCTTCACAGACTTTTATAACATTGCGCCTTAAAAATGAAAATACATTTTTTCCATAAAAATGTTGTTTTTGCCCAAATTTTCATTTTCACAAAAGAATAAGAAAAAGAATAGACATGGATTAAAAGACAACTATTATGGGACTATTTATTTTGGGACTAATACTTTAATGACTTACTATGTTTTTGTTGTTTTTTTAGGGATTTTTTGCCCCTTCACAGTGCTGTAGGCTATTTCTTTGCGTATCCCCTTCTTTTGGCTTTTATTATAGAATAGGTTTTGTTTGGTTGCCTGTTCTATGTGTGTTGTAGACAGGGGTTGTTCAAAAAATGACCTAAACTATTTTGAGGAATTGTATCGTCTCCAATCTCGAGTTAATCATCACAGCCCTTTTAGCAGGCGTTATAACAAAATTGGAAAGAGCTCTGTTTCTTCCAGGATTCAAAGTTCTAGGGAATCTAGCCCTACTGCTGCCGGATCAGGTACAACCAGTCCTTGAAAAACCGGCTCACAAGTATATGAAAAGATGAATTCCCTCGATAATCCTGTTTACAATAATTCACCCCTGCATATTACAGAACTGCAAATTGTACTCTGAATAGAGTAAAAGAGGGGGGGTTGTAAGAGCATTATCAGCCATAATATGTTGGACAGCCATGTTGTACCTAGCAGCCATTGAAACAAGGTGGCACGGGCTGGTAGTCGTGTGCAAGTCTACTAAGTCACAGTCAGTGAGCTGTTGTGAATTCTGTGGCAGAGCTCCCTCCTGTGGTCACAAGTGGTACTTCGGCTGATTCTCTCTGGGAGCTTCCGTTTGTGGAGGAAAGTGGTACTGCGGCTTCTGAGTTTCCTCCCTCAGGTGATCTGGTGAGGTCGTTAGGTGCTTCTCTACTTAACTCCACCTAACGCTTTGATCCATGCTTCCTGTCAATGTTCCAGTGTTGGACTTGTTTTTCCCTGGATCATTCCTGTGGCCTGCTGCTCTGCATAGCTAAGTTCTTCTTTGCTATTTGTTTGCTATTTTTTCTGTCCAGCTTGTCTATTTGTTTTGCTGGAAGCTCTGGGACGCAAAGGGTGTACCTCCGTGCCGTTAGTTCGGTACGGAGGGTCTTTTTGCCCCCTTTGTGTGGTTTTCTTTAGGGTTTTGTGTAGACCGCAAAGTTATCTTTCCTATCCTCGCTCTGTTAAGAAAGTCGGGCCTCACTTTGCTGAATCTATTTCATCCCTACGTTTGTCTTTTCATCTTAACTCACAGTCATGTGAGGGGGCTGCCTTTTCCTTTGGGTATTTCTCTGAGGCAAGGTAGGCTTATTTTCTATCTTCAGGCTAGTTAGTTTCTCAGGCTGTGTCGAGTTGCATAGGCAGAGTTAGGCGCAATCCACGGCTGCCTCTAGTGTTGTTTGGAGAGGATTAGGGATTGCGGTCTGCAGAGTTCCCACGTCTCAGAGCTCGTTCTATTATTTTGGGTTATTGTCAGATTACTGTATGTGCTCTGACCGCTATGTCCATTGTGATACTGAATTGCCTATCACAACAGTACAGGAAGCCAAAAGTGCTAATGATTCTCAATAGAGGGAAAAAAGAAGTTCTGAGAACATTTTTTTTTCTTTGCACTGTGTTTTGCCTTTTTTTTCCCCTAGACATTTGGGTGGTTCAGGACACAGGTGTAGCAATGGACATTAAAGGTCTGTCTTCATGTGTGGATCAGCTCACGGCAAGAGTTCAAAATATTCAAGATTTTGTGGTTCAGAATTCTTTGTTAGAACCGAGAATTCCTATTCCAGATTTGTTTTTTGGAGATAGAACTAAATTTCTGAGTTTCAAAAATAATTGTAAACTATTTCTGGCTTTGAAACCTCGCTCTTCTGGTGACCCAGTTCAACAGGTTAGGATCGTCATTTCTTTTTTGCGTGGCGACCCTCAGGACTGGGCATTTTCTCTTGCGTCAGGAGATCCTGCATTAAGTAATATCGATGCGTTTTTCCTGGCACTTGGATTGCTGTACGATGAGCCTAATTCAGTGGATCAGGCAGAAAAAAATTTGCTGGCTCTTTGTCAGGCTCAGGATGAGATAGAGGTATATTGCCAGAAATTTAGAAAGTGGTCCGTGCTCACTCAATGGAATGAATCTGCGCTGGCAGCTATATTCAGAAAGGGTCTCTCTGAAGCCCTTAAGGATGTCATGGTGGGATTTCCTATGCCTGCTGGTTTGAATGAGTCTATGTCTTTAGCCATTCAGATCGGTCGACGCTTGCGTGAGCGTAAATCTGTGCACCATTTGGCGGTATTACCTGAGATTAAACCTGAGCCTATGCAGTGCGATAGGACTATGACCAGAGTTGAACGGCAAGAACACAGACGTCTGAATGGGCTGTGTTTCTACTGTGGTGATTCCACTCATGCTATCTCTGATTGTCCTAAGCGCACTAAGCGGTTCGCTAGGTCTGCCACCATTGGTACAGTACAGTCAAAATTTCTTCTGTCCGTTACCTTGATCTGCTCTTTTTCATCGTATTCTGTCATGGCGTTTGTGGATTCAGGCGCTGCCCTGAATTTGATGGACTTGGAATATGCTAAGCGTTGTGGGTTTTTCTTGGAGCCCTTGCAGTGTCCTATTCCATTGAGAGGAATTGATGCTACGCCTTTGGCCAAGAATAAGCCTCAATACTGGACCCAGCTGACCATGTGCATGGCTCCTGCACATCAGGAGGTTATTCACTTTCTGGTGTTGCATAATCTGCATGATGTGGTCGTGTTGGGGTTGCCATGGCTACAAGCCCATAATCCAGTATTGGATTGGAAATCCATGTCGGTGTCCAGCTGGGGTTGTCAGGGGGTACATGGTGATGTTCCATTTCTGTCAATTTCGTCATCCACCCTTTCTGAGGTTCCAGAGTTCTTGTCTGATTACCGGGATGTATTTGATGAGCCCAAGTCCGATGCCCTACCTCCGCATAGGGATTGTGATTGTGCTATCAATTTGATTCCTGGTAGTAAATTCCCAAAAGGTCGACTGTTTAATTTATCCGTGCCTGAGCACACCACTATGCGCAGTTATGTGAAGGAATCCCTGGAGAAGGGGCATATTCGCCCGTCATCGTCGCCATTAGGAGCAGGGTTCTTTTTTGTAGCCAAGAAGGATGGTTCGCTGAGACCTTGTATAGATTACCGCCTTCTTAATAAGATCACTGTTAAATTTCAGTACCCCTTGCCATTGTTGTCTGATTTGTTTGCTCGGATTAAGGGGGCTAGTTGGTTCACCAAGATAGATCTTCGTGGTGCGTATAATCTGGTGTGAATCAGGCGAGGCGATGAATGCAAAACTGCATTTAATACGCCCGAGGGTCATTTTGAGTATCTAGTGATGCCATTCGGACTTGCCAATGCTCCATCAGTGTTTCAGTCCTTTATGCATGACATTTTCCGAGAGTACCTGGATAAATTCCTGATTGTGTACTTGGATGACATTTTGATCTTCTCGGATGATTGAGAGTCTCATGTGAAGCAGGTCAGAACGGTTTTTCAGGTCCTGCGTGCTAATTCTTTGTTTGTGAAGGGATCAAAGTGTCTCTTTGGTGTGTAGAAGGTTTCATTTTTGGGGTTCATCTTTTCCCCTTCTACTATCGAGATGGATCCTGTTAAGGTCCAAGCCATCCATGATTGTACTCAGCCGACATCTCTGAAAAGTCTGCAAAAGTTCCTGGGCTTTGCTAATTTTTATCGTCGCTTCATCTGCAATTTTTCTAGTATTGCCAAACCATTGACCGATTTGACCAAGAAGAGTGCTGATTTGGTCAATTGGTCTTCTGCTGCTGTGGAAGCTTTTCAAGAGCTGAAGCGTCGTTTTTCTTCTGCCCCTGTGTTGTGTCAACCAGATGTTTCTCTTCCGTTCCAGGTCGAGGTTGATGCTTCTGAGATTGGAGCAGGGGCTGTTTTGTCGCAGAGAGGTTCTGATTGCTCAGTGATGAAACCATGCGCTTTTTTTCCAGGAAGTTTTCGCCTGCTGAGCGAAATTATGATGTGGGCAACCGAGAGTTGCTGGCCATGAAGTGGGCATTCGAGGAGTGGCGTCATTTGCTTGAAGGAGCTAAGCATCGCGTGGTGGTATTGACTGATCATAAGAACTTGACTTATCTCGAGTCTGCTAAGCGTTTCAATCCTAGACAGGCTCGTTGGTCGCTGTTTTTTGCCCGTTTTGACTTTGTGATTTCGTACCTTCCGGGCTCTAAAAATGTGAAGGCGGATGCTCTGTCTAGGAGTTTTGTGCCCGACTCTCCGGGTTTATCTGAGCCGGCGGGTATCCTCAAGGAAGGAGTAATTGTGTCTGCCATCTCCCCTGATTTGCGGCGGGTGCTGCAGGAATTTCAGGCTGATAAACCTGATCGTTGTCCAGCGGAGAAACTGTTTGTCCCTGATAGGTGGACGAATAAAGTTATCTCTGAGGTTCATTGTTCGGTGTTGGCTGGTCATCCTGGAATCTTTGGTACCAGAGAGTTAGTGGCTAGATCCTTTTGGTGGCCATCTCTGTCGCGGGATGTGCGTACTTTTGTGCAGTCCTGTGGGATTTGTGCTCGGGCTAAGCCCTGCTGTTCTCGTGCCAGTGGGTTGCTTTTGCCCTTGCCGGTCCCGAAGAGGCCTTGGACACATATCTCTATGGATTTTATTTCAGATCTTCCCGTTTCTCAAAAGATGTCAGTCATTTGGGTGGTCTGTGATCGCTTTTCTAAGATGGTCCATCTGGTGCCCTTGTCTAAGTTGCCTTCCTCCTCTGATTTGGTGCCATTGTTCTTCCAGCATGTGGTTCGTTTGCATGGCATTCCAGAGAATATCGTTTCTGACAGAGGTTCCCAGTTTGTTTCGAGGTTTTGGCGAGCCTTTTGTGGTAGGATGGGCATTGACTTCTCTTTTTCCTCGGCTTTCCATCCTCAGACTAATGGCCAGACCGAACGAACCAATCAGACCTTGGAAACCTATCTGAGATGCTTTGTTTCTGCCGATCAGGATGACTGGGTGTCCTTTTTGCCTTTGGCTGAGTTCGCCCTTAATAATCGGGCCAGCCCGGCTACCTTGGTTTCGCCATTTTTCTGCAATTCTGGGTTCCATCCTCGTTTCTCTTCAGGACAGGTTGAGTCTTCGGACTGTCCTGGTGTGGATACTGTGGTGGACAGGTTGCAGCAGATTTGGACTCATGTAGTGGACAATTTGACCTTGTCCCAGGAGAAGGCTCAACGTTTCGCTAATCGCAGACGCCGTGTGGGTCCCCGACTTCGTGTTGGGGATCTGGTTTGGTTATCTTCTCGTCATATTCCTATGAAGGTTTCCTCTCCTAAGTTTAAACCTTGTTTCATTGGTCCGTATAGGATTTCTGAGGTTCTTAATCCTGTGTCTTTTCGTCTGGCCCTCCCAGATTCTTTTTCCATACATAACGTATTCCATAGGTCATTGTTGCGGAGATACGTGGCACCTATGGTTCCATCTGTTGACCCTCCTGCCCCGGTTTTGGTGGAGGGGGAATTGGAGTATATTGTGGAGAAGATTTTGGATTCTCGTGTTTCAAGACGGAAACTCCAGTATCTGGTTAAATGGAAGGGTTATGCTCAGGAAGATAATTCCTGGGTTTTTGCCTCTGATGTCCATGCTCCCGATCTTGTTCGTGCCTTTCATGTGGCTCATCCTGGTCGGCCTGGGGGCTCTGGTGAGGGTTCGGTGACCCCTCCTCAAGGGGGGGTACTGTTGTGAATTCTGTGGCAGAGCTCCCTCCTGTGGTCACAAGTGGTACTGCGGCTTCTGAGTTTCCTCCCTCAGGTGATCTGGTGAGGTCGTTAGGTGCTTCTCTACTTAACTCCACCTAATGCTTTGATCCATGCTTCCTGTCAATGTTCCAGTGTTGAACTTGTTTTTCCCTGGATCATTCCTGTGGCCTGCTGCTCTGCATAGCTAAGTTCTTCTTTGCTATTTGTTTGCTATTTTTTCTGTCCAGCTTGTCTATTTGTTTTGCTGGAAGCTCTGGGACGCAAAGGGTGTACCTCCGTGCCGTTAGTTCGGTACAGAGGGTCTTTTTGCCCCCTTTGCGTGGTTTTCTTTAGGGTTTTGTGTAGACCGCAAAGTTATCTTTCCTATCCTCGCTCTGTTAAGAAAGTCGGGCCTCAGTTTGCTGAATCTATTTCATCCCTATGTTTGTCTTTTCATCTTAACTCACAGTCATTATATGTGGGGGGCTGCCTTTTCCTTTGGGTATTTCTCTGAGGCAAGGTAGGCTTATTTTCTATCTTCAGGCTAGTTAGTTTCTCAGGCTGTGTCGAGTTGCATAGGCAGAGTTAGGCGCAATCCACGGCTGCCTCTAGTGTTGTTTGGAGAGGATTAGGGATTGCGGTCTGCAGAGTTCCCACGTCTCAGAGCTCGTTCTATTATTTTGGGTTATTGTCAGATTACTGTATGTGCTCTGACCGCTATGTCCATTGTGATACTGAATTGCCTATCACAACAGTGAGCACCCCGACCCATTGCACATGAAACGACAGGTGAAGTCCCTGTCATGCTGTACTGTCAGTTACCTTCAGCTCACAGGCACTCAGGATTAGGGTTGAGCAAAACGGATCGGACAAATTAAAAAATCACCGACTTTCGGCAAAGTCGGGTTTCGTGAAACCCGACCCAATCCTAGTGTGGGATCGGCCATGAGGTCGGCGATCTTCGCGCCAAAGTCACGTTTCGTATGATGCTTTCAGCGCCATTTTTCAGCCAATGAAGGAGGACGCAGAGTGTGGGCAGCGTGATGACATAGGTCTCGGTCCCCACCATCTTAGAGAAGGGCATGACAGTGATTGGCTTGCTTTCTGCGGCGTCACAGGGGCTATAAAGGGGCGTGCACGCTGACCGCCATCTTAATTCTGCTGATCGTAGCATAGGGAGAGGTTGCCGCAGCTTCATCAGAAGAAGAGATATAGTTAGGGAGGGAAGATTAAGCCCCGAAACTGCTTGTGCTGTAGCGATTTCCACTGTCCAACACCACCATTTGTTTGTAGGGACAGTGGAGGCTACATTTTTGTGCATCAGCTCTGTAGCTTATTAGGCTGCCTTATAAGGCTCCCTGATAGCTGCATTGCTGTTTGTACGCCGCTGTGCAAACCAACTGCTTTTTTAAAAGCAAAAATCCTGTTGCTCCTTCCTGCACAGTTATCTTGTTTATTTGTCCACACTTTTGTGTGCAGCAGTCCTTTTTATTGCTGCCATACTTGTCCTGAGATCATTGTAGGGAGATTGAAATTGTACTACAGTCCTTGTATTTTTTCATATATCTTCCAGCCACGTTCTGCCACTTACATTGTGTAGTGTTATACACTGAGCCTGAGTATTGGTGCAGTCTCCCCCCAAAAAAAGGGAGATTCAAATTGTCACAAAGTGGATCTACGTTAGTTCTGTTAGTTTGTCGTATATCAGCCAGCCATGTTCTGCCACTTACATTGTGTAGTGTTATACACTGGACCTGAGTTTTGGTGCAGTCTCCCCCAGGGCCGTATTTGCCACTAGGCACTTGACGGCACGTGCCTGGGGCAGGAGAATGCTGGGAGGGTGGCACTCGAGCAAGGTGATTTTTTTTATTTTAGTGCGGGTTCTTAGTCTGGGGTCGGGTCGGTCAGTCAGTCTTCAAAGCGGAGATGTTGCAGGGACGAGTCATGTGACCTGCCTGTGTCACGTGGTTCCTAGTTATCCTCCTAGCAGAAGCTGCTCCAGTTCTCTGCAGCTGCAGTCAGGCTCCCTGCTCTGCAAAGTGACCGGTCTGACTCCTCTGCTCAGTCCGCTGCAGCTGGTGTGGGGGAAGGAGGGCAGACCGCACAACTTGTTTTACTTATTGCGATGAGCATGGGAGGCAGACTTTGTGTGCTGGGAGTTTTAGAAGCTACAGGAGGGATATGCAGCCCCCAGTCTCTGGGGCAGGGGTTACTTACCAGCTTACAGCTGTGCAGATTGAGTGGAACTACAGGTTCCAGCACACACTGCAGAGCCGCAGCTTAGTGGATGGTGCAAATCGGCTCCATGCATTAGAAATCTAGTGAGCAGCCAATGGTCTTACTAAATGTAACACAGAATTACTGCACAATGTGACATCTCCAGGTGTCAAGACTTGTGCAAAATTGTTACTAGGAGACCGGACAGCGGCGGCATCATTATGGATGTAGCAGAGCAGAGGCGTCATCAGTATGGATGTGAAGCGATGGCCGGGGGACCACCACGGTGCAGGAAGACTACTGTACACAAGATGAGGTGCAAACAACAAGGATAGATTTATTGGGAGAAAGGGAATGGAAGGAACAAGGAAGATGCAAACAGGGGTTTACAATAACAAAAGATAATGCATATGAGTTATCTTGTCTGTAAAATAGCACAGTGCTTCAACAATTGCAAACTCAGAATCTGTCTCACAAGCAACTTTACACAATAAAACAAATATAGATGCTACTCTGCATATAACCTCCCTGGCCTTTACTACGTAGGCCACACGGCTACCGTGCTCTAACTACTGAAGCCTGCACTAGGCCCTCACTGGTGCACCATACAGGAACAAACTCACGGTGATGTTGGGGACACAGGTCCAATCCCAGGGGGCCCCTGAAGTCCAAAACGGTGGTGCACACGGATTCCTGTCAGCTCTGCAAAGCGTGGTCTTCTTCTTGCTTCTGGATCCTAGGGATTCTCCTGGAAACTGTAAGTTCCCTTCTCAGTATCTTCGTGGCTTCACAAACTAGCACAGTGACAGAACAGCCACCCTTTGCTGTAACCGGGAAGGTCTATTTAACAAACGCAGTTCGTCTCAAGCTGTGTAATCTTTCTTGCAGCCAAAATAGCACAAAGTTCTCTCTGATCTCTCTGAAACTTTTCCTCCACATGCTGCTTCAGCTCCACCCCTGCACACAGCACCGACCAATTCATAGCAAACATAAGAGCAGGGGAGAAAAGCAGAACATACCATCACACCAAACAAGGGGATGCAGCCTCTTAAAGTGACAGCGTGTTTCTTATTGTCCATAACAGCACCACCCTCTTACATGCCTCCCTTCTTAATGATGGTCGTCCTCGGCCATCACAGCATCAGGGTAAAAGTGTAATGGAGGAGGCAACAAAGGTGTAAAAACAGACAGAGCACACTGTTCTACATATCGGACTGGTGGAACCCCTGCATTAGACCTCTGGGATCTCCGAAGCTCTTGGCTGTCAGGCAAGGCTTGATTATCTTCCAGAGGAACACTTGTCGCAGGGGACATTGTGCGCTCTTGTCTGGTCTCATCCTCGCATGGCAGTACTGGTACATCCATGGGATTACCGTCTCTGGGCGGCTGAGGACCCCCTACTGTGTCAGGGACGGTCCACCACTCATCATCGATTTGGTCATCAGGCATGACAGATTCAGGAAGTGAAGTGGCGCCTTCAGGCGACAATGGCATAGAACAGACTTCAGACCGGCAAGGCCGCAGCATATTTCTGTGAAGTACTCTAGGGGCTGATGCCCCATCTTCAATCTGTACCTTGTAGACAGGGCCGTTAGCATACACTCGCTCGATAACCTTGTACGGCTGTACTTCCCATCTCTCACTTAGTTTTCCCTTAGGGCGTTTCTCTCTGACCAATACCCAGTCTCCAGGTTGGAGCGTTAACTCTTGAGTCGGTTTGCTGGCCGTATGTTCTTTTTCTTGCAGTTGCTGACCCGCCAACCGCCGTATCGTTTGCAAACGTTGCCGATGCTCTTTCACCCATGAGGTGACAGTTCGCTCCATCAGCTACTCTGGCTGTTCCAAATTCAGCTCAATGATCTCTCGTCCAGCTCTTCCAAACAACAGTATATAGGGGGTATAACCCGTGGTGAAGTGGACCCGATTGTTGTAGGTCCAGACCAATTCTGGCAGATAGTCTGGCCAACACACCTTCTTATCTTCCTCCAATGTTCTCAGCATCTGAAGCAAGGTTCTGTTGAAGCGTTCGCAAGCTCCATTGCCTTGAGGATGGTAAGGGGTGGTCCGGGACCGCTCGATGCCATACACGCGATACAATTCTTCCATCACCTTGCCTTGGAAACATGCGCCTTGGTCGGAGTGGATGCGCTTTGGGCACCCATACACCCGGATGAAGGCTTGACAGATGGCTCGCGCCGCCGATTCTGCAGTCAAGTCTCTAGTCGGAGTGACTACTGCGAACTTAGAGAAATGATCGGTCATCACCAAACAGTATTGCAGCCCCCGGGCCAAGTGTCCCACGAGGAGATAGTCGATCATCAAGAATTCCAACGGTTCCTTAGTTTGTATGGTCTGGATGGGTGCCCTCTGTTCAGTACTCTTAATGAGGTCACATACTCGACACTGCCGGCAAACCTCTTCCACCACAAGCTCCAACCGGGGGCAATACACATACCACTGCAACCATTGGTAGGTCTTTGTGGGGCCGAAGTGTGCTCCGAATTCATGGGCTTCTTTAGCTATTTCTTGAGCCATTCTTCCTGGGATGACCACTTGCCACCTTACTTCCATATCTTTTGGCTGTTGCCTCTTACGATATAGTACTGACTCGCGCACTTCCAGTCTATCCCACTGGTGCAACACAATCCTCATTTCAGAGTCCAGATTATCTCTCTCTTGTTTGCCAGGCTTCCGCATTTGCATTACCCACCATTTCATCTGTCTCAGCCCTTCGTCTTCATCCTGAACATGTCCCCATTCCTCATTGGTTCTCACCAGGAACTGGGGTAATGTGCAGGCCTCCCTTCTTGACTGGGCCACAACCATTGGGGGCTTGAACTTATTGAAGTCTGGGGTTTCTTCCTCTTCGAGTTGCTCATCAAGATCCCCCACTGGAGTCTCCACAGGCACTCTTGACAGCCCATCTGCATTTGCGCTTTCGGTAGCAGAGCGATAACGGATGGTAAAGTCGAACTTGGCCAGGCGAGCCATCCACCGTTGTTCTAAGGCCCCCAGTTTAGCATTCTCAAGGTGGGATTGTTGTCTGTTCAAACTTGAATTTTGGTACCTGTCAGGAAGCCTGCCAACTTTTCTGTCATGGCCCACACCAGGGCCAGGAGCTCTAACCGGAAGGAGCTGTAATTGTGAGGGTTTCTTTCGCTGTCTCGCAGGGACTTGCTAGCATACCCGATAACTCTCTCATGTCCATCCTGTATCTGAGAAAGTACTGCACCGAGTCTATGTAGGCTACCATCGGTGTACAACAGGAACGGTTGATCGAAGTCTGCGTAGGCCAAAATCGGGGCCGAAGTAAGGGCATTCTTTATAGCCTGGAAGGCCTTGTGTTGTCCCTGTGCCCAGGGGATGTGCAGGGTCTTCGGCACTCCAGTGGTCCCCCTCAGCAACTCATTGAGAGGACCTGCCACCTTCGCGAAGTCTTTAACAAACCGGCGGTAGTACCCCGCGAGTCCCAGGAAGGCCTGGAGTTCTCTCACTGTTTGAGGGACTGGCCACTTCTGGATAGCAGCCACTTTTTCTGGCGAGGGTAGAACTCCATCTTGTGACACTATGTGGCCTAGGTACTCGATCTCCCTCTTGAAGAGGTGGCATTTTTTTGGCTTCAACTTCAGGTTATGAGCCCGCAGTCTTCCGAGTACCTGTACAAGCCGAGCAAGGTGGTCTTTGAATGAGGATGAAAACACAATGATGTCATCCAGATAGATCAGGGTAGCCTCGAAATTTAAATCTCCCAAGCACTTTTCCATCAGCCGTTGAAAGGTGCCTGGAGCATTGGAGAGCCCGAAGGGCATCGGGTTAAACTCAAACAATCCCATAGGGAGGGTGAAGGCGGTTTTCTCTCTGTCTTTCTCTGCCATGGCTACTTGCCAGTATCCGCTTGCTAGGTCCAGGGTGGAGAAGTACTTGGCTTTCCCCAGCACTGTCAAGGATTCCTCGATGCGGGGCAACGGATACAAGTCTCGAACAGTGCAGGCATTGAGTTTCCTGTAATCTACACAGAACCGGATGGTCCCATCCTTTTTCTTGACGAGCACCACCGGGGCTGCCCAAGGGCTCTGACTACTCTGCACTAGGGTTGAGCGAAACGGGTCATTCATTTTCAAAAGTCGCCGACTTTTGGCAAAGTTGGGTTTCATGAAACCCGATCCGACCCCTGTGCGTGGTCGGCCATGCGGTACGCGACTTTCGCGCCAAAGTCGCGTTTCAATGACGCAAAAAGCGCCATTTCTCAGCCAATGAAGGTGAACGCAGAGTGTGGGCAGCGTGATGACATAGGTCCTGGTCCCCACCATCTTAGAGAAGGGCATTGCAGTGATTGGCTTGCTGTCTGCGGCATCACAGGGGCTATAAAGGGGCGTTCCCGCCGACCGCCATCTTACTGCTGCTGATCTGAGCTTAGGGAGAGGTTGCTGCCGCTTCGTCAGAAGCAGGGATAGCGTTAGGCAGGGTCCATTAACCACCAAACCGCTTGTGCTGTAGCGATTTCCACTGTCCAACACCACCTTCGGTGTGCAGGGACAGTGGAGGCTACATTTTTTTTTTCTTTTTTTCTCAGCGCTGTAGCTCATTGGGCTGCCCTAGAAGGCTCCCTGATAGCTGCATTGCTGTGTGTACGCCGCTGTGCAAACCAACTGGTTTTTTCAAAGCATAAATCCTGTTGTTCCTTCCGTTCTGCACAGCTATCTTTTTTGTTTGTCCACACTTTTTATTTAATTTGTGCATCAGTCCACTCCTTATTGCTGCCTGCCATACCTGGCTGAAATTACTGCAGGGAGATAGTAATTGTAGGACAGTCCCTGTTTTTATTTTTTTTTTGTGGGAGATTAAGATTGGCATTTCTGCTAGAGTGCCATCCCTGTGTGTGCCATCTCTTACTCAGTGGGCCATAGAAAGCCTATTTATTTTTTTGCTTGATTTGGGTTCTAAAATCTACCTGAAAAAATCAATACACCAATCAGTGGGAGAAAAATATTGGCCTCAGGGCTTGTGTGCCACTCCTGACTCCTGTGTGTGCCATCTCTCACTCAGTGGGCCATAGAAAGCCTATTTTTTTTTTTTTTGCTTGATTTGGGTTCTAAATCCTACCTGAAAAAATCAATAAATCAATCAATCAGTGGGAGAAAAATATTGGCCTCTGGGCTTGTGTGCCACTCCTGACTCCTGTGTGTGCCATCTCTCACTCAGTGGGCCATAGAAAGCTTATTTATTTTTTTGCTTGATTTGGGTTCTAAATCCTACCTGAAAAAATCAATAAATCAATCAGTGGGAGAAAAATATTGGCCTCTGGGCTTGTGTGCCACTCCTGACTCCTGTGTGTGCCATCTCTCACTCAGTGGGCCATAGAAAGCCTATTTATTTTTTTGCTTGATTTGGGTTCTAAAATCTACCTGAAAAAATCACTACATCAATCAGTGGGAGAAAAATATTGGCCTCTGGGCTTGTGTGTCACTCCTGACTCCTGTGTGTGCCATCTCTCACTCAGTGGGCCATAGAAAGCCTATTTATTTTTTTGCTTGAATTGGGTTCTAAATCCTACCTGAAACAATCAATAAATCAATCAGTGGGAGAAAAATATTGGCCTCAGGGCTTGTGTGCCACTCCTGACTCCTGTGTGTGCCATCTCTCACTCAGTGGGCCATAGAAAGCCTATTTATTTTTTTTGCTTGATTTGGGTTCTAAAATCTACCTGAAAAAATCACTACATCAATCAGTGGGAGAAAAATATTGGCCTCTGGGCTTGTGTGCCACTCCTGACTCCTGTGTGTGCCATCTCTCACTCAGTGGGCCATAGAAAGCCTATTTATTTTTTTGCTTGATTTGGGTTCTAAAATCTACCTGAAAAAATCATTACATCAATCAGTGGGAGAAAAATATTGGCCTCTGGGCTTGTGTGCCACTCCTGACTCCTGTGTGTGCCATCTCTCACTCAGAGAGCCTTTTTTTTTTTATTTGGTTTCTAAATTGTCCCTGAAAAAATCATTTTATTTTATTTGATTTCTAAATTCTTCCTGAAAAAATCATTTTATTTTATTTTGTTTCTAAAGTCTCCCTGAAAAAAAAAATAAAATAAAACAGTGGGAGATTAATATTGCCCTTTCTGCTTGTGTGCCAGTCTTGACTCCTGGGTGTGCCATCTCTCTCTCTCTCTCTCTCTCTCTCTCAAATTGTGGGCCATAGAAAGCCTATTTATTTTTTTGCTTGATTTGGGTTCCAAAATCTACCTGAAAAAATCACTACATCAATCAGTGGGAGAAAAATATTGGCCTCTGGGCTTGTGTGCCACTCCTGACTCCTGTGTGTGCCATCTCTCACTCAGTGGGCCATAGAAAGCCTTTTTTTTTTTTGGTTTCTAAATTGTCCCTGAAAAAATCATTTTATTTTATTTGGTTTCTAAATTCTTCCTGAAAAAATCATTTTATTTTATTTTGTTTCTAAAGTCTCCCTGAAAAAAATAAAAAAATAAAACAGTGGGAGATTAATATTGCCCTTTCTGCTTGTGTGCCAGTCTTGACTCCTGGGTGTGCCATCTCTCTCTCTCTCTCTCTCTCTCTCTCAAATTGTGGGCCATAGAAAGCCTATTTATTTTTTTGCTTGATTTGGGTTCCAAAATCTACCTGAAAAAATCACTACATCAATCAGTGGGAGAAAAATATTGGCCTCTGGGCTTGTGTGCCACTCCTGACTCCTGTGTGTGCCATCTCTCACTCAGTGGGCCATAGAAAGCCTTTTTTTTTTTTTTTTATTTGGTTTCTAAATTGTCCCTGAAAAAATCATTTTATTTTATTTGGTTTCTAAATTCTTCCTGAAAAAATCATTTTATTTTATTTTGTTTCTAAAGTCTCCCTAAAAAAAAAAAAAATAGGTGGGAGATTAATATTGACATTTGTGCTTGAGTGACAGTCCTGCGTGTGTGGCATCTCTGTGATTTGGTGCCACAGAAAACAGAGTGTGTAACATTGTGCCTGATTTTCCTTGTGGTCTCACCAACCTGTAAAGGGATATTGAAATCATACTGAAGTTATAGCTCACCGTGTAAGTTGTTTGACAGCAACAAATAAAGTTACTTTGGTTAAGTTTTTAAAACAATGAGGAAGTCTGGTGCAAGAGGTCGTGGCCGTGGGCGTTCATTGTCAGCTGGTAATGATGGTAGTGGTAGTGGAGCATCAGGTGGTCGTGGGAAAAAAAATATTCCACCTAAGTATGGAGCTGTGGAGCCAGGTTCGTCGTCTGGCTACACAAGGCCTCGAACGCTCTCTTTTCTGGGAGTAGGAAAACCGCTTTTAAAGCCGGAGCAGCAACAGCAAGTTTTGGCTTACCTTGCAGACTCAGCCTCTAGCTCTTTTGCCTCCTCTTCTGAAACTGGTAAATGTAAAAGCAGCGCGTCGCTTGTGGATGTTCACGGTCAGGGACAAGTCGCTTCCTTGTCCTCTTCAGCAAAAACAACAACAAGAGAGAAGGATGCAGCAGGCGACACAACGGGTTACTCCATGGAGCTCTTTACACATACCGTCCCTGGCTTAGAAAGTGAAACAGTTAACAGCCCATGCCCATTACAAGTAGATTCTGACATGGAGTGCACTGATGCACAGCCACAGCCAGACTACTATGCTGGTCCTTTGACTCAGACCACAACATTGCCCTCTCAGGGTACTGATCCACAATCAGACCCTGATGAGACAATGTTGCCCCGTCACGAACGCTATACCACCGACCGACACGGTGACACAGACGAAGTTGCACACGAGCTAGAAGAGGAGGTAATAGATGACCCAGTTGTTGACCCCGATTGGCAGCCATTGGGGGAACAGGGTGCAGGCGGCAGTAGTTCAGAAGCGGAGGTGGAGGAGGGGCCACAGCAGGCATCAACATCGCAACAGGTTCCATCTGCCGGGCCCGTATCTGGCCCAAAACGCGTGGCAAAGCCAAAACCTGTTGGAGGACAGCGTGGCTATCCGGTTAAAGCTCAGTCTGCAATCCCTGAAAAGGGATCCGATGCTAGGAAGAGTGCAGTCTGGCATTTTTTTAAACAACATCCAATTGATCAGCGCAAAGTCATCTGTCAAAAATGTTCAACTAGCTTAAGCAGAGGTCAGAATCTGAAAAGTCTCAATACAAGTTGCATGCATAGACATTTAACCACCATGCATTTGCAAGCCTGGACTAACTACCAAACGTCCCTTAAGGTTGTAGCACCCTCGGCCAATAAAGCTAGGCAGCAACGCAACATCCCTTCCGTCACTGTAAGGCCACCATTTTCCGCACCACCGGCAGTATCTGTGCAGGTTTCTTTGCCAGCCAAAAGCAGTCAGGGTCAGGGAATCACCAGTTTTGTAGGAGGAAATATTGCATTTAGGGCACCGGAAACAATACCGTCTCCCACCGTCTCTCAGTCTGCCATGTCCACCGGCACACCCGCTAGTTCCACGATCTCCAGCTCTCCAGTCCAGCTCACCCTACATGAGACTCTGGTTAGAAAAAGGAAGTACTTATCCTCACATCCGCGTACACAGGGTTTTAACGCCCACATAGCTAGACTAATCTAGTTAGAGATGATGCCCTACCGGTTAGTTGAAAGCGAAGCTTTCAATGCCCTGATGGAGTACGCTGAACCACGCTACGAGCTACCCAGTCGACACTTTTTTCCAGAAAAGCCATCCCAGCCCTGCACCAGCATGTTAAACAGCGCATCGTCCATGCACTCAGGCAATCTGTGAGTACAAAGGTGCACCTGACTACAGATGCATGGACCAGTAGGCATGGCCAGGGATGTTACGTGTCCATCACGGCACACTGGGTGAATGTGGTGGATGCAGGGTCCACAGGGGACATCAATTTCGGGACAGTTGTGCCTAGCCCACGGTCTAGGAAACAGTTGACTGTAGGCGTTCGCACCCCCTCCTCCTCCTCCTCGTCCTCCTGCAGAAGCGACAGCTCTTCCACAGACCGCAGTCGGCCAACCACTCCATCGGCAGCTGACACTGTTGCACACCAGTTGTCCCATTATGGGCCAGCTACTGGCAAGCGTCAGCAGGCTGTATTGGCTATGAAGTGTTTGGGCGACAACAGACACACCGCGGAAGTTCTGTCCGAGTTCTTGCAACAAGAAACGCAGTCGTTGCTGGGCACAGTAGATCTTGAGGCAGGCAAGGTAGTGAGTGATAACGGAAGGAATTTCATGGCTGCCATCTCCCTTTCCCAACTGAAACACATTCCTTGCCTGGCTCACACCTTAAACCTGGTGGTGCAGTGCTTATTGAAAACTTATCCTGGGTTCTCCGACCTGCTCCTCAAAGTGCGTGGACTTTGCTCACATATCCGACGTTCGCCTGTACACTCCAGCCGTATGCAGACCTATCAGCGGTCTTTGAACCTTCCCCAGCATCGCCTAATCATAGACGTTGCAACAAGGTGGAACTCAACACTGCACATGCTTCAGAGACTGTGCCAACAGAGGCGGGCTGTTATGTTTTTGTGGGAGGATACACATACACGGGCAGGCAGTAGGATGGCAGACATGGAGTTGTCAGGTGTGCAGTGGTCGAAGATACAAGACATGTGTCAAGTCCTTCAGTGTTTTGAGGAATGCACACGGCTGGTTAGTGCAGACAACGCCATAATAAACATGAGCATCCCCCTAATGTGTCTGCTGATGCAAAGTTTGACGCACATAAAGGATCAGGCGTCTGCACCAGAGGAAGAGGAAAGCCTTGATGACAGTCAGCCATTGTCTGGTCAGGGCAGTGTACAGGACGAGGTAGCGGGCGAAGAGGAGGTGGAGGACGAGGAGGATGATGGGGATGAGTATATTTTTAATGAGGAAGCTTTCCCGGGGGCACTGGAAATTGGTTGCGTGGCAAGGCCGGGTTCTGGTTTTTTGAGGGACACAAGTGACGTAGATTTGCCTGAAACTGCCCCTCAACCAATCACAACCGCAGATTTGACAACTGGAACTTTGGCCCACATGGCGGATTATGCCTTATGTATCCTCAAAAGGGACACACGCATTACTAAAATGATGAACGATGACGATTACTGGTTGGCCTGCCTCCTTGATCCATGCTATAAAGGCAAATTGCAAAATATTATGCCACATGAGAACTTGGAACTAATATTAGCAACCAAACAATCAACTCTTGTTGACCGTTTGCTTCAGGCATTCCCAGCACACAGCGCACGTGATCGTTCTCACACGAGCTCCAGGGGGCAGCAGACCAGGAGTGTTAGGGGTGCACACATCAGAAGTGGCGTTGGACAGAGGGGTTTTCTGACCAGGTTGTGGAGTGATTTTGCTATGACCGCAGACAGGACAGGTACTGCTGCATCAATTGAAAGTGACAGGAGACAACATTTGTCCAGTATGGTTACTAACTATTTTTCATCCCTTATCGATGTTCTACCTCAACCGTCATTCCCATTTGATTACTGGGCATCAAAATTAGACACCTGGCCAGAATTGGCAGAATATGCATCGCAGGAGCTTGCTTGCCCGGCAGCTAGTGTCCTATCAGAAAGAGTATTCAGTGCTGCAGGTTCAATATTAACCGAAAA
The DNA here is from genome assembly GCF_032444005.1 of Ranitomeya imitator. Lineage (NCBI taxonomy): Eukaryota > Metazoa > Chordata > Amphibia > Anura > Dendrobatidae > Ranitomeya > Ranitomeya imitator. Next base: position 659,826,810 of record NC_091284.1, on the reverse strand, counting down.
AAGGACTCGTCTGGCTACCCAAAATGTTGATGATATAACATTCATTAAAATGAACCACAACTGGATTTCGAATTCTTTTGCCCCACCTTGCCCGGCAGACACCTAGCTTTCCTATGAAAAGCTCTTGCCTGTGGACTACTGTGAATTACTTATCTAATGTCTAATTTGCTGCAGCTGATTGTTCAGCATACGACATGTTTACACCTCCCTAAATGGCCAAACTCCCCACACGGGGCCGTGGTATCGCGACTTGGCGCAAGCACCCGTGAGAGTGCTGTTTGTCTGAAGAGGTGGGTGTGCCCGCTTTTGGTCAACGGCACTGCCACTGGGTCCCTCATAGTACAATAAAGTGTCTCTGGCGGTGGTGGTGCGCACCCAACGTCAGACACACTGTTGTTACATGAGGGGCCCTGGGCCTGTACTGCCGGCCACAAGAGAGTTCACCCACCCCCAGGTCAAACATTGCTCTACCACTTCCACAGTTATCTCTCACACTTCCACCAATGTTTAGTCTATGCGCTGACATCCTTCCATTCCTGCCACTGACAATACCATTGTGTTGACATGTATGATGGTACTTAACATAGTCAGGGGCAGTGTCCTCTATTTACCACAGTAAATACTTTGCGCTAAATTAGTAGGTCTGAAACTACGCAGAGGATCCCACCCCTGAACCTAATGATTGCACCCTTTAGTGTTTTCGTTTTGTTTTAATGCGAGACATTCACATTTATTTATTGTTTTGCACTACTAACTGGCAGACACTCATTACAATCGGCCTCTGCTGACCAGACCACTGCTGCCCGTGTACCCCTGGAACCAATTTTAAATTGCCTACAGCCTGTCCAATTTTATTATGTTAGGCCTTCGAAGCCTGTCTGCGGTCCCTCCTTCCACTAGGCCTCCACTGACCTGTCTACTGCTGCCCGTGTACCCCTGGAACCAATTTTAAAATGCCTACAGCCAGCCCATTTTATTATGTTAGGCCTTCGAAGCCTGTCTGCGGTCCCTCCTTCCACTAGGCCTCCACTGACCAGACCACTGCTGCCCGTGTACCCCTGAAACCAATTTTAAATTGCCTACAGCCAGCCCATTTTATTATGTTAGGCCTTCGAAGCCTGTCTGCGGTCCCTCCTTCCACTAGGCCTCCACTGACCTGTCTACTGCTGCCCGTGTACCCCTGGAAACAATTTTAAATTGCCTACAGCCAGCCCATTTTATTATGTTAGGCCTTCGAAGCCTGTCTGCGGTCCCTCCTTCCACTAGGCCTCCACTGACCAGACCACTGCTGCCCGTGTACCCCTGGAATCAATTTTAAATTGCCTACAGCCAGCCCATTTTTTTATGCTAGGCCTTCGAAGCCTGTCTGCAGTCCCTCCTTCCACTAGGCCTCCACTGACCAGACCACTGCTGCCCGTGTACCCCTGGAACCAATTTTAAATTGCCTACAGCCAGCCCATTTTATTATGTTAGGCCTTCGAAGCCTGTCTGCGGTCCCTCCTTCCACTAGGCCTCCACTGACATGTCTACTGCTGCCCGTGTACCCCTGGAACCAATTTTAAATTGCCTACAGCCAGCCCATTTTGTTATGTTAGGCCTTCGAAGCCTGTCTGCGGTCCCTCCTTCCACTAGGCCTCCACTGACCAGACCACTGCTGCCCGTGTACCCCTGGAACCAATTATAAAGTGCCTACAGCCTTCCAATTTTATTATGTTAGGCCTTCAAAGCCTGTCTGCGGTCCCTCCTTCCACTAGGCCTCCACTGACCTGTCTACTGCTGCCCGTGTACCCCTGGAACCAATTTTAAATTGCCTACAGCCAGCCCATTTTATTATGTTAGGCCTTCGAAGCCTGTCTGCGGTCCCTCCTTCCACTAGGCCTCCACTGACCAGACCACTGCTGCCCGTGCACCCCTGGAACCAATTATAAAGTGCCTACAGCCTTCCAATTTTATTATGTTAGGCCTTCGAAGCCTGTCTGCGGTCCCTCCTTCCACTAGGCCTCCACTGACCAGACCACTGCTGCCCGTGTACCCCTGGAACCAATTATAAAGTGCCTACAGCCTTCCAATTTTATTATGTTAGGCCTTCGAAGCCTGTCTGCGGTCTCTCCTTCCACTAGGCCTCCACTGACCTGTCTACTGCTGCCCGTGTACTCCTGGAACCAATTATAAAGTGCCTACAGCCTTCCAATTTTATTATGTTAGGCCTTCGAAGCCTGTCTGCGGTCCCTCCTTCCACTAGGCCTCCACTGACCTGTCTACTGCTGCCCGTGTACCCCTAGAACCAATTTTAAATTGCCTACAGCCAGCCCATTTTATTATGTTAGGCCTTCGAAGCCTGTCTGCGGTCTCTCCTTCCACTAGGCCTCCACTGACCAGACCACTGCTGCCCGTGTACCCCTGGAACCAATTATAAAGTGCCTACAGCCTTCCAATTTTATTATGTTAGGCCTTCGAAGCCTGTCTGCGGCCCGTTCTTTCTACTACTACTACACTGACCAGTCTACTGCTGCCTGTGTACCCCTGGAACCTATTTAAAAGTGCCTACAGCCCAATATTTTTTATGTTAGGCCTTCGAAGCCTTTCTGCGGCCCGTTCTTTCTACCACTCCTACACTGACCAGACCACTGCTGCCCGTGTACCCCTGGAACCTAATTTTTATTGCATAGAGCATCCTTTTTTTAATAGTAGGCGTACAAAGTCTGTCTGCGGTCCACTATTGAAATTGTCCTCCACTGCCCAGAGCAATGCTGCCTGTGTACCCCTGTAACCTTTTTTAAGCTGCAGTGAGCCACATTTTTGGTTTAAGGCCTACTACCTGTGTCTGTCTGCGCCACTCAATTCAGCTGTGTTCCTTTTAAAAAAGCTGAGCGTCAATAGTCTTGTTTTCAGCCTCTAGGAATTTTAAAACTGCCTTGGGGGTACAACTTTGGTAGGGCCTACTAACGGTGTCTGCCGCCCCAAGGTTTGCCCCAGGTTTCGTCCACATTGCTTCGATCTTCCTACTCTCGTTTAGTAGTTGGTGAAAACTACACTGCATTAGGCCTACAAATTGGGTATGGGGTGTAGAGACGGTGTCTTCCACTCCAAGGTGTTCTCCAGGTTTCCTCGCCATTGCTTCGATCTTAATGCTCTCGTTTATTAGTTGTTGGAAACTACACTGCATTAGGCCTACAAATTGGGTATGGGGTGTAGAGATGGTGTGTTCCACTCCAAGGTGTTCCCCAGGTTGCCTTTCCTGAGCTTCTATCTTCAGGCTCTCGTTTAGTAGTTGTTGGAAACTACACTGCATTAGGCGTACAAATTGGGTATGGGGTGTAGAGAGACGGTGTGTTCCACTCCAAGGTGTTCCCCAGATTTCCTCGCCATTGCTTCGATCTTAATGCTCTCATTTAGTAGTTGTTGGAAACTACACTGCATTAGGCCTACAAATTGGGTATGGGGTGTAGAGACGGTGTGTTCCACTCCAAGGTGTTCCCCAGGTTGCCTTTCCTGAGCTTCTATCTTCAGGCTCTCGTTTAGTAGTTGTTGGAAACTACACTGCATTAGGCGTACAAATTGGGTATGGGGTGTAGAAAGATGGTGTGTAACACTCCAAGGTGTTCCCCAGGTTTCCTCGCCATTGCTTCGATCTTAATGCTCTCGTTTAGTAGTTGTTGGAAACTACACTGCAGTAGGCCTACAAATTGGGTATGGGGTGCAGAGACGGTGTGTTCCACTCCAAGGTGTTCCCCAGGTTGCCTTTCCTGAGCTTCTATCTTCAGGCTCTCGTTTAGTAGTTGTTGGAAACTACACTGCATTAGGCGTACAAATTGGGTATGGGGTGTAGAGAGATGGTGTGTTACACTCCAAGGGGTTCCCCAGGTTTCGTCCACATTGCTTCGGTCTTCCGACTCTCGTTTAGTAGTTGTAGAAAACTACACTGCATTAGACCTACAAATTGGGTATGGGGTGTAGAGACGGTGTGTTCCACTCCAAGGTGTTCCCCAGGTTTCCTCGCCATTGCTTCGATCTTAATGCTCTCGTTTAGTAGTTGTCGGAAACTACACTGCATTAGGCCTACAAATTGGGTATGGGGTGTAGAGACGGTGTGTTCCACTCCAAGGTGTTCCCCAGGTTGCCTTTCCTGAGCTTCTATCTTCAGGCTCTCGTTTAGTAGTTGTTGGAAACTACACTGCATTAGGCGTACAAATTGGGTATGAGGTGTAGAGAGATGGTGTGTTACACTCCAAGGGGTTCCCCAGGTTTCGTCCACATTGCTTCGGTCTTCCGACTCTCGTTTAGTAGTTGTAGAAAACTACACTGCATTAGGCCTACAAATTGGGTATGGGGTGTAGAGACGGTGTGTTCCACTCCAAGGTGTTCCCCAGGTTGCCTTTCCTGAGCTTCTATCTTCAGGCTCTCGTTTAGTAGTTGTTGGAAACTACACTGCATTAGGCGTACAAATTGGGTATGGGGTGTAGAGAGATGGTGTGTTACACTCCAAGGGGTTCCCCAGGTTTCGTCCACATTGCTTCGGTCTTCCGACTCTCGTTTAGTAGTTGTAGAAAACTACACTGCATTACGCCTACAAATTGGGTATGGGGTGTAGAGACGGTGTGTTCCACTCCAAGGTGTTCCCCAGGTTTCCTCGCCATTGTTTCGATCTTAATGCTCTCGTTTAGTAGTTGTCGGAAACTACACTGCATTAGGCCTACAAATTGGGTATGGGGTGTAGAGACGGTGTGTTCCACTCCAAGGTTTTCCCCAGGTTGCCTTTCCTGAGCTTCTATCTTCAGGCTCTCGTTTAGTAGTTGTTGGAAACTACACTGCATTAGGCGTACAAATTGGGAATGGGGTGTAGAGAGATGGTGTGTTACACTCCAAGGTGTTCCCCAGGTTTCGTCCACATTGCTTCGGTCTTCCGACTCTCGTTTAGTAGTTGTAGAAAACTACACTGCATTAGGCCTACAAATTGGGTATGGGGTGTAGAGACGGTGTGTTCCACTCCAAGGTGTTCCCCAGGTTTCCTCGCCATTGCTTCGATCTTAATGCTCTCGTTTAGTAGTTGTTGGAAACTACACTGCATTAGGCCTACAAATTGGGTATGGGGTGTAGAGACGGTGTGTTCCACTCCAAGGTGTTCCCCAGGTTGCCTTTCCTGAGCTTCTATCTTCAGGCTCTCGTTTAGTAGTTGTTGGAAACTACACTGCATTAGGCGTACAAATTGGGTATGGGGTGTAGAGAGATGGTGTGTTACACTCCAAGGGGTTCCCCAGGTTTCATCCACATTGCTTCGGTCTTCCGACTCTCGTTTGGTAGTTGTTGAAAACTACACTGCATTAGGCCTACAAATTGGGTATGGGGTGTAGAGACCGTGTGTTCCACTCCAAGGTGTTCTCCAGGTTGCCTTTCCTGAGCTTCTATCTTCAGGCTCTCGTTTAGTAGTTGTTGGAAACTACACTGCATTAGGCGTACAAATTGGGAATGGGGTGTAGAGAGATGGTGTGTTACACTCCAAGGTGTTCCCCAGGTTTCGTCCACATTGCTTCGGTCTTCCGACTCTCGTTTAGTAGTTGTAGAAAACTACACTGCATTAGGCCTACAAATTGGGTATGGGGTGTAGAGACGGTGTGTTCCACTCCAAGGTGTTCCCCAGGTTTCCTCGCCATTGCTTCGATCTTAATGCTCTCGTTTAGTAGTTGTTGGAAACTACACTGCATTAGGCCTACAAATTGGGTATGGAGTGTAGAGACGGTGTGTTCCACTCCAAGGTGTTCCCCAGGTTGCCTTTCCTGAGCTTCTATCTTCAGGCTCTCGTTTAGTAGTTGTTGGAAACTACACTGCATTAGGCGTACAAATTGGGTATGGGGTGTAGAGAGATGGTGTGTTACACTCCAAGGTGTTCCCCAGGTTTCGTCCACATTGCTTCGGTCTTCCGACTCTCGTCTAGTAGTTTTAGAAAACTACACTGCATTAGGCCTACAAATTGGGTATGGGGTGTAGAGACGGTGTGTTCCACTCCAAGGTGTTCCCCAGGTTGCCTTTCCTGAGCTTCTATCTTCAGGCTCTCGTTTAGTAGTTGTGGGAAACTACACTGCATTAGGCGTACAAATTGGGTATGGGGTGTAGAGAGATGGTGTGTTGCACTCCAAGGTGTTCCCCAGGTTTCGTCCACATTGCTTCGGTCTTCCGACTCTCGTTTAGTAGTTGTTGAAAACTACACTGCTTTAGGCCTACAAATTGGGTATGGGGTGTAGAGACGGTGTGTTCCACTCCAAGGTGTTCTCCAGGTTGCCTTTCCTGAGCTTCTATCTTCAGGCTCTCGTTTAGTAGTTGTTGGAAACTACACTGCATTAGGCGTACAAATTGGGTATGGGGTGTAGAGAGATGGTGTGTTACACTCCAAGGTGTTCCCCAGGTTTCGTCCACATTGCTTCGGTCTTCCGACTCTCGTTTAGTAGTTGTTGAAAACTACACTGCATTAGGCCTACAAATTGGGTATGGGGTGTAGAGACGGTGTGTTCCACTCCAAGGTGTTCCCTAGGTTTCCTCGCCATTGCTTCGATCTTAATGCTCTCGTTTAGTAGTTGTTGGAAACAACACTGCATTAGGCGTACAAATTGGGTATGGGGTGTAGAGAGATGGTGTGTTACACTCCAAGGTGTTCCCCAGGTTTCGTCCACATTGCTTCGGTCTTCCGACTCTCGTTTAGTAGTTGTAGAAAACTACACTGCATTAGGCCTACAAATTGGGTATGGGGTGTAGAGACGGTGTGTTCCACTCCAAGGTGTTCCCCAGGTTTCCTCGCCATTGCTTCTATCTTCAGGCTCTCGTTTAGTAGTTGTTGGAAACTACACTGCATTAGGCCTACAAATTGGGTATGGGGTGTAGAGACGGTGTGTTCCACTCCAAGGTGTTCCCCAGGTTGCCTTTCCTGAGCTTCTATCTTCAGGCTCTCGTTTAGTAGTTGTTGGAAACTACACTGCATTAGGCGTACAAATTGGGTATGGGGTGTAGAGACGGTGTGTTCCACTCCAAGGTGTTCCCCAGGTTTCCTCGACATTGCTTCGATCTTAATGCTCTCGTTTAGTAGTTGTTGGAAACTACACTGCATTAGGCCTACAAATTGAGTATGGGGTGTAGAGACGGTGTGTTCCACTCCAAGGTGTTCCCCAGGTTGCCTTTCCTGAGCTTCTATCTTCAGGCTCTCGTTTAATAGTTGTTGGAAACTACACTGCATTAGGCGTACAAATTGGGTATGGGGTGTAGAGAGATGGTGTGTTACACTCCAAGGTGTTCCCCAGGTTTTGTCCACATTGCTTCGGTCTTCCGACTCTCGTTTAGTAGTTGTTGAAAACTACACTGCATTAGGCCTACAAATTGGGTATGGGGTGTAGAGACGGTGTGTTCCACTCCAAGGTGTTCTCCAGGTTCCCTTTCCTGAGCTTCTATCTTCAGGCTCTCGTTTAGTTGTTGTTGGAAACTACACTGCACTAGGCGTACAAATTGGGTATGGGGTGTAGAGAGATGGTGTGTTACACTAAAAGGTGTTCCCCAGGTTTCGTCCACATTGCTTCGGTCTTCCGACTCTCGTTTAGTAGTTGTTGAAAACTACACTGCATTAGGCCTACAAATTGGGTATGGGGTTCAGAGACGGTGTGTTCCACTCCAAGGTGTTCTCCAGGTTGCCTTTCCTGAGCTTCTATCTTCAGGCTCTCGTTTAGTAGTTGTTGGAAACTACACTGCATTAGGCGTACAAATTGGGTATAGGGTGTAGAGAGATGGTGTGTTCCACTCCAAGGTGTTCCCCAGGTTTCCTCTCCATTGCTTCAATCTTAATGCTCTCGTTTAGTAGTTGTTGGAAACTACACTGCATTAGGCCTACAAATTGGGTATGGGGTGTAGAGACGGTGTGTTCCACTCCAAGGTGTTCTCCAGGTTGCCTTTCCTGAGCTTCTATCTTCAGGCTCTCGTTTAGTAGTTGTTGAAAACTACACTGCATTAGGCGTACAAATTGGGTATAGGGTGTAGAGAGATGGTGTGTTCCACTCCAAGGTGTTCCCCAGGTTTCCTCTCCATTGCTTCAATCTTAATGCTCTCGTTTAGTAGTTGTTGGAAACTACACTGCATTAGGCCTACAAATTGGGTATGGGGTGTAGAGACGGTGTGTTCCACTCCAAGGTGTTCTCCAGGTTGCCTTTCCTGAGCTTCTATCTTCAGGCTCTCGTTTAGTAGTTGTTGAAAACTACACTGCATTAGGCGTACAAATTGGGTATAGGGTGTAGAGAGATGGTGTGTTCCACTCCAAGGTGTTCCCCAGGTTTCCTCTCCATTGCTTCAATCTTAATGCTCTCGTTTAGTAGTTGTTGGAAACTACACTGCATTAGGCCTACAAATTGGGTATGGGGTGTAGAGACGGTGTGTTCCACTCCAAGGTGTTCTCCAGGTTGCCTTTCCTGAGCTTCTATCTTCAGGCTCTCGTTTAGTAGTTGTTGGAAACTACACTGCATTAGGCGTACAAATTGGGTATAGGGTGTAGAGAGATGGTGTGTTCCACTCCAAGGTGTTCCCCAGGTTTCCTCTCCATTGCTTCAATCTTAATGCTCTCGTTTAGTAGTTGTTGGAAACTACACTGCATTAGGCCTACAAATTGGGTATGGGGTGTAGAGACGGTGTGTTCCACTCCAAGGTGTTCTCCAGGTTGCCTTTCCTGAGCTTCTATCTTCAGGCTCTTGTTAAATAGTGGTTAAATGGAACAACTGCATTTGGCGTACTAGTTGGTTTGGGGCCTACTAACAGTGTCTGCCGCTCCTTGCTGTTCTCCTGGTTTCCTGTCCTGAAATTCCATTTTCAGGCTCTCGTTAAGTAGTTGTTAATGTTAGACTGCATTTGGCCTACTAGTTGGGTTGGGGCCTACTATCGGTGTCTGCCACTCCTTGCTGTTCTTCTCCACTGAACAAAGCTGTGCCGCCTGTTTACTACGGTTGCCAATTTTGAACTGCATTTCGACTACTTACTGATTTGGGCCTACTCTCTGTGTCAGCCTCTCATTCCAGTTGTCCTCCACTGCAATGCCCCCTGGTTAGTCCTGTGTTACCAATTTTGAACTGCATTTAGCCAACTTTATTCTTTGGGCCTATATCTGTGTTTCCTCCTCATCCTGCCCATTGCCCAGCCAGTGATAGATGAGTCTGCTGGTACATTGACCCATAACGCAAAATTCCCCGTGCACGCTACACAGCAAGATTGTGACCCTGCTGAAAGTCAGGTCCCCCTTCCCGCATACCATACCACCTTACGCGGGGACAATGAGGAAGGTGCAGATGAAAGTGCAGGTTCCTTCATCAGGTGGGGGGAGGAATACTAGTTGGCGACGTCACTGGCACAGGGCCTCTCATAGTACACAAAAGTGTTGCTGCCGGTGGGAGGCGCCCCCGCCGTGCAAACACACCGCTGTACTTTGAGGGGCCCTGTGCCAGTGCCAATGCCAACTAGTGGGCCCCCCTGCTTGCTCAGGATCACAGCACTTGCAAAGTTTAAATACTTACCTCTCCCTGCTCCACTGCCGTGACGTGTTCCAGATTTCCTGGGCCCACTAATTACTTGAACCAGCCCTACCCCCCACAACTTTTGCCAAATGACCCCCAATTTCCAATGCCTTCCAATTATTATAAGGTAAATTACGATTGACAAGCTTCTGTAACAAGAATGGATGTTTTTGCCATTAAAATGGGCAGTGTAGGTGTTTTCCTGGCCTCCACTCACTGCCGACTATGCTCCCCCATTGACTTGCATTGGGTTTCGTGTTTCGGGCGATACTCGACTTTTCGCGATAATCGGCCGATTCCACTCGACTCGACTTCTGAGATAGTCGGGTTTCGCGAAACACGGCTCGACTCTAAAAAGGTCAAGGTCGCTCAACCCTACTCTGCACCACTCCTGAATCCAGCATCTGCCTCAGTAATGTTTTCACCTCTTGGTACATCTTGGGCGGGATCTGCCGGTATCGTTCTCAAATTGGACGAGCTTCCCCAGTCGGGATCTCATGCGTGATGGCTTCAGTACAGCCAAAATCTTCGGCGTGACGGGCGAATGTGGCCTGATTTTCCCACAGCATAGTTTCTATTGCTTGCACACGCTCAGGGCCCATAGCCTTCACATCCATTTCCATTTGCTCAAGGATGACCAGTCCACTCCACTCTGGGGATGGTGTCTCTTCGTCTTCCGCAGCAACTGCTAGGGTCCAACCCACGCCTTCTTTCGGTGATAAAGACATCTCCTTCTGACTCACCACTTCACCCTTATGTAGGTACACCAGGGCCAGATCTGTGCCTCGTGGCAAGGTGACCTCCCTGGGGCTCAAATTCAAAGCTCTTATGGGGACATGTCCTCGCTGGACCACAGCTATCGTACGAGCTATCATGACTTCTTGATCCACTCCTCCGCCTACCACAGGCTGAACAACCACTTCCAACCCATCAAGGTTGCGGTGAGTCCCCACTGGTAGGTATACTATAGTTTCTCGATCGGGAGGTAGGATTACAGGTTCTTTACCAGGAGCCTGGATGACCCCTACCGTCTGATAAGATGGCACACTCTTCTGTGTCCCACAGACGTGGATCAGTCGTTGAAGGGCTTCTTGAGTAGGCTTATGTGGAGTAGCCTTCTTCCAATATCCAGGTCCCCGTTTGGTAAACATAATCTGATCGAGTTCACGTAGGATATTCATTCCCAGTACCACAGGCACATCTTCCTTGACAGGCTCAGGGACTAGCAGGATCCCTTTTCTTCCAACTTCTTGCCCACAGATTCGAATATTCGAATCCACACGACCCCTGTGACCGGAATCGGTTGTTGGTTGGCAGCAAACAAGCAAATCAATGTCTCTTTTTCTGGCTTGGCCAGGTTCTGGAAATGCTGCTTGAAGTACGCTTCTGGCATCGTTGTCACTTGTGACCCGGTATCTACCAGGCAATCCACCAGAACTCCTTCAAATTCAGCACGTAGGATGAGGCTCCCAGCGATCAAGTGTTCGTTATGATATGGAGCAGCCTCTCTTCTCTTCTCGCCTCCCCCGCAGAGTGCCGCACTACTGCGGGGGTTGGTAGTTTAACGGCGGCTTCCACTGGCCTTGAGTTTTTCAGAAGTCGCCGACTTTTGGCAAAGTCGGGTTTCATGAAACCCGACCCCCTGTGTGGGGTCGGCCATGAAGTCGGCGATCTTCTGAATCTGGAATCGGAATTCCGATACCGATTCCCGATATGTTTAAGATATCGGGAATTGGTATCGGAATTCAGATTTAAGTGTAAAATAAAGAATTAAAATAAAAAATATCGCTATACTTACCCTCTGACGCGCCCTGGTACTAACCGGCAGCCTTTCTTCCATCGAATCAGCGCTTGCAGGACCTTGCGGTGACGTCGCGGTGACGTCGCGGCTTGTGATTGGTTGCGCGGCCGCCCATGTGACACGTCTGAGGGTGAGTATATACCTAATAGGAATACACTCACCCTCGGACGCGCCCTGCTTCTTTCCGGCAGCCTTCCTTCCTAAGAATCAGCGCTTGCAGGACCTTGCGGTGACGTCGCGGCTTGTGATTGGTCACGCGAGCGGTCACATGGGCGGCCGCGCGACCAATCACAAGCCGCAACGTCACCGCGACGTCACCGCAAGGTCCTGCAAGCGCTGATTCGAAGGAAGGAAGGTTCCCGGTTAGTACCAGGGCGCGTCCGAGGGTGAGTATAGCGATATTTTTAATTTTAATTCTTTATTTTACACTTAAATATGGATCGCAGGGCCTGAAGGAGAGTTTCCTCTCCTTCAGACCCTGGGAACCATTGGAAACCCAATGCACTGCATTGGGTTTCGAGTTTCGGCCAACCCCGACCCCGACTTTTTTATAGGATCGGCCGATTTCACTCGACCCGACTTTTGAAAAAGTCGGGTTTCGTGAAACCCGACCCGATCCTATAAAAGTAAAAGTCGCTCAACCCTAGCCTTGAGTATAGTTCCGAAAGTCTCTGGCAAGGTGCCCCCATCCTCCAAACTCCCAGCATTGAATGCCTCCTCCTCGCTAAGGGGTACTTCAAGCCTGTCCTCGTGCCGCCAATGCCTGATGGAAGGGGGCTTGTTCCCACTGATCCCTTGTCGATCAGGCTGAAGAATGGTTGCATGAGTATAGTGGGTCAGTCTCTTGTAGTTCCCCCACTCTTCGCTCCATCTGGGTCAGTTTCTCTTGCACGTTAACAAGGGACCGCTGCAAGTCTTGCACTACCTGGACCAGCACCTCTTGATGATTGGGGTCCCCTCTGGAATTGGCGCCCCGGACACGCATCACTCCAGACGCATAGCTTTCTTCTTTACTTCGGGCCACTCTTTCCGCCAGAACTTGACGAAACGTAAGAGCTGGATCTGCCCGGACCCGTTCTGACAGTGCTCGCCTCAAGGATGTGCTGTGTAGTCCCAGAATGAATTGCTCCCAGAGTATCCAGTCTTTAGAGCCCATGCTGCCAAATCCATCTGCCTCCTTTCTCTGCACCTCTTCGAACACTTCTTGCAGTGCTGTTGCATACTGAGAAATTCCTTCTTCTTCCCTCTGCAGCCTAGAGAAAAATTTGGCGCGAAGATGTCCTGCGCTAGCAGTCTCGCCATAGATCTCTTCCAGGAACTTCACTAGCTCCTTCAGGGTACTGCGGGTGAGTTCTGGTTGTAGGCAGACGTTTCTGCGGGCTTCCCCCTCTAGGGCAGTTAAAGCAATGTCCGCTTCAAGGTCTGGGCTGATGGTATAAATCTTCAGGGTGCATTGCAGCCGGGACATCCAGTCGGACAGTGGCATATTCTTGCCGTCAAACTTTGGGAGCACACTAAATATGGTGCCCATAGGGAGTGTCCTTACAGGGGTTCCACCAATGCCCACAGCATCCCCATTAATGTTAGCATTCCCGCCATTGCTGTCTGCTGCTTCCATCTTGGTGACAGTACCCTGCTCGCAGCGCCACTTGAAGCGATGGCCGGGGGACCACCACGGTGCAGGAAGACTACTGTACACAAGATGAGGTGCAAACAACAAAGGATAGATTTATTGGGAGACAGGGAATGGAAGGAACAAGGAAGATGCAAACAGGGGTTTACAATAACAAAAGATAATGCATATGAGTTATCTTATCTGCAAAATAGCACAGTGCTTCAACAATTGCAAACTCAGAATCTGTCTCACAAGTAACTTTACACAATAAAACAAATTTAGATGCTACTCTGCATATAACCTCCCTGGCCTTTACTACGTAGGCCACACGGCTACCGTGCTCTAACTACTGAAGCCTGCACTAGGCCCTCACTGGTGCACCATACAGGAACAAACTCACGGTGTTGTTGGGGACACAGGTCCAATCCCAGGGGGCCCCCGAAGTCCAAAACGGTGGTGCGCACGGATTCCTGTCAGCTCTGCAAAGCATGGTCTTCTTCTTGCTTCTGGATCCTAGGGATTCTCCTGGAAACTGTAAGTCCCCTTCTCAGTATCTTCGTGGCTTCACAAACTAGCACTGAACAGCCACCCTTAGCTGTAACCGGGAAAGTCTATTTAACAAACGCAGTTCGTCTCAAGCTGTGTAATATTTCTTGCAGCCAAAACAGCACAAAGTCCTCTCTGATCTCTCTGAAACTTTTCCTCCACACGCTGCTTCAGCTCCACCCCTGCACACAGCACCGACCAATTCATAACAAACATAAGAGCAGGGGAGAAAAGCAGAACATACAATCACACCAAACAAGGGGATGCAGCCTCTTAAAGTGACAGCGTGTTTCTTATTGTCCATAACAGCACCACCCTCTTACAGATGTAGCAGAGTAGAGGCGGCATCAGTATGGATGTAGCGGAGCAGAGGCGGCATCAGTATGGATGTAGCAGAGCAGAGGCGACATCAGTATGGACGTAGCAGAGCAGAGGCGGCATCAGTATGGATGTAGCAGAGCAGAGGCGGCATCAGTATGGACGTAGCAGAGCAGAGGCGGCATCAGTATGGACATAGCAAAGCAGAGGCGGCATCAGTATCGACGTAGCAGAGCAGAGGCGGCATCAGTATGGATGTAGCAGAGGAGAGGCGGCATCAGTATGGATGTAGCAGAGCTGAGGCAGCATCAGTATGGACGTAGCAGAGCAGAGGCGGCATCAGTATGGATGTAGCAGAGCAGAGGTGGCATCAGTATAGATGTAGCGGAGCAGAGGCGTCATCAGTATGGATGTAGCAGAGCAGAGGCGGCATCAGTGTGGATGTAGCAGAGCAGAGGTGGCATCAGTATGGATGTAGCAGAGCAGAGACGGCATCAGTATGGATGTAGCAGAGCAGAGGCGGCATCAGAATGAATGTAGCAGAGCAGAGGCGGCATCAGTATGGACGTAGCGGAGCAAAGGCGGCATCAGTATGGATGTAGCGGAGCAGAGGCGGCAAGAGTATGGATGTAGCAGAGCAGAGGCGGCATCAGTATGGACATAGCAGAGCAGATGCGGCATCAGTATGGACGTAGCAGAGCAGAGGCGACATCAGTATGGACGTAGCAGAGCAGAGGCGGCATCAGTATGGACATAGCAAAGCTGAGGGAGTCGTGTGTTATCTGGGGGAATCGTATTGTGATTTCTAAGTTATATACGACATTTATTGGTCATCAGGCGCCTCTGCTCACATTACGTCTTGTACTGATGTCACAGCACAGTCCTCTGCGATGTTCTGACATAACCCCGGGGGCTGCTGGTTTAATATAATACACAGCACATACAGGGCAACATGACCGCTTCAGCTCTGCTACATCTGGTGGTTTAGGGTATGTGCACACGCTGCGGATTTTGCTGCGGGTCCGCAGCAGTTTCCCATGCGTTTACAGTATAATGCAAACCTATGGGAAACGAAATCCGCAGTGCACATGCTGCGGGGAAAAAAGCGCGGAAACGCAGCGGTTTACATTCCGCAGCATGTCAATTCTTTGTGCGGATTCCGCTGCGGGTTTACACCTGCTCCAATAGAAAACTGCAGGTGTAAACCCGCAGCGGAATCCGCAATAGAAACCGCGATAAATCCGCAGGAAAAACCGCAGCCCTCACAGATGCGTGTGCACATACCCTTACAGTTATGTGCAGCTATTCGCCTCTGATGTGTCCCATCTCCCCTCTCTAAAAGAGGACAAGGCTCAGCACTTAGTGGAACTACAAGTCTAAGAATCTCCTTTATCAATACAATGGGACTTGTTTGATTATATTAACCCCTTCATAACTGGAGCTTTTTTTGTTTTCCACTCCCCTTCTTCCCAAAGCAATAACTTTTTTTATTTTTCCGTCAATATGGCCATGGGAGGGCTTATTTTTTGTGGGACGAGTTGTACATTTGAACGACACCATTGGTTTTACCATATTGTGTACTCGAAAACGGGGGGAAAAAAGTCCATGTGCGGTGAAATTGCAAAAGAAGTGCAATCCCACACTTGTTTTTTGATTGGCTTTTTTACTAGGTTCACTAAATGCTAAAACTGAATGCCATTATGATTCTCCAGGTCATTACAGGTTCATAGACACCAAACGTGTCTAGGTTCTCTTTTATCTAAGTGGTGAAAAAAACTTCCAAAGTTTGCTAAAAAAAAAAAACTGAGCCATTTTCCGAGACCTGTAGCATCTCCATTTTTCGTGATCTCGGGTTGGGTGAGGGCTTATTTCTTGCGTGCCGGGCTGGCGTTTTTAGTGATACCACTTTTGTGCAGATACGATCTTTTTATCGCCCATTTTAATGCAATGTCGCGGCGACCAGAAAAAGTAATTCTGGTGTTTTGATATTTTTTTTTTCCGCTATGCTGTTTAACAATCAGGTTAATTCATTTTTTTTTTAATTGATAGATCGGGTGATTCTGAACACAGCGTTACCAAATATGTGTAAGTTTGATCTTTATTTTTAATTTTAATTTGGGTGAAAGTGGGGTGATTTAAACTTTTATGTTTTTTTTTTTTTTACATTTTTAAACACTTTTTTTTTTTACTTTTGACATGCTTCAGTAGCCTCCATGGAAGGCTAGAAGCTGGCATAGCCTGATCGGCTCTGCTGCATAGAGGTGATGGATAGATCGCCTCTATGTATTACAGCATTGCTATGAGGGCTGACCACATGGTGCCACTTATAGCAATCCGGCATCAACAACCATAGAGGTCTGGAGGATACCTCAGGTTGTTATGGCAATGCAACGCTGACCCCCGATCACGTGACGGAGGTCAGCGATGCAAGTATTTACGGCTGCGTGACGGAAGTTCTAGTTAAATGACCACTGTCAGCACGAAAAAATAAAAATATAAAGCTACATGGGCATATACATAGATTCGGCCTCATTATTATTATTTTTATTATTATTATACATTTTTATAGCGCCATTTATTCCATGGCGCTTTACATGTGAATACGGGGCAAATATAGACAAATACATTAAACATGAGCAAAAAACAAGGCACACAGGTACATAAGGAGGGAGGACCCTGCCCGCGAGAGCTCACAGTCTGCAGGGGATGGGTGACGATACACTAGGAGAGGGTAGAGCTGGTTGTGCGGCGGTTCAGTAAGTTCAGGATCAATCTTGCCTTGCGCAGGCGTGTACTATGGAGGACAGAGAATGAACTTCAATCCAATATTGCAGCCAGCATGCAGCCAGCGGATAAGGAAAGGGTGAATCAAACACCCAAAAACCCCGCCTCCATGGCTGAAGATTGTTCCCTCTAAATTCAGGTGACAGAGTCCCTTTAAGTGCAACCCCAGCCTTAAGCTGAGGCTATGGAAACTTTAGCCTAGACACAGATTGCACAGCCATAAATCATTCCATATGGGTAAATAGGGTATTGTCACAGTTGATAAAAATTGCAAAGCAAATTGTAGTTTCCATGTTCTCCTATTAACTCTGTTGTGAATAAAAACTTTGAGGTTAAGTTAACAATTTAGCCGCAAAACCTTACAATTTTTCATTTTTACTTGTCAATGTAATAAGATTATGTGCTGTAGTTTGTTGGTTAAAATTGCTCATCACACCACCTAGTGACACATCACTGGAATCAGCCTCTCTGCCCCTCAGATTATATAGCAAAAACCTGCTGACAGATTCCCTTTAGGAATAAAGTGAACTGTAATATTGGAATTTGCTACGACAACTGAATCCATTTTGCTTTACACAGTGATTTATTAGGGCTAATTGAGAAGGTTTCTGTGAAACTGATGGGGAAATATATTGTATGAAATGGTTAGAATAACAAGCAATTATATTTTATATGTAGCGTACATTGTAAAGCAATTAAAATGCAATGGAAACAACTTAATAACCCATTTTAAACATCATTACCCATAACAAATATGAACTGAATACCCCAATGTGTTTGATTTGCAAAAAAAAAATACAATTCTACAATGAAATGTGATGGAATTTGTTTGAAAGTAATATCAAGATGCAACATAATGGATCTTTTAAAGGTATTCTTACATTTACAGACAATATGCCAGCCTTTTCTCCCGAAAAAACTTTGTTTGTGTTTGAAATGATCAAACTTGACAAGCAATTTCAACCTAATGTTCACAGCTATCACTCTGACAATTGACCATCTGTAGGTGAGAAATCCTATTTTCTGCTACTGACAAGATAATGTACAACGATGCAGAGGGCCCCAAGGTGCCTCACTGGCTAAGTCAGGGTGAGTCCCACATTGGGGATTTGAGTTTAGGTTTAATAGCTATCTATATATTGGCTTCACTTCTGCTTCGCGAGCATAATATAGTACAGTATACATGCAACTATGGCATCTTATGTGAATCAATATTTAGAGATAATGATGAATACTATACTTGATTTGCCGGCAACGTAATGTTAACTAAATGTATTTACATAAAAAAATTACATTAAAAAAGAAACAAAAAGGTGAGAACTTCATGCACTCCACTATAAGTGACTAAGCTCACAATTCATCAAAAGTGTTTTTACCAGAATTCTGGCATAAAACACTTTGGTAAGATTTTTTGCGATTCCATGCCAGTATCGCTCAGCTCTGCCTATGGCTATTTGCACACAGAGTCTTTTTGCAGTTTTTTTTTAATAGTTAGTGTGAGTCTCCTAGTGTTCAGTCCACAAATCGTGATAAACCAACAGTCCTTTTTAGGGCTAATTCAGCAGAACATAGATTGCAGCGCTAGGTAGGCAGGGGAGTTTATGTGCACATATCCACATCGTGCAAGACCTGCAGGCACAGTATGTGAATACATAGATCTCACTGCATGCATCAAAAAGCTCCATTACTGTATAAGCAGGCAGCTTATACCTGCTCATTTTATTATACAGCAATCCATAGTCCACTTTTTTCTACCTTTATTTCCTTGGTCACGCTGCAGACTACAGCCACGTTACTGCAATCCAAGAGCGTGCAAATCTAAGAATGTAAAAAAATGTTTTTTGGTCCCAGGCATCAGATGTGAGTGCACCCAAAAATCTGTTCTTTTTTTGGTACTATCTAATATTTTGTAGTGTCTTAGAATATTTTTGGACACCATTTTGCTGCCCCCAAAATTTGTAGTTGGCCCAAAAATATTTAGCTACACTTCTTATATTTATCACTGTGAGTTGTACACCACACGCATCACATATCATTGAGCTAAATATCTTAAAATTTTAGTACTGCAATTTTTTTTAGTGTCATAGCCAACTTATTGACACAATTTTGGTGTGCCTAAAAAATAACGGCCACATTTTGATCAGTCTGTTATCTCTGGCTGACACCTGGTGTATCTGTGGTGTCCAAATCTTTGCTTTGCAGGCATACATTTCATTGTTCTGTCTGCAAGCCTTGGTCTACTCAGTACTTAGTGTTTTCAAAATTTTTACTTTTTTTATAGTCTGTTATCTCAGTCACATGGCTGGTGTATTGTTATGATACGGTGGTCGAGGAGCAACATGGAACGAGCTCTGAAGGAAGTGGTAACTGTACTGACCGCAGTCCCTAAGCTCAACACAACACTAGAAGTAGCCGTGGAATGCTCCTAACTCTCCCTAGGCATCTCGTCACAGCCTAAGAGCTAACTACCCCTAAAGAAAGAAGCAGGAAAGCTATCTTGCCTCAGAGAAAATCCCCAAAGGATAGATTAGCCCCCACAAATAATGACTGTGAGTGGAGAGGGAAAAGACATACACAGGATGAAACCAGGATGAGCACAGGAGGCCAGTCTAGCTTGATAGAAAGGACAGGATGGAATACTGTGCGGTCAGTATAAAACACTACAAAAATCCACGCAGAGTTTACAAAAAATCTCCACACCTGACTAAAGGTGTGGAGGGCAAATCTGCCTCCCAGAGCTTCCAGCAAGACAGAATTAATTCACACTGATAAGCTGGACAAACATAGAAAGCACAGAATGGATAAGTCCACAATCTATGGACAGAAAAGAGCAAGCAAAAACTTAGCTTTGCAGAACTGGTCAGGATAACAGGGAACTCCAAAGAGATGTGAATCCAACCAGGAACCATTTACAAGTGGCACTGGCTGAAGAAAGAGCCAGGCCTAAATAGCCAAGCAGAAGAGAAGATAAGTGGAGGCAGCTGAAGACAGCTAACTCCAAGGAGCAGCCATACCACTAGAAACCACAAGAGGGAGCCCAAGAGCAGAACTCACAAAAGTGCCACTTACAACCACCGGAGGTATGTACATATCCTACATCATACCATCAGACGCCACTGGAATATACTACGCACGGCTCATCCAGGTATTCCCGAATTCCAGCATCACTTCTTACCATGTTATAAGCGTCCTTCCAACATCCGGGACTCCCTAGTCAAAGTGGACTTTGGGGTTAACAAGGCCAGTACACAACTCTTTCTCAATAGACCTAAAAATGGCACGTTCCCGTGCCTACATTGCAATCAATGCAACAATGTTATTCGGGGGGATCACTTCTACCATCCTCATTCAGGCAAAAGATACAAGATAAAATGCTATGCTACCTGTGACACATCCTTCGTCGTCTATGCCATAAAATGTCCATGTGGTCTCTTGTATATTGGTGAGACAACTCAGTCGATCAAATCCTGTATCTCCAAACATAAATCGACCATTCGCTGTCAGAATCTGCTACTACCACTCCCAAGTCATTTCACCTCTAAGGGCCATAGTATTTCACAACTGAGATTTCAGGTCTTAGAACACATTCCAGTACCCAGACGGGGAGGCAACAGAATCCACCTCCTGAAAAAGAGGGAGGCTTACTGGATTCATGAATTACAGACCCTTGCTCCAAGGGGCCTTAATAGGGATTATGATCCCCTAGCCTTTACTTAGAATCAGAGTGCATTTATTTTGGTACTACTGTTAGGTTGAACATTTAATAATAAAATGTTCACTTCACTTAAGTTGCCTACTCCTGGCCTAATGGATATTGATCAGGTGCGCACCAAAGAAATAAACATATAACAACACACAGTCATATGTAAACTCTCCATGATCAATCTATGGCCCAGCTGCAAGGGAAAAAGAGACTTTATTCAGTCAGGACACATGGTTACATATCCACTGTAAGGGGGGCTCGGTTAGCTTTAAAATGGGAGTGATCGGATGCATTCCATTGGTTAGTGGGTTGGGCAATGAGCAAGTCCATGGGTGGATCCATGAGGTCATCAGGGTGGGTTGGTCCATGAGGTCATCAAGGTGGGCGTCACTGTGGGTGGATCCATGAGGTCATCAGGGTGGGCGTCATCTTGGATACCAGCCAGGCAGCCACATGGCTCTCTGATACAGGAAATGGCAGCCATCCTTAGTGTCTTACTTTCATCTAAAAAAACTTATGTAAGATCAAACAATACACGTTATGGGTCTCTTCTCTCAATCTCTTATGTCTTGGGGTTAATTAAGTATTTGATCTTATGGCTCTCCTCAACAGTCCCCCCTAAATACTTTATTAACCCTTTTTTTATCTTGATCCCACCGTGGTTCCCTATCACACCAGTGTTAAGTGTCACTATGACATCAGAGGTTTCATGACAATACGGATGCTATAGACACCAGAGAATGTGTGACCAATCATGGATATATCAGGAGGTATCTCGGAGCGCGCTACCAGCGTCCTCGGGACTTTTCTACCTGCTGGATCTATTACTCTCCAATCTCCCATCTCCATGGTTACATAAAATACATATGTCACTCACCCTGATGTAACACATCCTATATCTGACCGTCTCGCCCGGGAGGGGGGAATTGGAGTTTTCACCAGTTTGAGACAAGTTTTCCCTAGTGGAAAACCTCCCTTTGTAGCTGGACTTTGACAAGCAGGTCAGATCCTACTCTGTCCCTAACTGTCTAACAAGTTTATAATGTGAGAGATGGATTAAATGGCGCTATAACAATAAATAATAATAATAATAATATGGATCCAGGAGACGCTCAGCAATCCTGACTGAAGTAGGAGTAGTCAGGAGCACTTGGTAGGAACCCTCAAATCTCAACTCCAGGGATGTCTTTCTGATGAACTTCTTTACCAGCATGTAGTCACCAGGTTGGAAATCATGGGTACCTTCACTGGAATCTGGATCTGGAATGGATGATAAAACTTGTACATGTGTTAATGACAGTTCTTTAGTAAGGACAATTACATAATTTACAAGAGTATCACTTCCTAAAGCTAGTTGTTGTGGAAAATATTGGCTCAACCTTGGAGGCTCCCCACAAAAAGAATCTTGTGTGGTGTGTTTGGTGGGACCCCTTGGAGTGTTTCTGACTGAGTATAAGGCAATGGGCAAAATGTCTGTCCAAGTCTGACCTCCTAACTGGCTTTCAGTATTTTATTTTTCAAGGTGCCATTCAGTGTTTCTACTTTCCCACTGTTCTGTGGGTGATATGGAGTATGTAAACCCAAATCAGCTCCCACCAATGTCCATAGTTCCTTAGTCAGTGCTGAAGTGAACGCAGGTCCTTGGTCACTCTCAATTACCTCTAGGACCCCATATCTGCATACTACTTCAGTCATCAGTCTCTTAACAGTCACTCTGGCAGTCATGTTGGTTACTGGATACGCTTCGGGCCATCCTGAGAACATGTCAGTCACTACCAGTACATACCCGTACTTCCCTACTTTTGGCATTTGAATGTGATCTATCCGAATTCTCTGAAAGGGATAGAGTTGTTTAGCCAATGTTTCTGAGTAACTTTCTGGGGCGGTGCTGGATTGCATGTTGCACACACAAGGCAGGAATTGCAGTATTTTTGGGGTGACAGTAGAGATCCCAAGTGCCATGTAAGTCTTCCAAATCAGGTCAATCATCTGATTCCTGCCTCTGGGCGATACCGTGTGCCCATTCTGTCTCCCGAGGAATACAGATTACGGGGTAGACAGAACTTTTTGTTCACCCTCCAGACTCCATCTTCATCCTTTTTTAGCTCCTCCTTCTTGCCATGGCTTCTTTTCATCATCCGATGTCTTGATGTAGATGGATAATCCTCATAAGAGAGCCTTTAGTCCCTTCTTCAGTGTTTTGTGACACGTACACCGCTGCTTTCTCTTTCCCAAATGGATCAGCAGCATAGGTTTTTACTGTTTTGTCAGCAAAGAAGTTCCTCCTTGCTTCTGGAGAATCCAATCTTCCGTGAGCTTTGATCTTGATCACTGCAACCTTCGAACGTAGATCAAGAGCGGCCACAAGTTCTTGTATGGTAGCAGCATGTTTTACAGGAGTTCCACTGAACGTTAGGTATCCTCTGGCTGCCCAGATACTGCCGAAGTCATGAGCCACTCCGAAAGCATATCTTGAATCTGTGTAGAGGTTGACCACCTTCTCCGTTGCTTCCTGACAAGCCAACGTCAAAGCTTTAAGTTCCTCTTCTTGTGCAGACATGTGCGGTGGTAGTGATCCAGCTGAGATGACCTGGTCATGTGTAACCACGGCATATCCCGTATGGAACCTTTCCGTTTCATCTACAAATCTGGAACCATCAGTAAGGAACGTCAGGTCAGCATGTGGGAATGGGTCTTCAGACACGTTTTTCTTGGAGGCTACTTCTTTCTGCATTTGTTCAAGACAGTCATGATCCTCCTTTGAGTGTGTAGAGGCATCTTCTCCGAGAGCATCAGCATCATCATCCACATCCCCCCTGGAAAGAGGAAGCAGCATGGACAGTTTGAAGATGCTGCAGCGGACAAGAGTGACATTATCCGGAACCAACAGCGAATATTGTAGTCTCATATGACGCTGCACCAACAGATGTTTAGGGTTGCAGGAATAGCAATTATGTCGTGTGGAGCCATTAAGAGAACTGGATGTCCTCAGATGATATCAGAATTTGGGATTCCAAAAGCTGGTGCAGACTGTATGGCCTGTTTAAGAGCGTAGAAAGCTTCCACGGATTTGGTACATAGTGGAAACGCTGATGTCTTGAGGTCTTCGTACAATGGCTGCCTCAGCTTTGAGGCATCTGGAATCCTTTGGCGACAATAAGTGATAGGTCAGCCAGCTCATCCGAGGCCCATGTCTTGGGTTCTTGGCAGAACTCAACACCAGAGTCCCATGTCTTGTCACTGGCAAGTGAGTCATCATTGAACACGATATCCATAACAGGCCAATATGCATCGACTGCTTTAAGATTTGCCAGGGAAATTAGATCTTGCCACGTAGCTGGGTAAGTACTTTGGATTTGAAGCATGCTTCTGTAGAAAGGCATTGGCTGTTTTTCTGGATCTGGAGCTTGGTACAACAGAGTAGCAGCTTGCTGGGGTGTAAACTTGACGTAGAGGGTGGGCTCCTCAGACATGAGCATTGGCACTGTTGGTGGTGACACCTGAGGCGGGAGTAGAGATGGCACCGGAATTGTCAAGGTCTCAATTTGCTCACTAATATTCGCATACTCTAAAATGCGAGTTATTGCTGCATGAAGTTGTTGAGCACTAACGTCTGGATGAATAGGGTCAAAAGTAGGGGTCACAGCGTGTATGATCATTCTACATGGAAGATTGCCAGCTTTAGTCACCACTATGTCCCCAACAGCTATCTGACCACGTGACTCAACAATGATTTGACTGTCAGCTTGAATAGTCGCCCCTCCTGCTTACACTATAGCTCTAGCTACACCTCCATTATGCTCTAACCGAGAATTGGCAGCTTTAACAATAGCGTCTGTTTCCATTGTCGTTATGTCACCCTTTCCCACCACTAACAAGGGTGACTCAGGAAGTTCTTTTTCGAAAACAGGTTGCCAACATTCCCTCCCCTTTGTGCTTCCTGTGCTATTGACATCCCCCTCCCAGATTGAGCCCCCCCTTGATACAGTTGCCACCGTCCCAGGTGTGCACTTGGCTGCAAGAGAGCCTGTGAGGTACCGGGTATAGGGTTAGGTAGACTGTGTGAGAGTGCTATTGTAGTGGAAGCGTTGGGAGGAGAGGCCATTGCTTGGAGCATCTTGTGTGGGTGTGCGGCTAAATTGGCAGTGGGAGTGACAGTAGAAAGGGTTGGTGCCGAGGACGATCCAGGCGGGAGGATTGCTAGATAGGGGAAAGGTTCGGTGCCCCATTGGAAACCACTGAGACAGGAAACATGGGCAAAGCTTGTTCACTTCCCAAAGGAAAATAGTATTGGCCGTTAGTGGTCATTACTGGGTAACAAGGATTTGGTGATGTGGTGTATAGCCTTAGTCTAAGATGTTCACCACCAGAAGCAGCACATTTGCCAACCACAGAATGACTGCTACTAGAACTAGTACCTTTGTCATTCACAAAATGGCCGCCGTCAGCACTAACACATTTGCCATCCGCAAAATGGCCGCCGTCAGCACTAACAAATTTGCCATTCACAAAATGGCCACCGTCAGCACTAACAAATTTGCCATTCACAAAATGGCCGCCATCAGCACTAACAAATTTGCCATTCACAAAATGGCCGCCGTCAGCACTAACAAATTTGCCATTCACAAAATGGTCACCGTCAGCACTAACAAATTTGCCATTCACAAAATGGCCGCCATCAGCACTAACAAATTTGCCAGTCACAAAATGGCCGCCGTCAGCACTAACAAATTTACCATCCACAAAATGGCTACTACCAGCATTAACAAATTTACCATTCACAAAATGGCTACTACCAGCATTAACAAATTTACCATTCACAAAATGGCTGCTGCCAGGGTTAGCACATGGCTCTGGGCCACCATTATAAGGTGGTGGCCGCTCACAGGATATATTTTTGTAATACACATAACTCAAAACTCTGCCCTTTTTATTCCTTTCCTCTTCTACCCAATTTTCTTTATACAGACTTTCAGAGACTCTCTCCCATGCCCTAGCAGTAGACAAAAATCCATTATCTTCTAGGATACCCTTTCTTTCTTTCAAGACAATCTTCCACTCCAGGGGCTGTAACCTTCCCCTTCTGGCATTCCACACAACTTCATAAGCTTTTTACATTGTTTAACATGACTTTTCCCTTCACGAGTCGCTACTAATGTGCACGAGTCTATCTTGCCATCTGAATTTGGCTTAGTGCCAATACGGCAGAACTGCATTAATTTCTCCATCTTTCTATAGATATCTATATCTCTATCAAGATAACAAACACCAAACAAACAATAAGACGGGGGAGATGACTCAACCCTGAGATTCTAAAGGGAAATGAGTCTGCAGTACTCAGTTCCTATTCTTTCTTGTCACGTGGTCCCTGTCTGACTTCCGTGTTCCGTACTTTGCAAACCAATTATTCCCTACTTAGTCAAATTGCTCCCTAACTTACCAGTCCCCGTGCAGAGTCAACTCACTCGATGCCACGGGGCAAAAAAAACTGCTCCCTAACTTACCAGTCCCCGTGCAGAGTCAACTCACTCGATGCCACGGGGAAAGAAAACTATAAATTTATTTATTTGGCTCGAACTGAGTCATCTCACTCCAAGTTTTAATGAGCCGCTACACAATTTATTAGGCGCCGAACTGAGTCATCTCACTCCAAGTTTTACCGGGCCCCCCTAGGCCGAGTCAATCACTCAAGGTCCTAGTCTCTCTTATACAGAACTGAAAATCTTATCACAGGCGACAACCATGTACTGTACCACAGACAAAAATAAATTTTTTTATTTTGTATTTTTTTCTTACACTTGCTTGCTTTTCTTTTCTAAAAACTTGCTTTTCCTGTTCTAACACTTGCTTTTCCTTCTCTAAAAAAAACTTGCTTTTCCTGTTCTAACACTTGCTTTTCCTTCTCTAAAAAAAAACTTGCTTTTCCTGTTTTAACTACCAGTCATCTCCCCTCCTCACAACACATAACAGGCAGTAGGCAACTAAAACATGTGACGGTTCTTGCAATTAAATGACCAGCAGCGGAGAGACCCTTCTGCCGTCTTACAGATACCACGAAGACCGGACACGGTCAGGCAATCTGCACAGGATACCCCGAAGGACACAGGTAAAGACTACAGATTATAAAAATCAGCAGACTTACCGTGTTCTGATAAGGAGGTGATCAGTCTCCAGCTTCGGGTATTCAGTGCGGCCTGCCGTTCCACTCGCCGGTCCTCAGGGTTCAGGGCTCTTCCTCTGATGGCCCCAGTTTGGGCAGCCAAATTGTTAGGTTGAACATTTAATAATAAAATGTTCACTTCACTTAAGTTGCCTACTCCTGGCCTAATGGATATTGATCAGGTGCGCACCAAAGAAATAAACATATAACAACACACAGTCATATGTAAACTCTCCATGATCAATCTATGGCCCAGCTGCAAGGGAAAAAGAGACTTTATTCAGTCAGGACACATGGTTACATATCCACTGTAAGGGGGCTCGGTTAGCTTTAAAATGGGAGTGATCGGATGCATTCCATTGGTTAGTGGGTTGGGCAATGAGCAAGTCCATGGGTGGATCCATGAGGTCATCAGGGTGGGTTGGTCCATGAGGTCATCAAGGTGGGCGTCACTGTGGGTGGATCCATGAGGTCATCAGGGTGGGCGTCATCTTGGATACCAGCCAGGCAGCCACATGGCTCTCTGATACAGGAAATGGCAGCCATCTTTAGTGTCTTACTTTCATCTAAAAAAACTTATGTAAGATCAAACAATACACGTTATGGGTCGCTTCTCTCAATCTCTTATGTCTTGGGGTTAATTAAGTATTTGATCTTATGGCTCTCCTCAACACTACAATTAGGGTCATTGTTCTTTATGTATCTGAAAATGCTATAATGTATGTCTGTATATATCTTATTACCTCTACGATGTATGCTAATATATCTGTCTTTTTCTGCAGAGTCGCCTTTATTGACAACCATCACGCAAGTCACTTCCTGCTCCCTCCCCATCCTTGGACTCTCCTTCCTTTTTGTTCCCTACCCGGCTGCATCCATCTTATGTTTTTGCCTATATACATGGTACATCTTATAGGGGTCTTCTGAGGTATGCGCAGCTTAGTATATATGGCAGAACAGGACATGTAACTTATTAGTTAATTCAGTTATATATTTTGTTGGGACATCCTTTTACATCTACTAGTCCTCTCACTCTGTCCTCGGCAACAGGGATCATATGACCGCTCCCCCTGTCTGGTAACCATAGCTACAACTCCGGCCAGCGACATACAGGAAGCATACGTCAGCATTAGGGACGTACTTCCTGTCACGGTCAGCCACCTAACTACATTTCCCATAATCCCCTACACACGTCTGTCAGGTGACCGCTCATGCTGCTAACTAATATTGCAGCAGAGCGGACCCTGACATGCGCGCTACAGCGCAATACACACTTCCGGTTTCGATCAGCCACAAAACTACACTCCCCATAATCCCCGGCATATGATAGTCAGGTGACCGCTCACTCTGCTAACTTTCATTGCAGCTGAGCGGACCCTGACATGCGCGTTATGACATAGGACGTACTTCCGTCCTCGGCTGTGCATATGATCCCGCCCCACCACTATTTAAACATGCCCCCCAGTCCTCTTATTATTCAACTAACGGCGGATACCGCGTTGATGCACACCATCTACTCCTCTTACACTGGTAAGCTTTATTCATCAAAGTGGACACTCTAATCCACATAAGACTAAACTGACACCACTGTTTCACTATAGGAGCGGACTTCACCAGTGTGCCTACTCCATGAGGACTCCTTAAGAGCCCTAAATAATAGGTGAGCCACACAATTCTTACCTTGGGGCCTTTTTGTTTGTCTATCACCTTACATATGGGATGACGTTACTGGTTGATGCATTGTTTTCCTAGATCCCACGCTACTATAACGGCGTCCAAAGCCAGCGTGCATCAAATCTAATCTATCCTATGGTGAGAATAATATCTCTTATGTAGAGCTATTCGCTAACACAGCGATAATGCCAACCTTTTTTTATATATTTTCTGTGTCTTTCTCCTATAGCTACAGCCATCTCATTGGGCATCACCCTAGCCCATGCTATTCCAGTGTATATACCCAATTTCTCGCTCACTGTCACCACCTCGCAGTCCGGGGCGCCTTCTTTCTCTTCCCCGCCTGCTCTTACCTCTTCTGGTCCTGTCCTTAGCCAGCAGGGTCACGCTCCGGTCATCCGCCGGCGCTCCGGGGTCCGTCCCTGCAGACATGCTGCCCAGGTCCTTGCTCCCATGTCTGCTGCACTTCCTCTTTTCTCTCCCTCTCCTAGGGAGTGCATAGGGGGCGGGCAGGTGAGCTCTCTGGCTTCTTAAAGGGTCAGCCCCTCCCTACTCACTGCCCCTCCTCCCGGCCTATCACCTGGAGGCTGGAGGTATATAAGGATCTCAATCACTCCTGGACGCCGCCTGGGCAACTTCTATTATCCTGAAGTTCCTGCTCCAGGTCTTATCCTGCTAGGCTTATCAGTCCAATTTGCCTGTCTTACTCTGTGTTCCTTTTTCCCTAGGATCGAGTCTGGTCTCCACATCATCCGGAGTCCAGTATCCTGTGTGGTTCCCTGCAGTCTTCTTCCTGCTTCCAAGTTCCACATTCAGCCCTGTTTTGTTTATTCATTTCTTCCTACCTCCTAGGTCGGTTTAACACAGGTGTCTGCCTCATCGGACCCTCTATTGGTGGTCTAGGGGAAATCCCTGTATAGGGGTCACTCCAAGCCTTGGTCTCCTTAGAGGCTTTCTGGTGTTGTGGCCCTGTGGCCTTCCTTTGGGGTGTCTCCCCTAGTGTTTGTATTACTGTACAATAAAGCATTTGAACCTGCTTTCCTGGTCTGGTTCTCCCTTCCTGGTATCAGTAACCGCTGTATTTGCGGTCCAGTGGGTCCACCTGATAGACACGTCTGTAGGGCGTGACACTCACATTTGAGCTACATATATTAGGTGAGATACCCTACATCCTCCCTATAGGCAGGGATACTCTCTTCCCCCTTTTCTCTTTCCTTTTTTTGTTCCCTTATCCTTGTTTTATGTATTTGCATAATAGACTACCTCCTAGAGTTCCACCATTAAATCTGAATACTAGATGCTTACGCCATTCTTTGACAGGTTAGTTGACTGTCACTGTTCCTTACATCTACCATTCATATCACATACTCACCATATACCCCTCCTCCGTGATGTCATATGGAATTCATTTTACTATATAGGTCCGCATGATACCACAACATAGGACCCCGTTGACATCTAGCGATAGCCTACACCTACCGTGATACAAGCAGTCGGGTATGTAAAAAATTTTACCTCACCCCTACCTTACCTTTCCTGCCTTCCATTCCATCACATATCACATAAAGATTGTGAGATTTACCTTATTTTGTTGCCTTGTTGCTATTTATGTTTATTTTTGTTATTACCTTTATATACTTATTGTTATTTTGTTATACATTTGTAACGCAGCTTACTGAAGGTCTAATGTTTGACCGAAACGTTTAAATTGGACTGCAATCCAAGTAATAAACACCTATTTTGACTTAATTTCATCACCAATTATCTGTTGAGTGCCAAGTTATTTATTTATGGTGATGAGTGTGACACAGGGCAGGCACTCTGCTGAATGGTTCTGTACAGAGTTTATGTGTTGGGCAGATGAAGTAAATTGGAAAGATGCAGCCCTGTGGGGGTTGTTCCGCAAAGGTCTGTCTGATTGTCTGAAGGACGCTCTGGCACTTCATCCACCTCCTGATACCCTGGAGGAAGCCATGATGCAGGCGGTCCGGATGGACCGGAGACTCCGTGCTAGAGGAGTGTTGCAACAAGAGACTCCATTGTACTCCAAATTGTGTGACTCTGCACCTGTATCTGAGCCTATGGAGATTGGGTCAGTCTCGGATATGGAGAAAGAGAGAAGGCACCGTAGAGACAACCAACTATGCTTTTACTGTGGTGCCTCTGGAGATTGGAAAAGGAACTGCCCTCCTGCCCTTCTTCAGTGAAACCATCAGAGAAACGAATGAGTCTGGGCGACAATCGAAGAGGTTGTCCAGACTCCCAGGTACATTTTTTCTCGCTTGCAAAATTGTGCTCCAAGTGGAATTGGAACTTGCTGGCGGTCCTGTGGTGACTAGTGTTGAGCATTCCGATACCGCAAGTATCGGGTATCGGCCGATATTTGCGGTAGCGGAATTCCGATACCGAGTTCCGATATTTTTGTGATATCGGGAATCAGTATCGGGATTTAGATTAATGTGTAAAATAAAGAATAAAAATAAAAAATATTGATATACTTACCCTCGGACGGGCCCTGGTTGTCACCGCTGCAATCGCCATGTTTTCCTTCCTATGAATGAGCTTGTTAAGTACCTTCGATGACGTCGCAGCTTGTGATTGGTCACGTGAGCGGTCACATGACCGCTCAGCGACCAATCACAAGCCGCGACGTCATCGAAGGTCATTAAAGCGCTCATTCTTAGGAAGAAAAGCATGGCGATTGCAGCAGTGACAACCAGGGCCCGTCCGAGGGTAAGTATATCAATATTTTTTATTTTTATTCTTTATTTTACACATTAATATGGATCCCAGGGCCTGAAGGAGAGTTTTCTCTCCTTCAGACCCTGGGAACCATTACGGATACCTTCCGATATTTGTGTCCCATTGACTTGTATTGGTATCGGATATTGGTATCGGCGATATCCGATATTTTTCGGATATCGGCCGATACCATCCGATACCGATACTTTCAAATATCGGACGGTATCGCTCAACACTAGTGGTGACCATCACCTTTGTTGACTGCAGTTCTTCCATTAATTTGATTGAGGCCCAAGTTGTGACTCTTAATAAGATAGGCACAGTCAGGCTGAAATACCCAGTTAAGGTTGTGGCTGTTGATTCATCCCCTCTTTCCCGGGATGGAATTTGTTTCAGGACTGATTTCTTTTCTCTGAAAGTGGGTTTCACTCACTTGGAAAAATTAAGTTGTTTTGTTATGAATAATCTGCATGCAGGACTGGTGCTGGGAATGCCCTGGCTGCAACGCCATGATCCTGTCATTGATTGGATGATGGGGGAGATCACTCAATGGGGATGTAAGGGTAATGGTCCGTGTTGTAACCTGGGACCTTTTGTTAACCCGGTAAAGTCTGTATTTGTGTCGTCTGTCGGTCTGGAGGGTATTCTAGAGTACCTGAAATACTTCGAAGATGTGTTTTCCGAAAGCGAGGCTGAGGCGCTTCCACCACATCGACCTGTGTTGTGAATTCTGTGGCAGAGCTCCCTCCTGTGGTCACAAGTGGTACTTCGGCTGATTCTCTCTGTGAGCTTCCGTTGGTGGAGGAAAGTGGTACTGCGGCTTCTGAGTTTCCTTCCTCAGGTGATGTGGTGAAGTCGTTAGGTGCTGCTCTATTTAACTCCACCTAGTGCTTTGATCCTGGCCTCCAGTCAATGTTCTAGTATTGGACCTGTTTCCTCCTGGATCGTTCCTGTGGCCTGCTGCTCTGCATAGCTAAGTTCTGCTTTGCTATTTTGTTTGCTGTTTTTTTCTGTCCAGCTTGTCTATTTGTTTTTTCCTGCTTGCCGGAAGCTCTGGGACGCAGAGGGTGTACCTCCGTGCCGTTAGTTCGGTACGGAGGGTCTTTTTGCCCCCTTTGCGTGGTTTTTGTAGGGTTTTGTGTTGACCGCAAAGTTACCTTTCCTATCCTCGCTCTGTTCAGAAAGTCGGGCCTCACTTTGCTAAATCTATTTCATCTCTACGTTTGTCTTTTCATCTTAACTCACAGTCATTATATGTGGGGGCTGCCTTTTCCTTTGGGGTATTTCTCTGAGGCAAGGTAGGCTTATTTTCTATCTTCAGGCTAGCTAGTTTCTCAGGCTGTGCCGAGTTGCATAGGGAGCGTTAGGCGCATTCCACGGCTGCCTCTAGTGTGGTTGGAGAGGATTAGGGATTGCCGTCAGCAGAGTTCCCACGTCTCAGAGCTCGTTCTATGTTTTTGGGTTATTGTCAGGTCACTGTATGTGCTCTGACCTCTATGTCCATTGTGGTACTGAATTACCTTATCATAACAGTACTGGAGGCCAAAAGTACTAATGATTCTCAATAGAGGGAAAAAAGAAGTTCTGAGACCATTTTTTTTTCTCTGCACTGTGTTTTGCCTTTTTTTTCCCCTAGACATTTGGGTGGTTCAGGACACAGGTGTAGCGATGGACATTAAAGGTCTGTCTTCATGTGTGGATCAGCTCACGGCAAGAGTACAAAATATTCAGGACTTTGTGGTTCAGAATTCTATGTTAGAACCGAGAATTCCTATTCCTGATTTGTTTTTTGGAGATAGAACTAAATTTCTGAGTTTCAAAAATAATTGTAAACTATTTCTGGCTTTGAAACCTCGCTCCTCTGGTGACCCAGTTCAACAAGTTAGGATCATTATTTCTTTTTTTTTACGTGGCGACCCTCAGGACTGGGCATTTTCTCTTGCGTCAGGAAATCCTGCATTAAGTAATATCGATGCGTTTTTCCTGGCGCTCGGATTACTGTACGATGAACCTAATTCAGTGGATCAGGCAGAGAAAAACTTGCTGGCTCTGTGTCAGGGTCAGGATGAGATAGAGGTATATTGTCAGAAATTTAGAAAGTGGTCCGTACTCACTCAATGGAATGAAGGTGCGCTCGCAGCTATTTTCAGAAAAGGTCTCTCTGAAACCCTTAAGGATGTCATGGTGGGATTTCCTATGCCTGCTGGTCTGAATGAGTCTATGTCTTTGGCCATTCAGATCGGTCGACGCTTGCGTAAGCGTAAATCTGTGCACCATTTGGCGGTATTACCTGAGCTTAAACCTGAGCCTGTGCAGTGCGATAGAACTTTGACCAGAGTTGAACAACAAGAACACAGACGTCTGAATGGGCTGTGTTTCTACTGTGGTGATTCCACTCATGCTATCTCTGATTGTCCTAAGCGCACTAAGCGGTTCGCCAGGTCTGCCACCATTGGTACGGTACAGTCAAAATTTCTTCTGTCCGTTACCTTGATCTGCTCTTTGTCATCATATTCTGTTATGGCATTTGTGGATTCAGGCGCTGCCCTGAATTTGATGGACTTGGAGTATGCTAGGCGTTGTGGGTTTTTCTTGGAGCCCTTGCAGTGTCCTATTCCATTGAGAGGAATTGATGCTACGCCTTTGGCCAAGAATAAGCCTCAGTACTGGACCCAGCTGACCATGTGCATGGCTCCTGCACATCAGGAGGTTATTCGCTTTCTGGTGTTGCATAATCTGCATGATGTGGTCTTGTTGGGGTTGCCATGGCTACAAGTCCATAATCCAGTATTAGATTGGAAATCCATGTCTGTGTCCAGCTAGGGTTGTCAGGGGGTACATGGTGATGTCCCATTTCTGACTATTTCGTCATCCACCCCTTCTGAGGTTCCAGAGTTCTTGTCTGATTTCCGGGATGTATTTGATGAGCCCAAGTCCGATACCCTACCTCCGCATAGGGATTGTGATTGTGCTATCGATTTGATTCCTGGTAGTAAATTCCCAAAAGGTCGACTGTTTAGTTTATCTGTGCCTGAGCACGCCGCTATGCGGAGTTATGTGAAGGAGTCCTTGGAGAAGGGGCATATTCGCCCGTCATTGTCGCCATTAGGAGCAGGGTTCTTTTTTGTAGCCAAGAAGGATGGTTCACTGAGACCTTGTATAGATTACCGCCTTCTAAATAAGATCACGGTTAAATTTCAGTACCCCTTGCCGTTGTTATCTGACATGTTTGCTCGGATTAAGGGGGCTAGTTGGTTCACCAAGATAGATCTTCGTGGTGCGTATAATCTTGTGCGTATTAAGCGAGGCGAGGAATGGAAAACTGCATTTAATACGCCCGAGGGCCATTTTGAGTATCTAGTAATGCCATTCGGACTTGCCAATGCTCCATCAGTGTTTCAGTCCTTTATGCATGACATCTTCCGAGAGTACCTGGATAAATTCCTGATTGTGTACTTGGATGACATTTTGATCTTCTCGGATGATTGGGAGTCTCATGTGAAGCAGGTCAGAACGGTGTTTCAGGTCCTGCGTGCTAATTCTTTGTTTGTGAAGGGATCAAAGTGTCTCTTTGGTGTTCAGAAGGTTTCATTTTTGGGGTTCATCTTTTCCCCTTCTACTATCGAGATGGACCCTGTTAAGGTCCAAGCCATCCATGATTGGACTCAGCCGACATCTCTGAAAAGTCTGCAAAAGTTCCTGGGCTTTGCTAATTTTTATCGTCGCTTCATCTGCAATTTTTCTAGTATTGCTAAACCATTGACCGATTTGACCAAGAAGGGTGCTGATTAGTGTTGAGCATTCCGATACCGCAAGTATCGGGTATCGGCCGATATTTGCGGTATCGGAATTCCGATACCGAATTCCGATACTTCCCGCGTATCGGATACCGGAATCGGAAGTTCCCAGAATTCAAACAGAACGCAGCAGCCAATGAGGAATGATTGGAAGTGTGGGCACATCCTGTTTAGCATGGTGGGCATGTAAGTACTGGCAAGGCTGTGATTGGCTGCTGAAATGATGTCACTCTGCACTATAAAAAACGCTGCCGCCATTGTGCGCTCACTCTGCTGTGATTTCAGTTAGGGACAGGACGCTGTGTTCTAACTGAGGGCCAGTTGAGATAGCTAATTGCTTTATTTTGCTTTTCCAAGGCTAATTTAGCAAACGCTGTGTTCACTGTTCAGTTCACCTTGCTCTTGCCTTGCAGCGCTGTTTTAACAGCGTTCTGCAAGGTCTCTGTGTGTGTGTGTGTGTGTGTGTGTGTGCAGCTCACTCTGTAGTCTGTGTGCAGCCATATACCCGGTTGTATTCAGCTCAGGGGGGGTTCACACTGCCTCACACAGTTGTCCTTTTTTGCTCATAGTGCAGCCTGCTGCACATTTTTTCTCAAATTTCCTATTAGTGTTTTTCCACCCGTCTCCAGCTAAATTGTGGAAAAACACTACATAGGATAACCTAGAGGGGGGTTTTTGGACCTTGCAGCGCCGTTTACGGCTGTCTGCACGGTCTCCGTGTGAGCCCAGCTCGCCCTGTAGTCTGTGTGCAGCCATAGCCGGTTGGATTCAGCTCAGGGTTCGTTACTGGCTCATACCTTGAGAAAAATTTTCCTTTTTTTCAAATAGTGCAGCCTGTTTAAAAATTTAAACAAAAAATTCCCTATTAGTGTTTTTCCACCCGTCTCCAGCTAAATTGTGGAAAAACACTACATAGGATAACCTAGAGGGTTTTTTTTGGGCCTTGCAGCGCCGTTTACGGCTGTCTGCACGGTCTCCGTGTGAGCCCAGCTCGCCCTGTAGTCTGTGAGCAGCCATAGCCGGTTGGATTCAGCTCAGGGTTCGTTACTGGCTCATACCTTGAGAAAAATTTTCCTTTTTTTTCAAATAGTGCAGCCTGTTTAAAAATTTAAACAAAAAATTCCCTATTAGTGTTTTTCCACCCGTCTCCAGCTAAATAGTGGAAAAACACTACATAGGATAACCTAGAGGGGTTTTTTTGGGCCTTGCAGCGCCGTTTACGGCTGTCTGCACGGTCTCCGTGTGAGCCCAGCTCGCCCTGTAGTCTGTGTGCAGCCATAGCCGGTTGGATTCAGCTGAGGGTTCGTTACTGGCTCATACCTTGAGAAAAATTTTCCTTTTTTTCAAATAGTGCAGCCTGTTTAAAATTTAAAAAAAAAAATTCCTATTAGTGTTTTTCCACCCGTCTCCAGCTAAATAGTGGAAAAACACTACATAGGATAACCTAGAGGGGGTTTATTGGGCCTTGCAGCGCCGTTTACGGCTGTCTGCACGGTCTCTGTGTGAGCGCAGCTCGCCCTGTAGTCTGTGTGCAGCTATAGCCGGTTGGATTCAGCTCAGGGTGCGTTACTGCCTCATACCTTGAAAAACAATTTACTTTTTTTCAAATAGTGCAGCCTGTTTAAAATTTTAAAAAAAAAATTCCTATTAGTGTCTTTCCACCCGTCTCCAGCTAAATAGTGGAAAAACACTACATAGGATAACCTAGAGGAGGGTTTTTTGGCCTTGCAGCGCAGTTTACGGCTGTCTGCACGGTCTCCGTGTGATTTAAACTAGCTCTGTAGCCCGATCTGCACAAAAAAAAAAAGTAAAGTTCACCAAACACAACTTACTTAACACTTGTGTAGGCCACATTTGAAAAATAATAAAGTTTAGTCCACACTTTACAACATTAGTGTTTCTTACACCTGTTAGGAGGAGCATTTCAGGAATAAGCACACTAAGGCCTTAGTACTTTTCTGCTTATCTTTATCTGTCAACCAAGATGAAGAGGGCAGGGAGTAAGGCACGTGGGCGTGGGCGCGGAGCAGGGAGAGGAGCAGGGAGAGGACGTGGTGATTCTGTGCCTGCTGCGGGCGCCGGTGACTCGTCGTCACTCAGTTTCAGCAGGGAACAGTCCTTCATGCGCAGCTTTGTCGGAGAGCGCCGTGCACCGCTGCTGCGTGAAGACCAAATTGAAGCCGTTGTCGGGTGGATGGCAGCTAACGCCTCGGCATCGACTTCAGTTAGTGCCACATCCTCTCAGGCACAGAGCATTGGAGAGCAGCCATCTGTCTCTTCACCACCTGCCAAATTGGCCAGGCAGTCAGAGAGCCCAGGACAGGAGCCGTCTCTACTTCTGTTCTCTGAATCTCTTGGCATGGAAACAGGGGGCCAGCCAAGCAGCATTGGAGAAATGGAAGAAGAGGCAGTGTGCAGTGATGCCCAAAAGCTTTTTCTCTCTGACTCTGAAGAGGCAGGTGGGCCAGTGCCTCCGGTGACCACAGCGCAGTACGCATCTGATGATGAAACTCAGGTGCCGCTTTCTGATGCATACTGTGCTGCCGAGACTACCCAGGAGGAGCAGTTGGTGGCAGAGGGTAGTGGAGATGATGAGGTCCTTGACCCATCGTGGCGTGAGGAACAGGAAGGTGGTGGGAGCAGCTCTGAGGTAGAGCTTCCCCTTACGGGCCAGAGAGGGAGGGGGAAGACTGCGGAGCCTGTAGCCTCCACTTTGGCACCCGTTAGGAGCCTGTCTCTTTCCAAAGCCAAAAAGGGCGCTCCCAAGACTTGCAGTGCCTGGTCCTTTTTTGACACAGTTGCAGATGACATTTGTTTTGTCAAATGCAAGCTGTGTCATCAGAAAGTAAAAAGAGGGAAAAATGTCAGCAACCTCAATACCACAAATATGTGGAAACATGTGCGGACCAGGCACGCGGTGGAGTTACAGAAACAGACTGAAGATGTAGGCCAACCAACAGCGGCAGCTACCACCTCTTCAGCTCGTGTTGCCTCTTCCTCCAGCTCACGCACAGCTGGTTTGGCTTCCTCCCAGGATCGCCATGGAAGAACCTCTGGCACTGTTGTCCAGAGACCTTGTGTAATTCCACCCACAGCACCACCTTCCCAGTCATCCTCACACTCCCAGTCTACTCTACAGCCATCGGTAGTACAGGCATGGGAGAAAAGGCGGGCATTCTCGGCCAACCACCCCCGAGCACAGGCTCTGAATGCAGGCATTGCCAAACTGTTGTCCCTGGAAATGCTCTCGTTCAGGCTGGTGGAGACTGACAGCTTCCGTGACTTGATGGCATTGGCAGTCCCACAGTACAAGGTGCCCAGCCGCTTTTACTTCAGCAGGCAGGCTGTCCCTGCCCTGCACAGGCATGTTGAGGCAAACATAAAACTTGCGCTACTGAACGCCGTCAGTAGCAAGGTCCACCTCACCACCGATGCGTGGACCAGTCAGCATGGACAGGGGCGATATGTTTCCCTCACTGCC
The DNA here is from genome assembly GCF_032444005.1 of Ranitomeya imitator. NCBI lineage: Eukaryota > Metazoa > Chordata > Amphibia > Anura > Dendrobatidae > Ranitomeya > Ranitomeya imitator. The sequence goes on along the minus strand of NC_091284.1, from coordinate 659,788,659 downwards.
CATTGGGTTAATGTTGTTGAGCCAGGTACAGATCGTGCGAGTGGCGCAGGACGTGTCCTGCCCACTCCAAGGATTGCAGGAATCCAGTCTGTACGCATCGACTCCTCCTCTTACACCAGTTCCTCAGATTCCTCTCTGCAGGATCCGTCACAGTCCACCTCCACATGGACCCGTGAACGTTTACCTATGACCGACATGAGCACAGCCGTGGCCAAACGTCAGCAGGCCGTCTTGAAACTAGTTTCATTGGGGCATCGAAGCCACACAGCGCAGGAGCTCTGGAATGCCATCAAGCAGGAGAGCGATGTGTGGCTACTGCCAGCGAATCTCCAGCCAGGCATGGTAGTGTGTGACAATGGCCGAAATCTGGTGGCAGCTTTGGCCCTTGGCAACCTCACTCACATCCCATGTCTGGCACATGTGCTCAATTTGGTTGTGCAGAGTTTTCTGAGGGACTATCCGGATCTTGATGCCCTGCTGCACAAGGTCCGCCTAGAGTGTGCTCACTTGCGGCGTTCCAGCTTGGCCAGATCCCGCATTGCTGCTCTGCAGCGCCGATTCCGCCTTCCGGAACACCACATCATATGTGACCTACCTACCCGGTGGAATTCCACGTTACATATGTTGGAGCGGTTGTGTGAGCAGCAGCAAGCAGTTATGGAGTACCAGCTACATCAGGCGCAAAGAAGTCGCAGTCAGCGCCGATCAGACTTCACAACCACAGAGTGGGCCACTATGAAGGACGTCTGCCAGGTTTTGCGTCCTTTTGATTATTCCACGCGGATGGCAAGTGCAGATGATGCACTAGTCAGCATGACTGTCCCCCTTATCTGCCTGCTTCAGCAAATTTTGCAAGGGTTAAGGGATGATGTTGTGGAAGAGGTGGAGGATGAGGAGTCACCTTTTCCATCAGCTTCTGGAGAGTCAGCGCCACGTGGTTCCTCACAAAGGGGTACGCAGGGGCCAATTTGTGAGGAGGATGAGGAGGAGTCAATGGAGGAGGAAGAGCTCCGTCCAGAGGAGGGAGCGACACAATTGTCCAGTGGTCAGTGTGTACAGCGAGGGTGGGGTGATGACGAGCGGGCAAAGATCATGTCTCAAGCAGGGGACAGCGTTTCTGGGCCAGTTGGCACTCTGCAGCACATGGTGGATTTCATGCTGCAGTGCCTGAGAAACGACCGCCGCATCGACCACATTCTCAACATGCCTGATTATTGGGTGTTCACCCTCCTCGATCCTCGCTACCGGGACAACGTCCAAAACCTCATCCCTGCGTTGACCCGGGAGCGTAAATTGCGGGAGTACCACGACACACTGGTGAATTCCATCATCTTCTCCTGTCCAACTGAGAGGAGTGCTGCTAGTGCTTTACAAAGCAGCTCAGTGCGTCGAGGCAGTGGGGGAGGCTCTGCCCAAAGAGGGAGCAGAAGCAGTGCCTCTGCCCAAGGCAAGCCCAGTATGGCACAACTCTGGCACACTTTTGTGTGCCCGCCCCAAATGTCTACACCATCACCGGCGGCTCCAGTCAGCAGGAGGCAACGGTTCCGTCAGATGGTGACAGACTACATGGCTTGCCCTCTTACTGTACTCCCAGACGGCTCTTCCCCGTTCAAGTTTTGGGTCTCTAAGCTGGATACATGGCCAGAGCTAAGCCAGTATGCATTGGAGGTGCTGGCTTGCCCTGCGGCTAGTGTCTTATCGGAACGTGTCTTTAGTGCCGCAGGTGGTGTACTAACAGACCGTCGCATGCGACTATCCTCCGATAACGTTGACCGGCTTACTTTCCTGAAAATGAACCAGGCCTGGATCTCGCAGGAATTTGCCACTCCTCTGCCTGATTAAGTAATTGGGTGTCATCCAGGTCTCCTGCTGTGTTCATCTTTCTACCACCTGAACTGCTATTCCTGGGCTCCAACACCACCAGTTGCGGCTCAGAAGTGCAGGCTGCACAGTAAAAACATACGACCCAGTGTTATTGGGTTTTAGTAACGTCAGCTGATCCCCAGCTGTGTAGCCGGCAATGTGTCCTGCGACCGCCATGCTGGCACAACAACCTAAATGTAAGGGAACCTGTCCCCCCCCCCACCCGTCGTTTGTTACTGAAAGAGCCATCTTGTGCAGCAGTAATGCTGCACAAGGAAAAGGTAGCTCTTTTTTTTTAGCTCCTTGCACACGCAGAACTTAACACTTATAAAATGTGTTCACTGATACCGTTATACTGTCCCGGAGCTGGGACTTTCCTTCGTAATGTGACGCAGCACAGCCGTCATTCCTACCCCCTTGGTGCCATGCGCTGCCTCCTCAGCGTTGTTTTAAGCTGTCACGGAGCCTGCGCTGTTCTGTTATCCCCTGGGCATGCCCTATTTGCGCTGCCTGTCTTCTGACATAATTTGGTGTCAGGCTGGCTGCGCCTGTGCGGCCGCGCTGCCCGAGATCCCGCCTCGCAGTGTCTTCTGATTGAGTCACACTGCGGGCCTGGGATCCATGGGCATGCGCAGTGCATATCTTCCCCTCGGGCTCTCGCTCATTTCCCTCCGCCTTCTTTAGACTGTGCGCCGTCAGCTGATCCCTAATAGCATGCCACGGCCGTGACACCGCACAGTCTGAAGAAGAGGGAAGGAGGGGAGTGAGAGTCGAGGATATGCACTGTGCATGCCCATGGTACCAAGGCCCGCAGTGGGATTACGTTAGACGAGACTGCGAGGTGGGATCTGGAGCAGCGTGGACGCACAGGCACTGACAGCCTGACACCAAATTATGTCAGAAGACAGGCAGCGCTAATTGGGCATGGCCAAGGGCTAACAGAACAGCGCAGGCTCCGTGACAGCTTAAAACAACGCTGAGGAGGCAGCGCACGGCACCAAGGGGATAGGAATGACAGCTGTGCTGTGTCCCATTACGAAGGAAATTCGCACCTCCGGGACGGTTTAACGGTATAAGGGGACACATTTTTAGTGTTTACTTCGGTGTTTGCAAGGAGCATAATTAAAAGAACCACCTTTTCCTTTTGCATCCTTAGTGCTGCACAAGATGGCTCTTTCAGCTACAAACGTCTTGGGGGGGGTTAAAGGTTCCCTTTCAACTTGCTCCAATCAGGCTTCGGCCTACACTCTGTTCCTCTGCTCCTCCTGCTGTCCCTGGGCTCTAACACCGCCAGTTGGTGCCTGGAAGTGCTGTGTGCACAGTCAACAGTCGCTCCTCTGTTATTGGGGTTCAGTAACGTCAGCTGATCCCCAGCTGTGTGTGCGGCAATACCTCCAATCTGCTCCTCCTGCTGTCCCTGGGCTCTAACACCGCCAGTTGGTGCCTGGAAGTGCTGTCTGCACAGTCAACAGTCGCTCCTCTGTTATTGGGGTTCAGTAACGTCAGCTGATCCCCAGCTGTGTGTGCGGCAATACCTCCAATCTGCTCCTCCTGCTGTCCCTGGGCTCTAACACCGCCAGTTGGTGCCTGGAAGTGCTGTGTGCACAGTCAACAGTCGCTCCTCTGTTATTGGGGTTCAGTAACGTCAGCTGATCCCCAGCTGTGTATCCGGCAACGTGTCATGCGACCGCCACGCTGGCACAACTAAAATGTAAGGGGACCTGTCCCCCCCCCTAGGCGTTTGTTACTGAAAGAGCCACCATGTGCAGCACTAATACTGCACAAGGGAAAGGTCGCTCTTGAAATTATGCTCCTTGCAAACGCTGAACTACACACTCATGTAATGTGTCCCCTCACACCGTCCAACCGTCCCGGAGGTGGGACTTTCCTTTGTAATGTGACGCAGCACAGCCGTCATTGCTACCCCCTTGGCACCGTGCGCTGCCTCCTTAGCGTTGTTTGATTCCGTCATGGACCCTGCGCTGTTATGTTATCCCTTGGCCATGCACAGTTTGCGCTGCCCGTCCTCTGACATCATTTGTTGTCGTCCTGGCTGCGCCTGTGCGTCCACGCTGCCCGAAATCACACCTCGCAGTGTCGTCTAATGTGATCCCACAGTGGGCCTGGTATCCATGGCCATGCGCAGTGCATATACTAGCCTCTCACTCCCCTTCTTCACGCTTCTTCAGACTAGGCGGCGTCAGCTGATCCCTAATAGCATGCCACGGCCGTGACGCCGCACAGTCTGAAGAAGCAGGAAGGAGGTGAGTGAGAGGCGATGATATGCACTGCGCATGCCCATGGATCCCTGGCCCGCAGTGGGACTACATTAGATTACACTGCAAGGTTGGATCTCGGGCAGCTTGGACGCACAGGCACTGCCAGCCTGACACCTACATGATGTCAGAAGACGGGCACCGCTAACTGTGCATGGCCAAGGGATAACATTACAGCGCGGGCTCCGTGACAGAACCAAACAACGTTGAGGAGGTGGCACACGGCACCAAGGGGGTTGGAATGACGGCTGGGCTGTGTCACATTACAAAGGAAAGTCCCACTTCCGGGATGGTTTGACGGTGTGAGGGGACACATTATATGAGTGTGTACTTCAGCGTTTGCAAGGAGCATAATTTTCGGAGCCACAATTTTCCATGTGCAGTATTACTGCTGTACAAGATGGCTCTTTCAGCAACAAATGCCTGGGGGGGGGGTTAAAGGTTCCCTTTCAACTTGCTCCACTGCAGGCTTCGGCCTACACTCTGCTCCTCTTTGATTCCCTGGGTTTCAACACTGTCAGTTGCCACCTGGAAGTGTTGTCTACACAGAAAAAACACTAGGTGATGTGTCAGTGGGGTTCAGCACCGCCAGCTGTTCCCCTGCTGTGTAGTCGGCAACGTGTCCAGCACAAGCCACGCTGGCACAACAGAACAAAAGCTGCCACCAGTGCAGGCTTCGGCCTACACTCTGCTCCTCTCCTCCTCCTGCTGACCCTGGGCTCAAACACCGCTAGTTTTTGCCCGGAAGTGCTAGCTGCACAGAGAAAAACAACAGCCAATGTGTTAGTGGGGTTCAGCAACGCCAGCTGTTCCCCTGCTGTGTAGCCGGCAACGTGACCTGCAAACGCCACGGAGGCACATGAACTGAAATTAAAGGGAACCTGGCCCCACCCCCCCAGGTGTTTCTATGTATAACAGCCACCTAGTACAGCAGTACTGCTGCATTTGTACAAGGTGGCTGTTAATTTATCCTTGCCCACGTAGAATTAAACACGTAAAATATGTGTCTCATTAGAGACCATTACAATGTCCCTGAGGTGTGACTTTCCTTTTTAATGACACGCACCACCCCCCTTGTTAGCGCTGCCCGTCTTCTGACATCATTGGTTGGCTGCCTGTGCCTGTGCGTCCGCCCTGCCCGACACAACCCCCCTCGTTTCATATATTTTGGCTGCGAGGGTGTGATTGATGGGCATGTGCAGTGCATATGTTCACCTGTCTTAACTCATCTCCTTCCGCCTTCTTCAGACTGTGCGGCCTCCTGGCCGTGGTAGGCGATAAGGGATCAGCTGAGGCCGCCCAGTCTGAAGCAGGTGTAAGGACATGTGTGAGCGGCAAACATATTTACTGCACAAGGCCACGAATCCCAGCCACGCAGTGTGATTTTTTGAAAACACACTGTGGGCCTGGGATTCATATCCATTGCTAACCGCAACGACCAACATGAAATGAGTTGAGAAGACAGGCATCGCTCACAGCGCATGGCCAAGGGATAACAAGAGCGCAGACTCCTGTACAGCTAATACAACGCTCAGGAATCTGCGCCCACCACCTAGGTGTAAATTTTGACACCTGTGCTGCGTCTCCTTAAAAAGACAAGTCATGCCTCCACTACTGTTTGACAGTATAATGGGCTAAATAGTGTACGTGTTTTATTCAGCGTGTGCAAGGAGCAAACTAAATAGAGCAACCTTTTACTTGTGCAGCATTAATGCTGCACAAGGTGTGGCTCTTGTACCTTGCAACACCTGAGGGGGGTTAAAGGTTACCTTTGAAATTGGTTCAACTAGGCTTCGGCCTACACTCTGCTCCTCTCCTCCTCCTGCTGACCCTGGGCTCTAACACCGCTAGTTTTTGCCCGGAAATGCGAGCTTCACAGAGAAAAACAACAGCCAATGTGTTAGTGGGGTTCAGCACCGCCAGCTGTTCCCCTGCTGTGTAGCCGGCATCGTGTCCAGCACAAGCCACGCTGGCACAACCGACCAAAAGCTGCCACCAGTGCAGGCTTCGGCCTACACTTTGCTCCTCTCCACCTCCTTCTGACCCTGGGCTCTAACACCGCCAGTTTTTGCCCGGACATGCGAGCTGCACAGAGAAAAACACCAGTCAATGTGTTAGTGGGGTTCAGCAACGCCAGCTGTTCCCTTGCTGTGTAGCCGGCATCGTGTCCAGCACAAGCCACGCTGGCACAACCGACCAAAAGCTGCCACCAGTGCAGGCTTCGGCCTACACTTTTCTCTTCTCTGCTCCTCCTGCTGACCCTGGGCTCTAACAACGCCAGTTTTTGCCCGGACATGCGAGCTGCACAGAGAAAAACACCAGTCAATGTGTCAGTGGGGTTCAGCAACGCCAGCTGTTCCCCTGCTGTGTAGCCGGCATCGTGTCCAGCACAAGCCACGCTGGCACAACCGACCAAAAGCTGCCACCAGTGCAGGCTTTGGCCTACACTTTTCTCTTCTCTGCTCCTCCTGCTGACCCTGGGCTCTAACAACGCCAGTTTTTGCCCGGACATGCGAGCTGCACAGAGAAAAACACCAGTCAATGTGTCAGTGGGGTTCAGCAACGCCAGCTGTTCCCCTGCTGTGTAGCTGGCAACGTGTCCTGCAAACGCCACGCAGGCACATGAACTGAAATTGAAGGAAGCATGCCCCCCACCCCCAGGTATTTCTATGTATAACAGCCACCTTGTACAGCAGTACTGCTGCATTTGTACAAGGTGGCATACTTTTTCTCCTTGCCCACGTTTAATTAAACACGTACTAAATGTGTCTCATTGAGACCATTCCACTGTCCCTGAGGTGTGACTTTCCTTTCTAATGATACGCAGCACCACCCTTGTTAGCGCTGCCCGTCTTTTGGCATTATTGGTTAGCTGGCTGCGCCTGTGCGTCTGCCCTGCTCGAAACAACGCCCCTCGGTGTCTTATTTTTTTGGACAACGAGGATGTGATTGATGGGCATGTGCAGTGCATATGTTTGCCTGTGTTCACTCATCTCCTTCCGCCTTCCTCAGACTGTGTGGCCTCATGACCGCGGCATGCGATAAGGGATCAGATGAGGCCGCCCAGTCTGAAGCAGGTGTAAGGACATGTGTGAGCGGCAAACATATTTACTGCACAAGGCCACGAATCCCAGCCACGCAGTGTGATTTTTCGAAAACACACTGTGGGTCTGAGATTCATGTCCATCGCTAACCGCAACGGCCGACATGAAATGAGGTCAGAAGACAGGAAGCGCTCACAGCGCATGGCCAAGGGATAACAAGAGCGCAGACTCCTGTACAGCAAATAACAACGCTCAGGAAGCTGCGCCCATGCACCAAGGTGTTATTTTCGACACCTGTGCTGCTTTTCTTTAAAAAGACAAGTCACGCCTCCACTACTGTTCTACAGTAGAATGGGCTAAATAGTGTACGTGTTTTATTCAGCGTGTGCAAGGAGCAAAATTAAGAGAGCAACCTTTTACTTGTGCAGCATTAATGATGCACAAGGTGTGGCTCTTGTACCTTGCAACACCTGAGGGGGGGTTAAAGGTTACCTTTGAAATTGGTTCAACTAGGCTTCGGCCTACACTCTGCTCCTCTCCTCCTCCTGCTGACCCTGGGCTATAACACCGCCAGTTGTAGCCTGGAAGTGCTAGCTGCACAGAGAAAAACACCCGCCAATGTGATAGTGGGGTTCAGCACCGCCAGCTGTTCCCCTGCTGTGTAGCCGGCATCGTGTCCAGCACAAGCCACGCTGGCACAACTGACCAAAAGCTGCCACCAGTGCAGGCTTCGGCCTACACTCTGCTCCTCTCCTCCTCCTGCTGACCCTGGGCTATAACACCGCCAGTTGTAGCCTGGAAGTGCTAGCTGCACAGAGAAAAACACCAGCCAATGTGTTAGTGGGGTTCAGCACCGCCAGCTGTTCCCCTGCTGTGTAGCCGGCAACGTGACCTGCAAACGCCACGCAGGCACATGAACTGAAAATGAAGTGAGCCTGCCCCCCACCCCCAGGTGTTTCTATGTATAACAGCCACCTTGTACAGCAGTACTGCTGCATTTGTACAAGGTGGCTGACTTTTTCTCCTTGCCCACGTGGAACTCAACACGTACAAAATGTGTCTCATTAGAGACCATTACAATGTCCCTGAGGTGTGACTTTCCTTTTTAATGACACGCAGCACCCCCATTGTTAGCGCTGCCGGTCTTCAGACATCATTGGTTGGCTGGCTGTGCCTGTGCGTCCGCCCTGCCCGACACAACGCCCCTCGTTGTCTCATATATTTTGACTGCGAGGGTGTGATTGATGGGCACGAGCAGTGCATGTGTTCGCCTGTCTTCACTCCCCTCCTTCCGCCTTCTTCAGACTGTGCGGCCTCATGGCCGTGGCAGGCAATAAGGGATCAGCTGAGGCCGCCCAGTCTGAAGCAGGTGTAAGGACATGTGTGAGCGGCGAACATATTTACTGCACAAGGCCACGAATCCCAGCACCACAGTGTGACTTTATGGAAAGGCACTGTGGGTCTGGGATTTATGGCCATCGTTAACCGCACCGGCCAACATGAAATGAGGTCATAAGATGGCCTGCACTAACAGGGAATTGCCAAGGGATAACACAAGAGCGCACTCTCCTGTACTGCAAATAACAACGGTAAGGAGTCTGCGCCCAGCACCTAGGTGTAAATTTTGACACCTGTGCTGCGTCTTCTTCAAAAGAAAAGTCATGCCTCCACTACTGTTTGACAGTATAATGGGCTAAATAGTGTACGTGTTTTATTCAGCGTGTGCAAGGAGCAAAATGAAGAGAGCAACCTTAGACTTGTGCAGCATTAATGCTGTTCAAGGTGTTGCTCTTGTACCTTGCAACACCTGAGGGGGGGTTAAAGGTTTCCTTTGAAATTGGTTCAACTAGGCTTCGGCCTACACTCTGCTCCTCTCCTCCTCCTGCTGACCCTGGGCTCTAACACCGCCAGTTTTTGCCCGGACATGCTAGCTGCACAGAGAAAAACACCAGCCAATGTGTTAGTGGGGTTCAGCACCGCCAGCTGTTCCCCAGCTGTGTAGCCGGCAACGTGACCTGCAAACGCAACGCAGGCACAACAGAACAAAAGCTGCCACCAGTGCAGGCTTCGGCCTACACTCTGCTCCTCTCCTCCTCCTGCTGACCCTGGGCTCTAACCCCGCTAGTTTTTGCCCGGAAATGCGAACTTCACAGAGAAAAACACCAGCCAATGTGTTATTGGGGTTCAGCAACGCCTGCTGTTCCCCAGCTGTGTAGCCGTCAACGTGACCTGCAAACGCAACGCAGGCACAACAGAACAAAAGCTGCCACCAGTGCAGGCTTCGGCCTACACTCTGCTCCTCTCCTCCTCCTGCTGACCCTGGGCTCTAACCCCGCTAGTTTTTGCCCGGAAATGCGAGCTTCACAGAGAAAAACACCAGCCAATGTGTTATTGGGGTTCAGCAACGCCAGCTGTTCCCCTGCTGTGTAGCTGGCAACGTGTCCTGCAAACGCCACGCAGGCACATGAACTGAAATTGAAGGAAGCCTGCCCCCCACCCCCAGGTGTTTCTATGTATAACAGCCACCTTGTACAGCATTACTGCTGCATTTGTACAAGGTGGCTGACTTTTTCTCCTTGCCCACGTGGAACTCAACACGTACAAAATGTGTCTCATTGAGACCATTCAACTGTCCCTGAGGTGTGACTTTCCTTTCTAATGATACGCAGCACCACCCTTGGTAGCGCTGCCCGTCTTCTGACATCATTGGTTGGCTGCCTGTGCCTGTGCGTCCGCCCTGCCCAACACAACGCCCCTCGTTGTCTCATATATTTTGGCAGCGAGGGTGTTATTGATGGGCATGTGCAGTGCATATGTTCGCCTGTCTTAACTCATCTCCTTCCGCCTTCTTCAGACTGTGTGGCCTCATGGCCGCGGCATGCGATAAGGGATCAGATGAGGCCGCCCAGTCTGAAGTAGGTGTAAGGACATGTGTGAGCGGCAAACATATTAACTGCACAAGGGCACGAATCCCAGCCACGCAGTGTGATTTTTTCCAAACACACTGTGGGTCTGGGATTCATGTCCACCGCTAACCGCATCGGCCAACATGAAATGAGGTCAGAAGACAGGAAGCGCTCACAGCGCATGGCCAAGGGATAACAAGAGCGCAGACTCCTGTACAGCAAATAACAATGCTCAGGAAGCTGCGCCCATGCACCAAGGTGTTATTTTCGACACCTGTGCTGCTTTTCTTTAAAAAGACAAGTCACGCCTCCACTACTGTTTTACAGTAGAATGGGCTAAATAGTGTTTTATTCAGCGTGTGCAAGGAGCAAAATTAAGAGAGCAACCTTTTACTTGTGCAGCATTAATGCTGCACGAGGTGTGGCTCTTGTACCTTGCAACACCTGAGGGGGGTTAAAGGTTACCTTTGAAATTGGTTCAACTAGGCTTCGGCCTACACTCTGCTCCTCTCCTCCTCCTGCTGACCCTGGGCTCTAACACCGCCAGTTTTTGCCCGGACGTGCTAGCTGCACAGAGAAAAACACCAGCCAATGTGTTAGTGGGGTTCAGCACCGACAGCTGTTCCCCAGCTGTGTAGCCGGCAACGTGACCTGCAAACGCCACGCAGGCACAACAGAACAAAAGCTGCCACCAGCGCAGGTTTCGGCCTACACTCTGCTCCTCTCCTCCTCCTGCTGACCCTGGGCTCTAACACCGCCAGTTTTTGCCCGGACGTGCTAGCTGCACAGAGAAAAACACCAGCCAATGTGTTAGTGGGGTTCAGCACCGCCAGCTGTTCCCCTGCTGTGTAGCCGGCAACGTGACCTGCAAATGCCACGCAGGCACATGAACTGAAATTAAAGGGACCCTGCCACCCACCCCAAGGTGTTTCTATGTATAACAGCCACCTTGTACAGCAGTACTGCTGCATTTGTACAAGGTGGCTGACTTTGTCTACTTTCCCACGTTTAATTAAACACGGAAAAAATGTGTCTCATTACAGACCATTACAATGTCCCTGAGGTGTGACTTTCCTTTTTAATGACACGCAGCACCCCCCTTGTTAACGCTGCCCGTCTTCTGACATCTTCGGTTGGCTGGCTGCGGCTGTGCGTCCGCCCTGCCTGAAACCACACTCCTCGTTGTCTTGCTTATTTTGACTGCGAGGGTGTGATTGATGGGCACGAGCAGTGGATATCTTCGCATGTCTTTACTCATCTCCTTCCGCCTTCTTCAGAATGTGCGGCCTCATGGCCGCGGCATGCGAGAAGGGATCAGATGAGGCCGCCCAGTCTGATGCAGGTGTAAGTACATGAGGGACAGGCGACAAAATTTACTGCGCAAGGTCACGAATCCCAGCTCTGCAGTGTGACTTTATTAAAAGACACTGCGGGTCTGGGTTTCATGGCCATCGCTAACCGCACCGGCCAACATGAAATGAGGTGAGAAGACAGGCATCGCTCACAGCGCATGGCCAAGGGATAACAAGAGCGCAGACTCCTGTACAGCAAATAACTACGCTCAGGAATCTTCGCCCAGCACCTAGGTGTAAATTTTGACACCTGTGCTGCACCTCCTTAAAAAGACAAGTCACGCCTCCACTACTGTTTGACAGTATAATGGGCTAAATACTGTACGTGTTTTATTCAGCGTGTGCAAGGAGCAAAATGAAGAGAGCAACCTTAGACTTGTGCAGCATTAATGCTGTTCAAGGTGTTGCTCTTGTACCTTGAAACACCTGAGGGGGGGTTAAAGGTTTCCTTTGAAATTGGTTCAACTAGGCTTCGGCCTACACTCTGCTCCTCTCCTCCTCCTGCTGACCCTGGGTTCTAACACCGCCAGTTTGTGCCCGGACGTGCTAGCTGCACAGAGAAAAACACCAGCCAATGTGTTAGTGGGGTTCAGCACCGCCAGCTGTTCCCCAGCTGTGTAGCCGGCAACGTGACCTGCAAACGCCACGCAGGCACAACAGAACAAAAGCTGCCACCAGTGCAGGCTTCGGCCTACACTCTGCTCCTCTCCTCCTCCTGCTGACCCTGGGCTCATAACACCGCCAGTTTTAGCCTGGAAGTGCTAGCTGCACAGAGAAAAACACCAGCCAATGTGTTAGTGGGGTTCAGCACCGCCTGCTGTTCCCCCACTGTGTAGCCGGCAAAGTGTCCTGCAAACGCAACGCAGACACAAAGCTGACTCCAGTGCAGGCTTCGGCCTACACTCTGCTCCCCCTGCTTACCCTTTGCTCCAACACCGCTAGTTGGGGCTGTAGGAAGACAATGTTTGATAGGCAAAGCATCCGGGTTCCAGCACCGCCAGCTGGTTCTCGGCAGTGTTTTTGTCACGGGTACTCCCTCGTGCCAAGCCTGGTTTCAGCACCGTCAGCTGTTTCCGGGTTGTGTCAAGCTCACTGAGACGCCTATGCTTGCCCCGTCGTGGTGCTGTCGGGTTAGCCAACTCCAGGGTGCCTCCAGTTTAGGAGCTTCCTATGTGGGCTGCGTGAACTGGTAGTCAAGGCTGGTTCTGTAGTGCCAGTAGGCCCAGCTCCCCCTGTAGGACTGTTGGGGTTCGGTAACTGCGGCTGCCTCGCGGCCTAGCTGTTCTCTCCTCTCCTGTGGACCTTCGGGTCCACCACCTGGTTCCAGCACCGTCAGCTGGTTCCAGGACGAACCTTTGGCTTAGGTGCCTCCTCCTGGGTATCCAAGTTCCGCCAACGTCAGGCGGTCCTTGGTAGTGCTTTTAAGCGCGGGCACCTACAGCTTAGCAACCGGGTTCCAGCACCGTCAGCTGCTCCTCTGTCGTGCCATTGGCTCTTGCACACTGGGGCAACGCATCTGGGTTCCAGCAACGCCAGCTGGTTCTCGGCAGTGTTTTTGACACAGGTACTCCCTCGTGCCAAGCCTGGTTTCAGCACCGTCAGCTGTTTCCGGGTTGTGTCAAGCTCACTGAGACGCCTATGCTTGCCCCGTCGTGGTGCTGTCGGGTTAGCCAACTCCAGGGTGCCTCCAGTTTAGGAGCTTCCTATGTGGGCTGCGTGAACTGGTAGTCAAGGCTGGTTCTGTAGTGCCAGTAGGCCCAGCTCCCCCTGTAGGACTGTTGGGGTTCGGTAACTGCGGCTGCCTCGCGGCCTAGCTGTTCTCTCCTCTCCTGTGGACCTTCGGGTCCACCACCTGGTTCCAGCACCGTCAGCTGGTTCCAGGCCGAGCCTTTGGCTTAGGTGCCTCCTCCTGGGTATCCGAGTTCCGCCAACGTCAGGCGGTCCTTGGTAGTGCTTTTAAGCGCGGGCACCTACAGCTTAGTAACCGGGTTCCAGCACCGCCAGCTGGTCCTCGGTGCCATTGGCTTTTGCACACTGGGGCAACGCATCTGGGTTCCAGCACCGCCAGCTGGTTCTCGGCAGTGTTCTTGTCACAGGTACTCCCTCGTGCCAAGCCTGGTTTCAGCACCGTCAGCTGTTTCCGGGTTGTGTCAAGTTCACTGAGACGCCTATGCTTGCCCCGTCGTGTTGCGGTCGGGTTAGCCAACTCCAGGGTGCCTCCAGTTTAGGAGCTTCCTATGTGGGCTGCGTGAACTGGTAGTCAAGGCTGGTTCTGTAGTGCCAGTAGGCCCAGCTCCCCCTGTAGGACTGTTGGGGTTCGGTAACTGCGGCTGCCTCGCGGCCTAGCTGTTCTCTCCTCTCCTGTGGGCCTTCGGGTCCACCTCCTGGTTCCAGCACCGTCAGCTGGTTCCGGGCCGAGCCGTTGGCTTAGGTGCCTCCTCCTGGGTATCCGAGTTCCGCCAACGTCAGGCGGTCCTTGGTAGTGCTTTTAAGCGTGGGCACCTACAGCTTAGTAACCGGGTTCCAGCATCGTCAGCTGGTCCTCGGTCGTGCCATTGGCTCTTGCACACTGGGGCAACGCATCTGGGTTCCAGCAACGCCAGCTGGTTCTCGGCAGTGTTTTTGACACAGGTACTCCCTCGTACCAAGCTTGGTTTCAGCACCGTCAGCTGTTTCCGGGTTGTGTCAAGCTCACTGAGACGCTTATGCTTGCCCCGTCGTGGTGCTGTCGGGTTAGCCAACTCCAGGGTGCCTCCAGTTTAGGAGCTTCCTATGTGGGCTGCGTGAACTGGTAGTCAAGGCTGGTTCTGTAGTGCCAGTAGGCCCAGCTCCCCCTGTAGGACTGTTGGGGTTCGGTAACTGCGGCTGCCTCGCGGCCTAGCTGTTCTCTCCTCTCCTGTGGACCTTCGGGTCCACCACCTGGTTCCAGCACCGTCAGCTGGTTCCAGGCCGAGCCTTTGGCTTAGGTGCCTCCTCCTGGGTATCCGAGTTCCGCCAACGTCAGGCGGTCCTTGGTAGTGCTTTTAAGCGCGGGCACCTACAGCTTAGTAACCGGGTTCCAGCACCGTCAGCTGCTCCTCTGTCGTGCCATTGGCTCTTGCACACTGGGGCAACGCATCTGGGTTCCAGCAACGCCAGCTGGTTCTCGGCAGTGTTTTTGACACAGGTACTCCCTCGTGCCAAGCCTGGTTTCAGCACCGTCAGCTGTTTCCGGATTGTGTCAAGCTCACTGAGACGCCTATGCTTGCCCCGTCGTGGTGCTGTCGGGTTAGCCAACTCCAGGGTGCCTCCAGTTTAGGAGCTTCCTATGTGGGCTGCGTGAACTGGTAGTCAAGGCTGGTTCTGTAGTGCCAGTAGGCCCAGCTCCCCCTGTAGGACTGTTGGGGTTCGGTAACTGCGGCTGCCTCGCGGCCTAGCTGTTCTCTCCTCTCCTGTGGACCTTCGGGTCCACCACCTGGTTCCAGCACCGTCAGCTGGTTCCAGGCCGAGCCTTTGGCTTAGGTGCCTCCTCCTGGGTATCAGAGTTCCGCCAACGTCAGGCGGTCCTTGGTAGTGCTTTTAAGCGCGGGCACCTACAGCTTAGTAACCGGGTTCCAGCACCGCCAGCTGGTCCTCGGTGCCATTGGCTCTTGCACACTGGGGCAACGCATCTGGGTTCCAGCACCGCCAGCTGGTTCTCGGCAGTGTTCTTGTCACAGGTACTCCCTCGTGCCAAGCCTGGTTTCAGCACCGTCAGCTGTTTCCGGGTTGTGTCAAGTTCACTGAGACGCCTATGCTTGCCCCGTCGTGTTGCGGTCGGGTTAGCCAACTCCAGGGTGCCTCCAGTTTAGGAGCTTCCTATGTGGGCTGCGTGAACTGGTAGTCAAGGCTGGTTCTGTAGTGCCAGTAGGCCCAGCTCCCCCTGTAGGACTGTTGGGGTTCGGTAACTGCGGCTGCCTCGCGGCCTAGCTGTTCTCTCCTCTCCTGTGGGCCTTCGGGTCCACCTCCTGGTTCCAGCACCGTCAGCTGGTTCCGGGCCGAGCCTTTGGTTTAGGTGCCTCCTCCTGGGTATCCGAGTTCCGCCAACGTCAGGCGGTCCTTGGTAGTGCTTTTAAGCGCGGGCACCTACAGCTTAGTAACCGGGTTCCAGCACCGTCAGCTGGTCCTCGGTCGTGCCATTGGCTCTTGCACACTGGGGCAACGCATCTGGGTTCCAGCAACGCCAGCTGGTTCTCGGCAGTGTTTTTGACACAGGTACTCCCTCGTGCCAAGCCTGGTTTCAGCACCGTCAGCTGTTTCCGGGTTGTGTCAAGCTCACTGAGACGCCTATGCTTGCCCCGTCGTGGTGCTGTCGGGTTAGCCAACTCCAGGGTGCCTCCAGTTTAGGAGCTTCCTATGTGGGCTGCGTGAACTGGTAGTCAAGGCTGGTTCTGTAGTGCCAGTAGGCCCAGCTCCCCCTGTAGGACTGTTGGGGTTCGGTAACTGCGGCTGCCTCGCGGCCTAGCTGTTCTCTCCTCTCCTGTGGGCCTTCAGGTCCACCACCTGGTTCCAGCACCGTCAGCTGGTTCTCGGCAGTGTCTTTTGCTCTTGTACCTTCTGCTCCCCATCCTGGTTCCAGTACCGTCAGCTGGTTCCGGGCAGAGCCTTTGGCTTAGGTGCCTCCTTCTGGGTATCCAAGTTCCACCAACGTCAGGTGGTCCTTGGTAGTGCTTTCAGGCACGGGTACCTCCTGCTTAGTAACCGGGTTCCAGTAACGTCAGCTGGTCCTCGGTAGTTCCATTGGCTCTTGGACCTTCGGCTACCCATCCGGGTTCCAGTACCGTCAGCTGGTTCTCGGCAGTGTCTTTTGCTCTTGTACCTTCTGCTCTCCATCCTGGTTCCAGTACCGTCAGCTGGTTCCGGGCAGAGCCTTTGGCTTAGGTGCCTCCTTCTGGGTATCCGAGTTCCGCCAACGTCAGGCGGTCCTTGGTAGTGCTTTTTAGCACAGGTACCTCCTGCTTAGTAACCGGGTTCCAGTAACGTCAGCTGGTCCTCGGTAGTTCCATAGGCTCTTGAACCTTCGGGTAGCCATCCAAGTTCCAGTTCCATCAGCTGGTTCTTGGCATTTTCTCAGCCTTCTTGTACTTTCTGCTACATTTCCAAGTTGAAGACCCTAAAGTCGACGACCCGGAAGACCACCCCGATGACGACGACGACGACGACCCAGAAGACCACCCCGATGACGACGACGACGACGGCGGAGACGACGACGGCGGAGACGACGACGGCTGAGACGACGACGGCGGAGATGACGACACTGGAGACGACGACCCTGGAGACGACAACATGGAAGACCGAGAAGCAGAAGAACAAGAGGCTGCAGAACAAAGAGCAGAAGAACATTAAGCATAAGACTTAATATCAGAGCAAAAGATATTATCTAAATTATATGCAGAAGAAGACTAAGCAGTGTATGGGGGTGAGTCCGTTCCTCCTCGTGGTGCCCCTGGATAAAGCCTGATGCTGCAGGCCAAACTGAACGCGGACAAATGTAACTTTTGTGACTGGCAGAACGGAAGGTGTAATCTTCCAACTTTTATAGATAACAACTACGGGAATGCCTGTCACAAATGAGAATATGATGAAGAAGTAGAATAGGAAGAATAATAACAGTGGAATAAAAAGAATATGTAGAATAGGAAGAATAATAATAGTTGAATAAAATGAATATGAAGAATGTAATAAAAAAAAAAAAAGGTAAAGGATGAAGAAGAAGATGAATAAGGTGAAGAAGAGGTTGATGTCAAAGATGCTGATGATGATGAAGATGAAAGTGTGGGAAAAGAAAAAAAAAAAAAGAAAAAAAAGAAGGGGAAGGGCGTGGAATAGTGAAACATCAATATCTGACAAAATAAAATAAAAAATTTACATAGTCAATATCTTTGTCACTCCGAACGTCTTAAAAAAAAACAAAAAACATGCTATTCTATTTGATTGGGATAAACCTCTATGACTTTAATGTCTCCGCCACCTCCCCAAATACATCCGGCATTATTCTTAGTTGTTTTCCTTCATGTAGAATGAACCTACAAGGCAAGAAAGGGTTTATTTTAATTCCAATATTTTGGTCCCATTGACTTGCATTGGGATCGGGTATCGGTATCGGCGATATCCGATATTTTTTGAATATCGGCCGATCCTATCCGATACCGATACTTTCCGATATCGGAAGGTATCGCTCAACACTAGTGCTGATGTGGTCAATTGGTCTTCTGCTGCTGTGGAAGCTTTTCAAGAGTTGAAGCGTCGTTTTTCTTCTGCCCCTGTGTTGTGTCAACCAGATGTTTCGCTTCCGTTCCAGGTCGAGGTTGATGCTTCTGAGATTGGAGCAGGGGCTGTTTTGTCACAGAGAGGTTCTGATTGCTCGGTGATGAAACCATGCGCCTTCTTTTCCAGGAAGTTTTCGCCTGCTGAGCGAAATTATGATGTGGGCAATCGAGAGTTGCTGGCCATGAAGTGGGCATTCGAGGAATGGCGTCATTGGCTTGAAGGAGCTAAGCATCGCGTGGTGGTCTTGACTGATCATAAGAACTTGACTTATCTCGAGTCTGCCAAACGGTTGAATCCTAGACAGGCTCGTTGGTCGCTGTTTTTTGCCCGTTTTGACTTTGTGATTTCGTACCTTCCGGGCTCTAAAAATGTGAAGGCGGATGCTCTGTCTAGGAGTTTTGTGCCCGACTCTCCGGGTTTATCTGAGCCGGCGGGTATCCTCAAAGAGGGAGTAATTGTGTCTGCCATCTCCCCTGATTTGCGGCGGGTGCTGCAAAAATTTCAGGCTAATAAACCTGATCGTTGCCCAGCGGAGAAACTGTTTGTCCCTGATAGGTGGACGAATAAAGTTATCTCTGAGGTTCATTGTTCGGTGTTGGCCGGTCATCCTGGAATCTTTGGTGCCAGAGAGTTAGTGGCTAGATCCTTTTGGTGGCCATCTCTGTCGCGGGATGTGCGTTCTTTTGTGCAGTCCTGTGGGATTTGTGCTCGGGCTAAGCCCTGCTGTTCTCGTGCCAGTGGGTTGCTTTTGCCCTTGCCGGTCCCGAAGAGGCCTTGGACACATATCTCTATGGATTTTATTTCAGATCTTCCCGTCTCTCAAAAGATGTCAGTCATTTGGGTGGTCTGTGATCGCTTCTCTAAGATGGTCCATTTGGTACCCTTGTCTAAATTACCTTCCTCCTCTGATTTGGTGCCATTGTTCTTCCAGCATGTGGTTCGTTTACATGGCATTCCAGAGAATATCGTTTCTGACAGAGGTTCCCAGTTTGTTTCGAGGTTTTGGCGAGCCTTTTGTGGTAGGATGGGCATTGATTTGTCTTTTTCCTCGGCTTTCCATCCTCAGACTAATGGCCAGACCGAACGAACCAACCAGACCTTGGAAACATATCTGAGATGCTTTGTTTCTGCTGATCAGGATGACTGGGTGTCCTTTTTGCCTTTGGCTGAGTTCGCCCTTAATAATAGGGCCAGCTCGGCTACCTTGGTTTCGCCGTTTTTCTGCAACTCTGGGTTTCATCCTCGTTTCTCTTCAGGGCAGGTTGAGTCTTCGGACTGTCCTGGTGTGGATACTGTGGAGGACAGGTTGCAGCAGATTTGGACTCATGTAGTGGACAATTTGACCTTGTCCCAGGAGAAGGCTCAACGTTTTGCTAATCGCAGACGCTGTGTGGGTCCCCGACTTCGTGTTGGGGATTTGGTTTGGTTATCTTCTCGTCATATTCCTATGAAGGTTTCCTCTCCTAAGTTTAAACCTCGTTTCATTGGTCCGTATAGGATTTCTGAGGTTCTTAATCCTGTGTCTTTTCGTCTGACCCTTCCAGATTCTTTTTCCATACATAACGTATTCCATAGGTCATTGTTGCGGAGATACGTGGCACCTATGGTTCCATCTGTTGATCCTCCTGCCCCGGTTTTGGTGGAGGGGGAGTTGGAGTATATTGTGGAGAAGATTTTGGATTCTCGTGTTTCAAGACGGAAACTCCAGTATCTGGTTAAGTGGAAGGGTTATGCTCAGGAAGATAATTCCTGGGTCTTTGCCTCTGATGTCCATGCTCCCGATCTTGTTCGTGCCTTTCATATGGCTCATCCTGGTCATCCTGGGAGCTCTGGTGAGGGTTCGGTGACCCCTCCTCAAGGGGGGGGTACTGTTGTGAATTCTGTGGCAGAGCTCCCTCCTGTGGTCACAAGTGGTATTTCGGCTGATTCTCTCTGTGAGCTTCCGTTGGTGGAGGAAAGTGGTACTGCGGCTTCTGAGTTTCCTTCCTCAGGTGATGTGGTGAAGTCGTTAGGTGCTGCTCTATTTAACTCCACCTAGTGCTTTGATCCTGGCCTCCAGTCAATGTTCTAGTATTGGACCTGTTTCCTCCTGTATCGTTCCTGTGGCCTGCTGCTCTGCATAGCTAAGTTCTGCTTTGCTATTTTGTTTGCTGTTTTTTTCTGTCCAGCTTGTCTATTTGTTTTTTCCTGCTTGCTGGAAGCTCTGGGACGCAGAGGGTGTACCTCCGTGCCGTTAGTTCGGTACGGAGGGTCTTTTTGCCCCCTTTGCGTGGTTTTTGTAGGGTTTTGTGTTGACCGCAAAGTTACCTTTCCTATCCTCGCTCTGTTCAGAAAGTCGGGCCTCACTTTGCTAAATCTATTTCATCTCTACATTTGTCTTTTCATCTTAACTCACAGTCATTATATGTGTGGGCTGCCTTTTCCTTTGGGGTATTTCTCTGAGGCAAGGTAGGCTTATTTTCTATCTTCAGGCTAGCTAGTTTCTCAGGCTGTGCCAAGTTGCATAGGGAGCGTTAGGCGCAATCCACGGCTGCCTCTAGTGTGGTTGGAGAGGATTAGGGATTGCGGTCAGCAGAGTTCCCACGTCTCAGAGCTCGTTCTATGTTTTTGGGTTATTGTCAGGTCACTGTATGTGCTCTGACCTCTATGTCCATTGTGGTACTGAATTACCTTATCATAACAGACCTGGTGATTGTGCTATTGATTTAGTCCCAGGAGCTAAAATACCCAAGGCTTGTCAGTACAACTTGTCTGGGCCTGAGCGCCAAGCCATGAAAGACTACATCACAGAGAGCCTCCGCAAGGGGCATATTCGGCCCTCTGTCTCACCCATGGCAGCAGGGTTTTTCTTTGTGAAGAAAAAAGATGGTGGTTTGCGACCGTGCCTCAACTTTCGGGAACTGAGTAAGATTATTGTGAAGAACACGTATCCTCTTCCTCTGATTCCCAATTTATGTAATCTATTCACTGGGAACAAATGGTTTCCTAAGCTTGATTTACGAGGAGCTTATAACCTTATAAGGATTCGAGAGGGAGATGAATGTTAAAAGCATTTATGACGACCGAGGGCTTGTTTGAAAATTTGGTTATCACTAACGCCCCTGCTGTTTTGCAGAATTTCATTAATGTTGCTTTTTCAGACCTGATTGGGTGCTATGTGGTCATTTACCTGGATGACATCTTGGCCATTTCTGATTGGGTGCAACCTCATGACCTGAAGGGGTTGCAATGATTCCTGGGCTTCACTAACTATTATGGGAAGTTCATTAAAGGGTTTTTGCAAGTGGTGAAACCCTTGATGGACCTCACTGTCAAAGGGGCGGATGTAAAAAATTAGTCCTTGGCCGCAAAAAATTATTTCCAGACACTGAAGAAAAGTTTTACTTCAACACCCGTGTTGATGCAACCCGATCCGTCAAGACCTTTTATCGTGACGGTCGATGCTTCGGAGGTGGGGGTGGGAGCAGTGTTGTCTCAGGGTCCGTCCACCCTAACTAACCTTAAACTCTGTGCCTTCTTCTCTAAGAAATTCTCTTCGGCTGAGAAAATGTATGATGTCGGCAACAGGGAATTGTTGGCGGTTAAATTGCCTTTGAAGAATGGAGGCATTTTCTGGAGGGGGCTGTTTATCCCATTACAATCATCACTGATCATAAAAACCTGGCCTATATCGAGTCCGCTAAGAGATTGACCCCTAGACAGGCACAGTGGGCACTTTTTTTTCTCAGTTTCATTTTACCATTACGTTTTGACCAGGGTCTAAAACTGTAAAGGTGGATGCCTTATCATTAAGTTTTGATTCTCCAGAACCCCCTTCCTACATTTTTCAACCGGGAGTGGTTGTGACAGAAGTCTCATCTGAGTTACAGAGAGAGATTTTGGAAGCACAAGCACGAGCTCCCAGGAATAAACCCCCAGGTAAATTGTTTGTACCCGAACATTTGCGTCTCACACTCCTGCAAGAATTTCATGATTCTGTGTTAAGTGCACACCCTGGGATTGCAGCTACCCGGGGGCAATAGCTAGGAGTTTTGGTGGCCCTCTAGGGGTACTGATATCAAAAGGTTTGTAAACGTGTGCTCACTCTAAAAGCTCTCTGGTCTGGCCAGCAGGGGAATTGGTACCTTTGCCAATTCCAGATAAACCATGGACACACCTGTCCATGGGCTTTATCACTAATCTTTCATCTTCCAAGGGCAACTCAGTAGTATGGGTAGTGGTTTTCGAAGCAAGCACACTTTGTGCCGTTACCTGTGTTACCTTTTGCTAAAACCTTAGCTTGCTTGTTTATTCAGCACATAGTTCGGTTGCATGAGGTACCTGTGAATGTGGTATCTGACAGGGGTGTGCAATTTGTTGCCAGGTTTTGGAGGGATTTTGTAAGAAGTTAAGGGTTATGTTGTCATTCTCCTCTGCATATCACCCGGAATCTAACGGACAGACTGAACACACCAACCAGTCGTTGGAACAAATTTTGAGATGCCTGGCCTCTTCCAGACAGGAGGACTGGTGTGAGCTATTACCCATGGCGGAATTTGCATTCAATTGTCGTATTAATCAGTCTACTGGCAACTCTCACTTTCAGGTCAATTTTGGGTTTGTTCCGCAGTTTGGAGAATTTTCCCGCATGGATTCTTGTTGCCCTGATGGATTCTGGTTGCCCTGGTGCTGAGGGTTTGGTGCAACAGTTAAGAACCCTGTGGAGAGAGGTTCAGGGGAACATCTCCAAAGCCCAGAAAAGGTACAAACATTTTGCAGACAGGAGGAGGGGGTCAGCTCCTGCGTTGGCTGTGGGGGAGAAGGTGTGGTGGTCTACCCATAACATCAAACTTACGATACCCTCTATGAAGTTGGGCCCCAGGTTTATAGATTATATACAAGATTATAGAGGTGATCAACCCATTGGTCTATAGATTAAAGTTGCCCACCTCCTTCAAAATAACTAATGTCTTCCACAGGTCCCTATTTAAACCTGTGGGGATGTTTAGAGAAGATTCCTCATCCAATGTTCCGCCAGTGTTGGTAGAGGGTCAGCTGGAGTATGAGGTAGGGCGCATAATTGATTCACAGTGGGTGTGCCGGAGGCTTCAGTACCTAAACCAAATCCACTGGAAGGGATATTCCATTGAGGATCGGTCATGGGTTCCGGCCAGTTCTGTGCATGCTGATCGACTGGTGCAGGCTTTTCATGCCAGGTACCCTGAGAAGCCTGGGGGTCCAGTGGCTCCCCGTTAAGAGGGGGTTACTGTCATGGTTAGAATATGGTTAATGTTCTGTTCTCTCAGGGTTAATTTTGCTCACTTCCCTTTCGGTCTGGGAAGGGTATTTATTCTCACTCCAGGATAGGATTCGCTGTCAGCTATACTTTCTGTTCTAGTCTGTGTGCCTGACCCCTGGGGTGTATGTCCAGTTTGCAATTGTTTTCCTTGCTCTCCGTGTGTTACTCTGTTTATTCTTCTGGATTTCTAACCTCTGGCTTCTTTTGACAATCCCCTGTCTCACCTCTTTGGTACTTTGTGATCTCCCGGCTCCGATCTTAGCTGGTTTGACTACTCTCTTGTGTTTATTCCTTCTCTGCACTCCAGCATCTGACTCCGCCCCGACCACCTCCCAATCTGTCACATGCTTCAGGTCCTGTTTGTAACCTGGTTAGTAACCTGGCATTTTTTTCTCAGCTCCCTTGCTACTGTGTGCAGTGTTTCCCACAGCAGTATTACCCGGGAGTCGTGACATGAATATCCCCAGATATGAATGATGGCGTGGGACTGACTGAACACCAGACAGGTATGGGTATATTGTTGGTTTGTTAATTTTAATTTTTTACAAGAGATCGAGGGCGTCACTTGGATTACCACTACAATAAAGATGGAAAAACTGTGTGGTGTATGATTTCATTAAAATACTTTATTCTGCATGTGTGTGTTTATTTAACCCTTTACTAATTATAGGATTAGTAATGGAGAGGAGTCTTATTGACACAGCTTCATTGCAAAGCTCCAGAATTGGTGCATCTAATAAATGCACTTTTTCTGGGCAGTTGTGGGCTGCTGTTTTTAGGCTGGGGGGCCCATATCATGGCCCCTTACCAGCCTGAGAATAGCAGCCTGCACCTGTGAGTTTTGCCGGGTTGGTTTAACAACATAGGGGGACCCCACGTCGGGTTTTTCATTCATTTATTGTCCCCTACTCTCACTGCTCACCAGCAGAGCAAGGGACAATGGATGAAAGCAGTGGTCAGCACCAGACACAGGGGAACAGCCATTACAGCATCGCTACTTCCCTGACGGCAGTCCGTGCACTCTCAACAAGCTGCTTGCCTATTGTCCTGTAGCCTATCCAGGCCTTATGCAGGTGTTCAATTTTGTCTCTGGTGTCCTTAGAAAGCTCTTTGGTCATGGTTGAGAGGTGGGAGAGTGATTGATTGTGTGAATTGGTGTCTTGTAGACAGATAATGAGTTCAAACAGGTGTAATTAATATAGGTAATGAGTGCAAAGTAGGAGGGCTTCTTAAAGAAAAACTAACATGTCTATGAAAGCCAGAATTCTTGCTGGTAAGTGGGTGATCAAATACTTATTTCATGCAATAAAATGCAATTTAATTATTTAAAAATTATGCAATGTGATTTTCTGGCTTTTATTTTTAAATTCTGTTTCACACAGTCGAAGTGTACTGTACCTACAATAATAAGTACAGACCTCTTCATTCTTTGTAGGTGGGAAAACTTGCAAAATTGACAATGTATCAAATACGTATTTTCCCCATTGTATACAGCTTATGATATATATATATATATATATATATATATATATATATATATATATATATATATATATATATATATATTGTGAGATTACGCTACCTGAGTGTGTTGGGGGACACTCGCTTGGCACAAGATTCAAGCACTCAGGCACGGTACCTCACATGAGTCTGGTTTATTAAACTGCATAAACCATATGATGTACAGTCCATTGCAATACAGCCACGAAACATTAAAGGACATCAGACAGTTCCTGTAGCAGATAGGCTTCTCTGCTGTATATTACAATCCCCTTGTCCGGGGTTACCTCTCAGGAATTCCACTCCTCACACAGACTTCACGTCAGTCCCAGGTCCTCAACACAGACAGTCCAGGTCTACGGTCTCCAGGTGCTTCCAGGACGACTCCACTCCCAGGAGCCTCCAACACCGACCGTCCAGGTCTACGGTCTCCAGGTGCTTCCAGGACGACTCCACTCCCAGGAGCCTCCAACACCGACCGTCCAGGACCTTGCACAGGAACCTCACAGGTGCCATTCAGATCCAAACACAGGAACCATATGACCCACATCCTGGTCACATTACATACCTGTAACCACTCCCCTGGGTGGGAGTGTGGGTGTATGTGTGGCTAGTCTGACCCTCCCATCTCTCATGACTAGCCCTGCCAATCTCCCATTAGAACTTACACATTTACATGTGGGACTACAGGTCCCAGACCATAACATAACTTTAGACTGACAGCGCAGAGTGTCCTCCTCTGTGACACACATACCGGCCATCTACAATTCTGCCGGACTTTGTCTCATCACAACTATGCCTCCAAGTGCATCTTGAAGTGCACACGCAGTGCCCCCTGGCTGCAACATTGGTCACTGCACCACAATATATATATATATATATATATATAGTATATTACCCATCTCACTGCTTACCTGTCCTGCCTCTGCAGCCCATTGTCTGGTGCTTCGTGCCTTTTCTTTTCTTGCGTACCTACTTCATCCTTCTACAGGTGAGTATTATTAATTTTTTGTTTTAACCTTTTGCTGGCCTTCTACAGTTCTGCAAAATGGCAGTCACAGCTGGTTGCCATATTGCTCAATTCGCACAAAGTTAATTTCAAATTATTTGTCTTCTAGAAAATACAAATTTTTGTAAAATTCAAGGAGAATTAAAATCCACTTGAATAAATGTGCTTATCTCTACTACATAGCCTTAGCAGCAATTCCATGCATTGAGGTTTAATCTTTATGTGTGACGCACGCATGTACATCAAGAACCATCATATAACCCAATGTAAGACTCAATCTACTGTAACAAGTCAAAAGAGAAATGAATGCATCTTTTTCATTTATTCATAATTTGGAAGCAAATGAAGCTATTGAATATATCTGAATATGCCTGAATGATGTGTCTTTGGATCTTTCAATAACATACTCACTAGATGTGTATTAGGGTTGTAAAAACTCAACACGCACTCAATACATATTGACCTTGAGTTATTCTTGAATTGTGACTAACAGCCTCTTGCTGAGTGCTATACATGACTGCACATTGAACCATTAATTATATACTGCCTGGAAAATGTGCTAGAAAGAAATAGTCAACAAGAACACAATGAAGTGAAAAACAACTAAAATCAGAGTGTACTTGCCTTCTGGCAAGTTGCGCTGAAAATTTTCTGTTAAAGTTGATTAAAACATTTACAAACTAACCTCTTTTTGGATGATGACCGGAAATAACAAGGTGACAAGTAGCTTAGCTTGTTGGATATTTTGAATTAGCAAACACATTACATCAAAGCCAATGGTGAGAAATGTAATACAAGTCTAGAAGAATCTGTCCGCAAAATGTTAACAGACAAGTTATGCCTCCTTCACACATCCGTGTTACCTGTATGTGTGGTATCCACTCAATTCATATATGCCTGCCACACATACCCACCATAACCTATGGTGCTATGCATGTATCTGTGTTTTTACATGCACCGTGTGTCAGTGTAAAACACAAGGAGACATGTCCTTTTTTTCCAGGAGCATGGATGACAAGGGCAAATACAAATCTATGACTCCATGAAAAACACATACCGTATTTTTCGGACTACAAGACGCACTTTTTCCCCCCCAAAAAAGGGGGGGGAAATTGGGGGTGCGTCTAATAGTCGTAATGCAGGCTTACCATGGCGACAGAGGTGCGGGGATGAGGAGGCGCAGTAAGCGGGGTCCCTTTCTCCGGTGAGGTGAAGCAGCAGCCCGGTAAGCAGCAGAGCCGGGTGAATCCTGTTATCGGTGGGGGCGGCCATCTTCCTGAAGCCGCGCGTGCGCAGATGAAGCGCTCTGCTTCCCGGGGCTTCAGGAATATGGCCACCGCGATCTCCATCTGCGCACGCGCGGCCTCCCGCGGCCATTTTCCTGAAGCCCCGGGAAGCAGAGCGCTTCATCTGCGCACACGCGGCTTCAGGAAGATGGCCTCCCCCACCGATAACAACAGGATTCACCCAGCTCTGCTGCTTACCGGGCTGCTGCATCACCTCACCGGGGAAAGGGACCCCTCTCATGCCATACCTCTCACTGCACCGTGTCATCCCAGCACCTCCTCATCCCAGCACCTCCTCATCCCAGCACCTCTGCCGGTAATCACTGCTGCAACCCTCCCATGGACACCAGGCCGTGGCATCGCCCACCTAAGCAGGAAGGGACCCTGCTCAGGTGCACGCCACACCGCATCACCCCACCTCTGCCGACACCATGCCTCCTGTGACTCTGCTCTGCCACCGCCAGCCCTCAGGTAAGATACTGTACATTCGGACAATAAGACGGACCCCCATCTTATAAAAAATCTTTTTTTCTGCAATTTTCACCCCAAATTTGGGGTGCGTCTTATGGTCCGGTGCGTCTTATAGTCCGAAAAATACCGTATATACTATGTATGCCATCTGAGTTTAACATCGCAAAGTATAAGAGAAGCTTTGTGTTTTATTTCTTTCTTTATCCATACCAGAAAAACACTGATGTTACACTGATGGTAAAAACAGGCACACGGATGACACACTGATAGCACACTGATGGAAAACACGGATACTGGTTTTCACGTACATATTTAAACACGGTCATGTGAAGGAGGCCTAAAGTTTCATAAGAGGCTTACCTACACTGACAACTAGAGATGAGCAAATCTATGTAATCTTGATGTAAATTGAATTTGTGTAATATTTTTGGAAATTCCCTGCAATCTGCAATTCACTTTCAGCTAATTGGCAAAACTTTCCCTCATTATTTTGCCCAACGCAGAACAATGCATCAGCAAGAGAACACTCACATGACCTCAGGTGCTGCCATGTGGGCTTCTCCATAATATATTGCAGCTATCACATCAAAAGGTATAGCAATGCCAATTAGGAAGGCCTATCATAGCCTTTATCACACAAAAGCAGGAAATGTAGCAGTCATATTATGGGGAATCTGGAGAGTTAGAGGAGGTAACAGCTTGTAGCAAACAAACCTTAAGGATACATTCACACGCTGCGGCCACTGAGTTTTTTTTCTGCGATTGAGGCAAAAATGCAGTTTTGACACAATTTAAAGAAAAAATTGCAGTAATAAAAATCCTAGGGAAATGCAATAAATTCAAATGTTATAAGATTCACTCTTTTCTACACACTTGCACCTTGAAATATTGGAATTTTTGGGGACAAATTGAAGATGCACAAAAATTTGGTGAGTTTTTGTATTTTTATGCCAGTTCCATACAGTCTCTAAACTGACGTGGAAATGTGTGTGGCAAAGCTAGCCTGGAGAAGTCATCAAAATTATATTTAGATTACGGTATACAAATTATGGCAGAAATTACAGAGGTGCATAGTAGTGGTAAAATGCACCAAATTCATTAAGAGGCGCAAGACTACTTACTCTCTTCACGTATCAGTTTGTCAAGCAGTAGGGAACAATAACTGCCTCGCAAGACTGTCATACAAAGTGACAGTCTTAATGCGTTGGGGCCTATATTTTTATTGCACTGCACCTTTTTAATTGGTTTAATGTGCATTTTGTTAGCTTTTTGTTCATTTGGCCATTACCATTAGGCCACATTCACGCGTTCAGTATTTTACATCAGTATCTGTAAGCCAAACCAGGAGTAGGTGATAAATGCAGAAGTGGTGACGTGTTTCTGTTATACGTTTCCTACGATTGTTCCACTCCTGATTTTGGTTTACAAATACTGATGTAAAATACTGACCAAATACAGAATGTGTGAACGTAGCCATAGTTGGTTATACTGGATAGGATTTGTTGCTCTATTCACACTGCAGTCATCAGGATCCATTTGATACCTCCATCAGCAAATTTGAAAGAAATAATAGTACTATATGTATTCTATTAGGCCTCATTCAGATGTTCATGATTTTCACAGATGCTGTTTGTGTGCAGTCTGTGATTTTCATGGACTCTTTGACTTGTATGGGCAATTTTGAGCTGTGACTGAGATCAAAAGTAGGCAGGTCTCCTTGAGTGGACCACCCATGTGAGGAGCTTCCTAGACCAGGGGTCCCCAACTCCAGGCCTCAAGGGCCGCCAACAGTGCAGGTTTTCAGGATTTCTTTAGTATTGCATCGGTGGTAATATGATCATCTGCACAGGTGATGATTCCAACCCCTGTGCAATACTAAGGAAATCCTGAAAACCTGCACTGTTGGCGGCCCTCGAGGCCTGGAGTTGGGGACCACTGTCCTAGACTATAATGGGCACATGTTCTGTCCATGAACACGTACATACCTTGTTGACGTCTGAGAAGTTGTCAGGTACCAGTCTTATCATTGCTTACTGAGAAAAAAGGCTTTTCTCTAGATAATTTCAGGACTGGTGCATCCCATTATGAACATATAAAATATAATTTGATCATAACATTAGCTTTGTGCATTTAAGCAATGTTGCACATTATGTACTGTTAGGATTGTAATGAACCATGTGGATTAAATGTTGCCTTGAAGCACGCTATACTTTATTTAATTTAGTAGTTTAACTAAATCTGCATATTAATAAACAACCATTAAGTGTTAGGCACCTGGTGTTCCAGGAGATACTAATTAAAATGCTTAAAGTGGTTTCAGATTGACAAGCAGTGAATAAAATTTGCAGCTTTTCAAGAGAGTTTAAGAAAGTGATGTCTTTTCCTAAGAAACTAGGTACTTATTTGAAATGCATTAAAACATTCTCTACAGCTTCATACAAATGTCATTACATGGTTAAGAGTGATGGCTACTGACAAAAGCTCACTAATCCTCTATTTGAGGAAAGATGAACCAGCGGTAAGGACCCTTAGCGTCACATAGATGTTATTTGTGATGGTTCATGTCTGATGACAGAATATTGCTGTGCACATTACTCTCATACAAAATTACATTCGCTATCATACTAGTTTATTTTTCTACTGTAATAATGAAAGTCCACATTTCTCACCACTTACAAAGTTATTGAAATGTTTTATTTTCTTCTCTCTTTGCTAATAAACTTACAAAATTTAACCAAATGTCCCATGCAAGTCTTATGAGATTGTCTCATCTTGTCCAATAGGAAAAATACCAAAGTTCTTGTAAAAAAAAGCAACTATGTAATTTCCATCCTATTAAAAATCCAATCCATTCTATAGAACAGAGGGTTTTTTTAATTTTACAGTTACATAAGGAAATGGACATGCTGCCCGTGTTCCAGAAACCAGCTTAAATGTTCTGTGGTGTAATGTGAAAGGTGATGTATAATGTGAATTGTTATGTGCATTAAAACTGTTGGTAATATTGATGGTGTGTGTAGTTTGACAATAGGGGTATTGAGAGTTAATGTTTGGGATTAGCCCAGAGTGGACAAGTCTAACTTGAAGGGAAAGTGACAAATTCCTGTCAAAGAGGCAAATAGGGCCAGGATTGCACAGAAAGAGGACCTAAGAGCAGTGCTACATTCTGGGGTGTCCCTAAAGTGAGAAGTAAAGAGAGGAGATGGAAGGAAAGATCGACAAATGGAACAGAAAAGAGGAAAGTGACAGAGAGACAGAGTGAATTGTCGGAGAAGGGTTCTGGGAGAGGACTCCTTGCAGAAAGGCCCAGAGTTTATAACTCTTCAAGTTAACCAGCCTAGACAGGACTGAGATGAAAAGATTGTCCTGGGTTGGAGTTCCAGAGAGTCTTACTGGCTGCTTTCACACATCAGTTTTTTTCCGTCAGTCACAATGTGGCAAATTTTTTTTAAAAAATGGATCCGGCAAAAGTTGCCGCCGGATCTGTTTTTTCTCATAGACTTGTATTAGCGACGGATTGCAACAGATAGCCTCACGTTTCATCCATTTTTCACTGGATCCGTCAAAAATTGGTTTTCCAGTGGCTGGAGAAAACAGACATAGTAACGTTTTTTGTGTCCGTTGAAAAAACGGACGGATCTGTCGCCGTCCGTCGTTTGCTACAATGGAACCCTATGGCACCGGATATGTCAAATGATGGAATCCGGCGACGGATTCCATTTTTTTAACTAAGCATGCTCCGATTTTTTTAAGATCCAATTAGCTGGATCAGCTAGTCGGATCCATTAAAAAAATGGATCCGTCGGATCAGTTTTTCACAATCTGCGACGGAACCGTTTTTTTCAACATTCGCTGGATTGCGCTTGATGGCAAAAAACTAATGTGTGAAAGCAGTCTAAGCATGACTGTAGAGTTTAGCTGGATAGTGGTGCAGTAGTAGGAAACAGTGGAGGCAGAGGACAAGTAAAGAAAGTAAAGGCAAGTGGAGATAGAGGACAATAGAGAAAAGAGGAAGGAAACTGTGTAGAAAATGCTTCGAGTTCGAAAGGAAACGTCCATAAGACTGTTTACCTGCTTTGTCTTGAATATATTCCCAGCAGAGTTCCCATGCAGTAAAGAGTGTATTTTTAAATAGTGGTCTCCCTCATTGAACTGTGAAACCAGCAATATCGGTTACATACAGCCAGCATGGGTGTAATGTACTCACAGCACAAGTCCACACACCCAGCCAGGACTCTCACTCTCAAGTAATGTGCCGGGGCACAAGAGATGAGTACCTGGCTCGCGGCTATCGCCCTGAACCACGTTACAGTTAATTGTTGGCTCTGCAGTCTGTCAGAGATGGTCTGTCCCAGTCAACAAGAGTGCAAATGAAAGCTCTTGGCTTTAACCCCTTCATAAACTTGCGATTTTCCATTTTTGCACTTTTGTTTTTTCCTCCCCTGCTTTCAAGAGCCATAACTTTTTTATTTTTCCATCAATATAGCCATATGAGGGCTTGAGTCCGCTGCAATTGCAAAAAAAAAGTGAAATTCCACAATTGCTTTTGTGGATTTTTATTTACCATGTTCACTATATGATAAAACTGACTTGGCACTATGATTCCCCACTTCAGTATGAGTATGCAGATACCAAACATGAATAGTTTTTTTTTGTTAAACCCTTTCTGACATCAGATGTAATAATCCGTCCATGTGACCTGGGTCTATCTAACTAGGAACGGATTATTACGTCTGGGCGATCGCCCGCACACACAGCTGGCAAATGGGCGATCGCCGCCGGGTGTCAGTTGATTCTGACAGCTGACACCCAACACTAAGTGCCAGTAGTGGTCACGCACCGCTCCTGGCACTTTAACCCCTGAAATGCAGTGATCAAACAGGATCACAGCATTCCGGGAGCCAATAAAAGGCTGAAAGCACCTCTGCCCTTGGATTGAAGACCCTGAGGCATGATGCAGGGTCCCGATCATTGATATGGTGACCAAATATCTCCATGACGACATTTGGATCACCAGAGCCAGGAAACTTGCTGAACTTGCTGATCATGTAAAAAAGTAAACATTTTTTAAAATCATTTTAAAAATATTTTTTTTTAAATCAAAAATGATAATAACAAAATCGATAGATATTGTATCTATAAGGTAAAATTTGAAAATGAAAAAATATATATAAGCAATAAAAGTACACATATTTGGTATCGCCATGTCCGCAACAACCCGACCTATAAAACTGTTACACTAGATAATTCCTTTAATGATCACCATAAAAAAAAATTAAAAAGCAAGGCAAAAAAAAATGCTTTATCATCATGCCACCAAAAAAAAAAAAGTGAAATAAAATGCGATAAAAAAGACAATAAACATGGTACCGCTGAAAACGTCATCTTGTCCCGCAAAACAAACAGGCACAACACAGCTCTAACGGCGAAAAATATTAAAAAGGTGTTGCTCTCAGAATAAAGCGAAGCAAAAATAATTATTATGTCTATAAAATAGTTCATGTAAAAGCAACAAAATATAAAAAAATCCATAAATTACGTATCCCTTCATACAGAATAAAACTGCCTTATCAATTTTACCTCACATGGAACAGCATAAACCCCCCCCCCCAAAAAAAAAAAAATCCTGAATTGCTGATTTTTATCCATTCTGCCTCCCAAAAATCGGAATAGAAAGCGATCAAAAAATGTCATGTGCCCGAAAATGGTACCAATAAAAGCGGTAACTTGTCTCGCAAAAAACAAGCCATCACATGACTCTTGTGGGCCAAAATATGGAAAAATTATAGCTCTCAAAATATGGTGATGCAAAAACTATTTTTTGCAATGAAAAGCGTCTTTTAGTGTGTGACAGCAGACAAACATAAAAATCCGATATAAATCTGGTATCGCTGTAATCGCACCGACCTGAAGAATAAAGTTGCCTAATCACTTATACCGCACAAGTAACCACATAAAAAATAAATAAAACCAATTCTTCATCTGTTGTCGATTTTTTCATTCTGCCTTCCAAAGATCGCAGTAAGGCTAGGCGCACATTTATCCTGGACTCTGCGCTGAGTGCTTGCATTCGAGTTTCCATGGAAATCTCTGAAATACGTGATTCAGATGGAACCCCGACGGAAAATTCCCTATAATGAGACAGATGGAGGCACTGTGGATGCCGCCTGACCTGTGATCCTGCAGTGTCTGTCTTTTTAGGATTGCATAAAAGTGCCTCAACACTGCAATTTGCCACTGCTGGGTCTTCAGCCTCAACACTGCAATTCGCCAATGCCGGGTCTTCAGCCTCAACACTGCAATTCGCCACTGCCGGGTCTTCAGCCTCAACACTACAATTCGCCAATGCTGGGTTTTCAGCTTCACAACTACAATTCGCCAATGCTGGGTCTTCAGCCTCAAAACTGTAATTCCCTAATGCCGGGTCTTCAGCCTCAAAAACTGCAATTCTCCATTGTTGATTCTTCAGCCTCAATACTGCAATTCGCCACTAACGGGTCTTCAGCCTCAACACTGCAATTTGCCAATTCCGGGTCTTCAGCCTCAAAACTGCAATTCGCCAATGCCGGGTCTTCAGCCTCAAAACTGCAATTCACCAATGCCGGGTCTTCAAGCCTCAAAACTGCAATTTGCCACTGCTGCGTCTTCAGCCTCAACACTGCAATTTGCCAATGCCGGGTCTTCAGCCTCAACACTGCAATTAGCCACTGCCGGGTCTTCAGCCTCAACACTACAATTCGCCAATGCTGGGTTTTCAGCTTCACAACTACAATTCGCCAATACTGGGTCTTCAGCCTCAAAAACTGCAATTCTCCATTGTTGATTCTTCAGCCTCAATACTGCAATTCGCCACTAACGGGTCTTCAGCCTCAACACTGTAATTTGCCATTTCCGGGTCTTCAGCCTCAAAACTGCAATTCGCCAATGCCGGGTCTTCAAGCCTCTAAACTGCAATTCGCCACTGCCGGGTCTTCAGCCTCAAAACTGCAATTCGCCACTGCCGAATCTTCAGCCTCAAAACTGCAAATCTCCATTGTAGATTCTTCTGCCTCAACACTGCAATTCACCACTGTGGGTCTTTAGCCTCAATACTGCAATTTGCCAATGCTGGGTCTTCAGCCTCAAAACTGCAGTTCACCAATGCCGGGTCTTCAGCCTCAACACTGCCTTTTGCCAATGCCGAGTCGTCAGCCTCAACACTGCAATTCACTGCATAGGCAAACAGTATGGGAGTACCAACTTCCTAATATTGGAAACATTGCTTTCACGGGGCCATCCTCTACGTCTATTCAAAGGGTTATTGTGGTGCATCTAAATTTGGGGCAGGGCAGGCCTTGCATTCACTTCATGGGCAAACAGTATGGGAGTACCAACTTCCTAATAATGGGAACATTGCTTTAGGAGGTCCTCCTGTATGTCTGCTCAATGCGTTATTGGGGTGCGTCCCCATTTGGGGCAGGTGTTGCATTTACTGCATAGGCAAAAAATATAGGAGTACCAACTTTATTGTTACCAGTACCGATTACTGGATATCCACCCTGCTGGATCTCCTCTACAAAGACAACGTGCCATCATTACTTCTGTCAGTAGAAAGGGATGGAAAAAATGCTTGAATTCAAGCACAGGCTAGTAGAAAAAGTACTAATGCCTTTCCCACCCAACAGTGGGGACTCAGTGGAGCAACAAGTCTGAGGGGCAAGAGGAACTAGCCAATGCAGCTGGGGCACCGCCAGCACCTCAGGAGGCAGGGTTACCATGGCCAAAATGTGGCAAAACTTTATGAGCATGCCACAGCATACAGCACCACCATGTCATAGCTCTGTATTAGCAGGAGCCAGCAACACAACAACATGGCAGCAGCATGGTGAAAGAATACCTGTCTACATGTCTCCATGTACTAACAGATGGGTCTCCCCCATTTGACTTCTGGATCTCCAAATTAGACACATGGCCTGAGCTTGCCCTTTATGTCATGGAGGTGATGGCTTGCCCTGCAGCAAGTGTCATGCCAGAATATTTAACAAGGCAGGGGGTGTGATTACAGACAGGCGCATCCGCCTGTCCAGATCCAACATGGGGAACCTAACATTCCTTAAAATGAACAAGGTGTGCATCCTAGAGGACTTGGCCAAACCTTTGGATGATTAGACTACTATAACAGCCGCACCCTGCCAGTGGTAATATCTATTTGCCATTTGTTTAATTTGTGTGCCTCCTCCCCAAATAGCTAAAACAGCTTTGGGTTTTTATCTCCTCTTCCACCTTTTCCACCTACACCGCCATGTCTACTTCCTCAACCTCTTCCTCCAGTTGGACCTCCTTCCCCTGGTTTGGTTTGTTAGTTTATTTTGATTTCATTCTATGTCCTTTGGATTACTTCTCCCTTGTCTCTCCCACCCATACCGAATAGTCCACCTCTTCCACCATTGGACCTACGTCTCGTGGTTCTACATAGCTAGTTTAGTTTTGTAGGTTGTTTAAGTCAGTTACAGAACAAAAATAAAAAATAAAAAAGTCTGGGGCTTACAATCTAATTTCCCTAACGGTATGTCTTCGGAGTGTGGGAGGAAACTGGATTAGCCGGAGGAAATCCACACAAACATGGAGAGAAGATAAAAACTGTTTGGTTGGTTTTAAACCAAGGATCCCAGCACTGCAAAGCTGCAGTGCTAACACGGAGTCACCATGATGCCCTGTCTCTTCTACCTATACCACCACATCCACCTCCTCCTCCACTTGGATATATTCCTCCTGGTTCAAGATACTTATTTTTTATTTCTGCTCTGCTTAGTGTAGGGGACAGAATGCAGCTGTAGTAAGGGGCAGTGTTAAGTTTAGCATACATGCAGTTTTCAAAAAACACTATGTGTACTCTGCACCCGTGTCTGTGATCGTACCATGCATAGCCAAAAGCTTTAATAATGTTCAACTGTGTCAGTGGGAGTGATATGCCTCTAAACACATTTCTCTACTCTTATGCAACCATATCTGTGTTAGTACTGTGCCGAAAGCCTCTGTGTGTATTCTTTAACCCATTTCTGTGGGAGTACTTTGCCAAAAGCCACTGTGCATTCTTCAGCACATATCTATAGGAGTACAGTGCCTTTAAGCCGATGTGTATACTCTGCAACTCATCTTTGGAGGTACTGTGTCCCATTGACTGGGTGTGAAATTTGTAATCAGATTTCTCAGGAAAAATTGAAAACATACTCTGTGGGTGAAGTTTGCTATCACATTCTGTGGGTGAAATTTGTTATCACCTTCTATGGGTGAAATGTGGAAACATACTCTGTGGGTGAAATGTGCTATTAGCTTCTGTGGGGGTACTGTGCACAAAAGGATCTGTGATCTCTGCAGCCATTGATAGAAAAGTAATGTGTAGTGATGAGCGAGCGTGCTCGGATAAAGCATTGACCAAGCACACTCATGTGCCAATACAGTATTTTCAGCATGCTCAAATACTATGTTCAAGTCACCATGGCTGCATGTCTCACAGTTGTTTGACAGCCGCAACACATGCAGGGAAAAAGCCACCTTGGTACTTGTGTAATAATCTGCAGGTACGGAGGATGTCACCATGGACAGGAGGCAGACCAAGAGTTAAGATATTTATTTAACAAAGAACAATACTCCTCGCAGGGAGTAGAGGGGTTGAAGGGTGAAGGTAAGGAATGGGGCAGAACTGGGATGATGGCAGGGCAAGATAGGTACGAATGGAAGTTCAGTAATTAAGAGGTTAAACGTATCGGTCTGTAGACTTCTGATGTGAGGAAGATCAAGGTTCCAACCGTGGCACCGGCAACAGCTGTGCGGGTTGTCTTGACGGAGTCTCTGACAGGCGGGAATCCAACGGTGACACCGACAACAGTGGCGCAGGTCGTCTCATCGCAGTCTCTGGGAGGTAGGAAGATTTTCCATGCTCAAAATGTAGCTAGCATGGAACTGAGTCCAGTATGGGGAACCACAAAACGGGACTTCACTCTGTGGTGTACACAAGTCCTTGGTAGAGAGGCTCTGGCCTAGCCATCTGTTTCTCTCTCTCTGCATCACACACTCAGTATAGACAAATACGATAATCAGTAAGCATGTAGTAAAATGAATGGCCAAGAGCATGGTCGGTACCCAAAGAAAGCTCTCCCATGTATCAAATATCAGTATATATATACAGGAGTGTCACTTCTAATCCCAATTATGATATACTAGCGAAAAAGGGAGCATAGACACTAAAAATTCTTAGAAAAAATATAGATATTTTATTAATTACAAATATCAAAAGATCACATAAACATAGTTACGTACATGCACAGAATACATAAAAAATTCCAACATGTGGAGAGGAGGAAAACCAGCCAGTACACTAAAGGTAGGGCACACAACCATAATATGACCTGGGTAAGTATCAGAAAAAGGTTTCCTAGGATATCAATAGTCCTACAATGAGGGATCGTCTCCCAGGCACCGAAGTCCCATATTAAGTTAGGAATCATACATCTCGTGTTCAACCATATCTAAGGCAATATGAACTTACCCATAATAAGTCAGGATTCTTGTGTGGCCTTCCCACAACCCCTGACGCGCGTTACGCGTAATCGCTTTCTCAAAGGGGGAGTGATAAGAGTGTCTCGCTACTACTGCACCATTTATTGGAAGTCGGTACACCAGTGTAATTGGCGCCTGCGCACCTGAACCCCCACACAAAAAAGTGCACACTCTATAGGCGTCATTATGCGGCGCGCATGGGGGCGAAAAATCACCCATGGTACCGGGTATCCATCCACGCCGCACATGTTATAGACACCATAGAGATTGAGCAGTGCCAGGTAGATCAGGTTGCGCATGCGCACTACTCGCGCCAACAAACCGGAATAATATGATGTCAAACCGGAACTGAAAGAGACAAAGTCATAGCCACATTGCGCATGTGTGTAACCCCAGTCTCACCTCCCTAGATAAAGGATTGGCATCGCCATAGTAATCAGGCAGCACCTGCGCATAACTCACGCCGACGCGACCGGAGCAAACAAGGTATCTGCGCCGGAGCTGATTAAGTCCTAGGTCGGAGCCGCACTGCGCCTGTGTGTAACCAACGTCTCACATCTCTAGACTCACGAGTACATCACCAGGATGATTTTAGGTCGCAGTGCGCACGCGTGCAGTGTGTCATAATGCTAAAGGGCTATAGATACAAGGACGAGGGTAATAGTGTTAACCCTTATATATAGTGTTGAGCATTCCGATACCGCAAGTATCGGGTATCGGCCGATATTTGCGGTATCGGAATTCCGATACCGAGTTCCGATACTTTTGTGATATCGGAAATCGGTATCGGGATTAAGATTCATGTGTAAAATAAAGAATAAAAATAAAAAATATTGATATACTTACCCTCGGACGCGCCCTGGTTGTCACCGCTGCAACCGCCATGCTTGCGTTCCTAAGAATGAGCGCGTTAAGGACTTTTGATGATGTCGCGGCTTGTGATTGGTTGCTGAGCGGTCATGTGACCGCTCACGCGACCAATCACAAGCCGCGACGTCATCGAAGGTCATTAACGTGCTCATTCCTAAGAAAGGGAAGCATGGCGGTTGCAGCGGTGACAACCAGGGCGCGTCCGAGGGTAAGTATATCAATATTTTTTATTTTTATTCTTTATTTTACATATGAATATGGATCCCAGGGCCTGAAGGAGAGTTTCCTCTCATTCAGACCCTGGGAACCATAGAGGATACCTTCCGATATTTGTGTCCCATTGACTTGTATTGGTATCGGATATCGTATATTTTCCGGATATCGGCCGATACCATCCGATACCGATACTTTCAAATATCGGACGGTATCGCTCAACACTACTTATATAAGATCCCCACGCCTATTTGTATCATATACGGACATTAGTCAAAAAATATCATACATTCCATATAAATCGAGACACCATAAATTAAAATATTATGCATAAATACCGTGTTATACATAAGATCAAAAGTGTAGACAATGT
Source organism: Ranitomeya imitator (assembly GCF_032444005.1). Classification (NCBI taxonomy): domain Eukaryota; kingdom Metazoa; phylum Chordata; class Amphibia; order Anura; family Dendrobatidae; genus Ranitomeya; species Ranitomeya imitator. The sequence goes on along the minus strand of NC_091284.1, from coordinate 659,749,391 downwards.
GTACAAAAGGCTACTAAGTAGCCCTGTCCGCACATCAATGCACATCAATGCACAAAGGAAATTATGCTAAGGAGAAGAACAAGGGGGGGAATAGGGGGGAAAGAAAAACAGAAAAAACATCACTAAAATATATTGATATATATATAATACAAGTGAAAATGTAAATAAAAACATAGCAGTGATAGCGAGTCCTAACCCAAGATGCTAAACGCTATGAAACATAGCATAATATTTTCAAATTATTCACATATCATAACAATTTACAATAACAAAATAGTGAAAAGTGTACTGTGCATTGTGGTACATAGAAAAAATGCCTATACAGCATTCAAAATATATAAATATAAAATTCTCCCCCTATAGACCTTCTTCCCCAATCAGTCCAGGTCCCAGCAAGGTATCATTCAAGTACCGATTCAATTTGAATTTATCCGTAATGTAAAAGATCTTGGTGGCCGAGATCCAAAAAATAGTGCAGAGATTTGCATATCACATGTAGAGAATTTGGAATATCGATACTAAGTACAAGAAAGAGACACACATAGTTAAAAACATACCATGATTCCAAAATAAATTTTGTTATAAATTATCCATAATCTAAATGCACACGAAAAAGCCGTGGGGACAGGGCCCCCTGGTCCAGCAAATTGTATATCCAAACTCCAAAGTATGGCACATCACAAGAAGGGTACAAATGTTAATTTTTCATTTAAACCCTTTGGTGATATTGTGTCCAGGGTGGCGATCCACCTACATTCACGTTGGGCAAGGACTTGTTTCAGATTCCCACCCCTGACACCTCCATGGACGCGGTCAATTCCCCTCACGCTCAAACCCCTGGGATTACATCCATGGTATTCCCTAAAATGTCTAGGTAGGGTCTTTAATGTTGAAGTGTCAGGTATGTCTTTCGCCGCTTTAATGTCGCGGACGTGCTCCCGGGTCCTGATTTTGAGTTCCCTTGATGTGAGACCTACGTATATCAGGGAGCAGGGACAAGTGGCATAGTATACCACTTATGATGTCTTACAAGAGATGTATTCTCTGATTTTGAATTCCCTGCTCCCATCAGATGACTTGAAGGTCCCACATCTCATTATATTGGGGCACACCACGCAAGATCCGCATGGGAAGCAGCCTTGCCTGTTGTCACCCTGATTAAACATCTTCGGCTGTCTTGCCACATAGTGGCTACTTACTAGCTGGTCCTTCAAATTTCTACTTCTTCTTTGTATCATCTGCGGAAACTCTGACAAATAAGCAGCCAGGACATTGTCACTGCGCAATATCGGCCAGTGTTTCCGCAGGATTTCCCGCATTTTGTCCCAATGACAGTTAAAAGTTGAACTGTAACTCAGTTTGTAGTCACTTCTCTGTTTAGTTCTTTTTTTTCAGAGGCCTTAAGCAAGTCATTCCTCCCCATGGACCGTGCACGCCTATATCCTGATTTGATGCATTGGGTGCTGTATCCCCTGGCCTTAAACCTATCTGTAAGAATAGCGGACTGCTGTTCAAAATGGACATCTGTAGAGCACACTCTCCTGTTCCTGAGGTATTGACCAACTGGGATGGCACAGTATGGGGAACCAAGAAATGGGACTTCACTCTGTGGTGTACACAAGTCCTGGGTAGAGAGGATCTGGCCTAGCCGTCTGTCTCTCTCTCTCTCTGCGTCGCACACTCAGTGCAGTCTCTGGCTTCAACTAGGATCACCTCCCAGCTTGGAGGGTAGTGGGGAGCTGACAGTCGGTCATCCACAAACGGTGGACCTGTATACAGGGGTCTGTCAAGTATGCAATCACTCCTGGGCAGAGCGTGTAAGGTACTCACTATCACGCCATGTATGGCACCTGGCTAAGCTCTGCATGGCTCAACACAGCTCCATTCTGCTGGCACAGCTCTGCATGGCTCTGCTGGCACAGCTCTGCTCTGCTGGTTCGGCTCTTCGCTGCTGGCACGGCTCTGTTGGCATGGCTAATCCCCTCAGCACTACAGCTCCTACCCTCGACAGCAGCAGCATAGCCTGTCACAGGCCCAGCACTGTCAGCTGGGGGAAGTAGAGCACGCTGCTCACAACTCTGCGTGCTGCACTTACTTGGTGCCAACCCCTCCTGCAGCACGTACTTTTCCCTCCTATATTCCTGTGGCTGTGTGCTCTTTCTAGGCTCTCCCTGCCCCCTCCTGTCAGCAGGAATCTCCATCTCTCTCCTCCTTCCCTCCTGCAGCAGGGAAAGGTCCGCCTCTCTCAGGCATCCCCCTCCAGAAACAGAGGATGCAGCCTTTGTAGTTCCGGACCCAGCATGCAGGTACCTGCAGTCTGGTCCACCTCCTTAAACTTGCAATTGGTAACTTAAACTTTCCCACATTATTTAACTTTTTTATAATGTCTATACATTATTATTATTATTATTATTATTATTGCGCCATTTATTGCATGGCGCTTTACATGTGAGGAGGGGTATACATAATAAAAACAAGTACAATAATCTTGAACAATACAAGTCACGACTGGTACAGGAGGAGAGAGAACCCTGCCCGCGAGGGCTCACAGTCTACAAGGGATGGGTGAGGATACAGTAGGTGAGGATAGAGCTGGTCGTGCAGTGTTTTGGTCGATCAGTGGTTACTGCAGGTTGTAGGATTGCCGGAAGAGGTAGGTCTTCAGGTTCTTTTTGAAGGTTTCGATGGTAGGTGAGAGTCTGATATGTTGCGGTAGAGAGTTCCAGAGTAGGGGTGATGCGCGAGAGAAATCTTGTATGCAATTGTGGGAAGAGGAGATAAGAGGGGAGTAGAGAAGGAGATCTTGTGAGGATCGGAGGATGCATGCAGGAAAGTACCGGGAGATGAGGTCACAGATGTATGGAGGAGACAGGTTGTGGATGGCTTTGTATGTCATGGTTAGGCTTTTGTACTGGAGTCTCTGGGTAATGGGGAGCCAGTGAAGGGATTGACAGAGGGGAGAGGCCAGGGAATAGCAGGGGGACAGGTGGATTAGTCGGGTAGCAGAGTTTAGAATAGATTGGAGAAGTGCGAGAGTGTTAGAGGGGAGGCCACAGAGCAGGAGGTTACAGTAGTCAAGGCGGGAGGTGATGAGTGCATGGACTAGGGTTTTTGCAGATTCTTGGTTGAGGAATGTACGGATCCATGAAATATTTTTGAGTTGATGGCGGCAGGAAGTGGAAAGGGCTTGGATATGCGGTTTGAAGGAGAGGTCAGTGTCAAGGATTACTCTGAGACAGCGAGCTTGTGGGACTGGGGAGAGTGGACAGCCATTTACTGTAATGGATAGGTTCATTGGGGGGGTCGCGTGAGATGGGGGAAAGACGATGAATTCAGTTTTGTCCATGTTAAGTTTTAGAAATCTAGCAGAGAAGAAGGATGAAATAGCAGAGAGACATTGAGGGATTCTGGTCAGTAGGGTGGTGATATATCGTCCAGAGATGTAGATCTGTGTGTCGTCAGCATAGAGATGATACTGAAAACCGTGAGATTCTATGAGCTGTCCCAGGCCAAAAGTGTAAATGGAGAAGAGCAGGGGCCCTAGAACTGAGCTTTGCGGGACTCTCACAGATAGGTGGCGAGGTGATGAGGTGGTGTGTGAGTGGGAGGTGCTGAATGTCCGGTCAGTTAGGTATGATGAGATCCAGGATAGGGCCAAGTCTGTGGTGCCAAGGGATGAGAGGGTCCGCAGCAACAGGGAATGGTCCACTGTGTCAAAGGCAGAGGACAGGTCCAGGAGGAGGAGGATAGAGTAGTGTCGCTTGCTCTTGGCAGTTAATAGGTCATTGGTGACCTTTAGTTAGGGCAGTTTTAGTGAATTGGTGTGACCGGAAGCCTCATTGTAAGCGGTCGAAGAAGGAGCAGGAAGATAGATGAGAGGACAGTTCAAGATAGACAAGGTGATCCAGTAGTTTTGAGACATAGAGGAGAAGTGATATAGGGCAATAGCTCGATACAGAGGATGGGTCAAGAGAGGGCTTTTTGAGGATAGGTGTGATGGAGGCATGTTTAAAGCTTGAGGGGAAAACACCAGTTGTTAGTGATGGGTTGAAGAGATGGTTTAGGGTCGGGATGAAGACTGTGGCAATGTTTGGGATGAAGTGGGAAGGGATCGGGTCAAGTGCACAGGTGATGAGATGCGATCTTGAGAGTAGAGTGGAGAGTTGATCTTCTGTAATGGTGGAGAAGTTGGTTTTGGAGGTGGAGGGCTGGATAGTTGGGAGGAAGGGCTCTGGAGGTTGTTGACTAAAACTGTCTCTGATGTTCTCAATCTTCTGTTTGAAAAATGAGGCAAAGTCTTCTGCTGAGATTAGTTGGGAGGGAGGAAGTGCTGGGGGAGGAGAGAGTTGAAGGTGTTGAATAACTGTTTAGGGTTGTGAGACAGGGAGGGTATGAGAGATGAGAAGTAGGTTTGTTTTGCTGTGGAGAATGTGGTCTTGAAAGTAGTGAGGGACTGTTTGAATGCAATGAAATGCTCGTTGGAGTGGGATCTTTTCCATCTCTGCTCAGTAGCCCTGGAAGCTCGCCTCAGTTCTTTGGTCAGGCTGGTGTGTCAGGGCTGTCTGTTGATTTTGCGAGCTTTGGTATGTGTGAGAGGGGCAAGAGATTCCAAAGCTACAGCTATTGTGGTGTTATATAGAGCGGCAGCATCATCCACATTGTGTAGGGAACTTATGTCTCTGAGAGGGAGGAGGGATTCAGAGAGTGAGTGTAGATCGAGGTGTTTAAGATTTCTGAGAGGGTGTGCAAATTTGTGGGGTGGGGATTGTAGACAAGGAGTGGAGAGGGAAGAGTAGATTGTGGTCAGAGATAGGAAGAGGTGAGTTAGAGAGGTTAGATATGGAGCAGAGGCGGGTCCAGTGTGTGACCATCTTTGTGAGTGGCTGCAGAAGACCATTGAGTGAGGCCGAAGGAGGAAGTGAGAGATAGAAGTTTAGTGGCAGCTGAGAGGGAAGTGTCAATGGGTATGTTGAAGTCACCCATAATGATAGTGGGGATGTCTGCAGAAAGGAAATGAAGTAGTCAGGTGGTGAAGTGGTCAAGGAAGCTGGTGGCTGGCCCTGGGGGGCGGTAAATGACAGCCAGTTGGAGGTTAGAGGGGGAGTAGATGCGCATAGAGTGCACCTCAAAGGAGGGGAGGGTAACAGAGGGTGGCAGTGGGATTGGGGTGAAGAAGCAGTTATCTGACAGGAGAAAACAAACTCCTCCGCCATGCTTGCTGCTGGGGCAGGGTGTGTGAGAAAGTGGAAGCTACCATATGAAAGTGCAGCAGTAGAGACTGTGTCAGAAGGGGTGAGCCAGTTTTCGGTAATTACGAGGAAGGAAAGTTTGTGAGTAATAAAAAGATCATGGATGTAGGAAAGCTTGTTGCAGACAGAGCGAGCGTTCCATAGAGTTTCTGTTAGTGGGACTGGGGAAGTGGGGGCTGGGCAAATGGGTAAAAGGTTAGAGAGGTTACGGAAATTTGTGATAGAGCGTGGATGGGAGGAAGAACTAACTGTGGGGATGTAGTGAGGAGGACCAGGATTTGGAGAGATATCACCAGCAGTGAGAAGAAGCAGGGAAAGTGTTAGCAGGTTGGAGCATGAGAGGGCATGAGGAGACTGTCTGTGCTTTGAGACAGAGGATTGTATGTTGAGGAACAGTTCTGAGGAGGAGGTGAGATGGATAGGGAGGATTGAAGAAGAGATGAACAGTTCCTTACTAGGTTTCGCGATTAGGGGAGGTAGCAGAAAGTGAAGAATTATAGGGGTAAAAGTGAATACAAACAGAAACATTGTTTAAAGTGACTGGCCAGTTACCTTCAGTTCCCTACTGGCTCAATTCTGGTTTTAATTCTATATAATCTTCACACTTCTAAGACACACTTCTAGGAATCACACTGCAGACTAAAGTCATTGCAGACTTATGCTTTGCAATATATGTACAACTAAGTGCATTCAGGTGTGAAGCAGAGAGGAGTGGTCTCTGTTCATCTTGGTTAGAGAATTAAGAGTGGACCAGATGCATACAATCAAGCCAAAGTAAACAAGGTCATAAATAACACTAGGGTAAGCTGAAAGGCATACCATGTGAATGCTAGGAGCAGAGGAAAGTCTGTGCGGAATGTTGGGTGATGTACTATATGCACTTCATAGTCAGACAAGGCAGGAGAGCAGGCTGGAGAGCTATGTGCATGAACATACTATGTGAATGCTAGGAGCAGAGGAAAGGCTGTGCGGAATGTTGGGTGATGTACTATATGCACTTCATAGACAGACAAGGCAGGAGAGCAGGCTGGAGAGCTAGGTGCATGAACATACCTGTAGGAAGAATAGACAGGATGGTTAGAGTGCGATAGTGGCAGATAGCAGGGCACAGTCTGTATACATCCTTCTGGTTTTAATTCTATATAATCTTCACACTTTTAGGACACACTTATAGGAATCACACTACAGACATAAGGTTTATACATGATCTTTTATATTTACGTTCCCTGGGAATTACTATGTAAAATTTAATATGGTTGTATGGACTTTACACTGGCCACATGGCCATGTTTGGGAGTTTTACTGTTGTTGCTTGATTATACGTACTCCCAATACGTTTTTCAGTGATTTCCCTGTATAGAACTTTTTCATCCCCTCGTGTTCCTTTCATTGTTTTTCATGTGGTTTCTATTCTATGTGTTTAATAAAATTATATTTTTTAGTATAATTTTTGTCTATTTACTTTTTTGAGTGGGTATGTAGTAAAACAGGTATGCAAAAACAAACATCTACAATTAAATGTTTACATTTTTTGCAAGAAAAAATGTGGTCCATTTTTCAAAAAAACTTAACCCATTCCAAAAATTTATGTAATAAGAAATGCTAGACAGGTACACTTAAAAAAGCTACAATAGGGTGTTGCATTGTTGTGGAGTGTACAGATGTAAATTTTTTACTAAAAAAAACTTCAAAAAGTTGTTTGCTACACGCACATTTTGTAAGGTGGACAGTTGCAATTAAATATTTGAATTTTGGGTAATTTTCATTTATATTTAAAAAGAATAATAATTATTATTTCCCTCTGCACATAATCTACTGTACAAGAAAACAAACAACAGTACAGTGGCTTTTGTCAAGCAAACTCACTGTGTGACACTGATTTAAGATTATTGTGCTGTCATGCGTCTCTTTTTTAGTGCATTAAAAATGAAAACAAAATGAAAAATTGTAATTCCATGCAGCAGAAAAGTTGCAAGACACATCTGTCACTGATCAATCCCATGGAGTCGAATACTTCTGTTGCAAGCCCCTCCCCTATCTGTCGCTCTTTCCCTATCAATGGAATCTACATCTACTATTCTCATCTTCTTGATATCATGCTTCCTTTCTTTAACATAACAAATCTGGGTTTTTTGCTTGGTGCAAATTTCTTGTATAAAACTTCACATTTTGAAACAACCATTACATTGAAATAGTGTGCAGTATAATATAATTGTATTATACACCATCGCAAATGCATGCAATCACCTCATCTTCCTAATTACCATTTGCTGTGTTAGCAACTATACTTGATAATTAAATTAGCTACTGACAGTAGAGGAAAAAACAATCAAAGCAAAATGATTTTAGAAAGGTAATTTCAACAACAGTCATTTCATGGCTTAATTTTGTCTTTTTTCTATATAAGCTGGCTGAACCAATTTAAATAATTTCAAGGGCAAAAACTAATACTAAATGCAAATATAAATCCCCGTCTTGGCTCAGAACCAATGTATTATCCCCCATTGAAATGTCATTTGGAATGGAAGCAGTGACTGAAATACAGCCTGTGGAAAAGCTGTACATCAGCAGAAGTTCATTCTATATAGTTTATTACACTTCAATTTCATTTAACTCTTATAATGTGCTGTAATGCAATCATACACCGGCTTCTTTTATCAGTTAATGGAGCATCATTCAACAACTGAGAAAGATCACCTCTCTCCCATACAAAGATGAAGCTCTGGCAGTTTGTGATTTGCTGCGGAGTAGAAAACAAATCAGTTTTATAAGAGCAACGTAGCTTCCTACAGCGATTTTCCATTTTGGGGGACAGACACAACATCTGATATCCTTCATGCATGTCTGTAACATTTGTTTTAAAGAGTTTTAAAGGAAAATTCTACCAAGCCCCATCTGTATGTGAATGGTAAGATGCAAGGAAGAAAAATGTTCATAAAACTTTCAGATGAGTTTTTGCTATAGGGCTCATAACCATCACTGTAATAACAAAAAAGGTTCGATATCGATCCAGAAAAGTGGGACAAACGTCATGCAAGTGTCATTCGATTTTTGCTGTGAGTACAATGTGATTTTTATCAACTAGCATACGAATGACATCCAATTTACATGCTAATGCAATCTGATTGCAATGTGATTTTAACATTAGCTTTTACATAGAGTAAATTTTTGGCCAGGGTCACACTTGCGAGTTCAATGCGATAAGCTCACACGAGTCTCTCACATCATTTCCAACCACTGCAGCCAGCTCTCAGGACCGGAGTTTGCGGCTGCATGTATGTTCTTAAAATACTCACCCAGCTCGCTCCCTCGCTGGCACTGCTTCCTGTCCTGGCCGCACCTTATACTTTATGAGCGGTCACGTGGGGTCGTCGATTACAGTCATGAATATGCGGCTCCACCTCCCATAGGGGTGGAGGCGCATATTCATTTCTGTTAATGAGCGGCCCCACGTGACCGCTAATACTGGAGAAGGTGCGGCCAGGACAGGAAGCAGTGCCAGCCAGCGAGGGAGCCGGGTGAGTATTTTAAGAACAGCGGGGGGCGCACAGGGGGTGGGAGGGGGGTGGGGACATGGACCTTTATTTTAAACACGAGAAACTTAAAAAAAAAAGGAATATTCATATCATCTCTACAGCAAACGCTGCTGCATGGAAGATATCAATGGCGGCTTCAGCACCAGATGCTAGTGCGTGTGGTACCCAGTGAGCACACGGGTAACACACGTGTGCCGCACGTGTGCCACACGTGTGCCACACTGATGTGCCACAGAAACGCACGGGCACACGGACATGGATAATTCCGGTACCAATTTTTCTGGTACCGGAATTATCTGGGCGTGTGAGACTGCTCTTAGATAGGGTAGGGAGAGATTTAAAATGAGGGAGAGTGAAAGTCAGGCACCTGGGTGTTATCATCATTGCAAGTACATGCTGCAGATCTCTGCTAGTTTGTATTGTGTTGTATAGTTTAGGAACAGACTGTGGTATTAGGGATAGGCAGAGTTTCATCCACTACCATAATATACAAAGCAGCTTTTATTAGAGCGAAAAAATATTAGTTAGTACCAGCATATACTAAACCAATTTTTTTTAGCTACATAATATTCCTGTGTACCAGCAAATATTTTTTTTTTTTTACAGCTAAATATTTGTCAGTGCCAGCATATAGTAACATCTTTTTTTATAACTTGCCTATTGCTGAAATAGCTAATATTTATCTAGCAGTTGTGCGACTGGTGCAAAATCTGCTGAGCTACGGAAACATCACTATTTACCAGTACTTTCCCTGAGACTGTTACTGGCATATCTCATAAAGGCAATATAAAAAATTTTAAAAAGTATATAGGTTAAATAAATAGCGTATCTTTATCTAGCAGTTCTGCGACTGGCGCAAACCCTGCAGATACGCAAACGTCACAATTTACCAGTGGCAATAATTTTCCGCAACCTGCTGTTGGCATGTGTCAGAAAAGTAATATGAAAAAATACAAATTTTCTATTGCTTAAATGCAATAGTGCATCTTTATCTAGCAGTTGTGCAACTGGCGCAATCCTTGCAGAGATACACAAATGTCACAATTTACCCATGGCAAAAATTTTCCTTCTGCCTGTCAGCATGTGTCATTAAGGCGACATAAAATAATACTGATTTTCTATTGGTTAAATAAATAGAGTATCTTTATCTAGCAGTTGTGCGACTGGCGCAAACCCCGCAGAGAAATACAAAAGTCACAATTTACCAGTGGCCAAAATTTTCCTTACTCTGCTGTTGCCATGTGTGTCAAAAAAGTGATATAAATACCGTATCTTTATCTAGCAGTTGTGCTACTGGCTCAAACCTTGCAGAGATACGCAAACGTCACAATTTACCAGTGGCAATCATTTTCCTTACTGTTTGAGTGTGTCAGAAAGGCGATGTAGTCAAATACAAATTTTCTATTGGTTATGTAAATAGTGTATCTTTATTCAGCAGTTGTGCGACTGACGCAAACCCTGCAAAGATATGCAAATATCACAATTTACCAGTGGCAAAAATTTTCCTTAGTCTGCTGTTTCCATGTGTCAAAATGGCAATATAAAAAACAAATTTGATATTTGTTAAATAAATAGCATATCTTTATTGAGCAGATGTGCGATTAGTGCAAACCCTGTAGAGATACGCAAACATCACAATTTACCAGTGGCAATAATTTTCCTTAATCTGCTGTCGGTATGTGTCATAGGGGAGGTGTAAAAAATCTATAAATTTTCTATTGGTTGAATAAAAGTGTATTTTTATCTAGCAGTTGTGCAACAGGCGCAAACCCTGCAGAGAATCGGAAACATCATAATTTACCAGTGGCAATTATTTTACTTACCGTGCTGTTGCCATGTGCCAGAAAGGTGATATAAAAAAATAAAAATTTTCTATTGGTTAAATGAATAGCGTATTTTTATCTAGCAGTTGTGCAAATGACGCAAACCCTGCAGAGATGCGCAAATGTGACTATTTACCTGTAATTTTCCTGAGTCTGCTGTTGCCATGTGTACTAAAGGTGATATCTGAAAAAAAATACCTATACATTGCTAGATAGGGAATTTGTAAATAACACCTCTGTGAGGGTACTTGTGAAAAAAAAGCCTGGAATAATTTTATTCATCATAACGCATTCAATATGAGAAAAGGTGACATTAAGGGACGTCGATGTGGTGGTGCATGCCAAGGCTATGTGACAGATCAGAAGATGACTGTATCTCATTCTAGCTTCCTGTCAAAATTTGGTCAGTGCACTACACCACTGTCGAACCAAGGAGGCTGTGGGATGGATGGCAGACAAAGGCACCAGTGTGTTGACAAGCACCACCATGAAGTCTTCCACACAGTCCAGTCTTAGTAGCCAAGAGGCTGGGACTCTGAATCCTCAACCTGGTCCTCCTTCCTCCCCTCATCAAGAATCCCAGGAAACATATGTCCCCAGCAATAGCCACTCTGAGGAACTGTTTAAGTACCCTTGGAATTTGTCAGGCGTCTCAAGATGCACCGTTAAAGAGGGTCATGAGGAGGTGGAGTGCAGTGATTTCCAAACATTTGAGCACCCCACGCTACCTTTCTCTGATTGCACACAGGGTGAACTTGGTGGAGTCTGGAACAGAGTCAGAGGCTGGGACATCACACATCGTACCCATACCAAGTATAGTGGTCCCAACTTCCATCAGGGTTTTAGTCTCCTCCTATTCCAGTTTCTGTCTCTCCTCCTGCTCCTCATCCTCAGCAGAACTAGCCTCACCCTCACTGCCCAGCTGGGAGGTCTGCAGCACTGCCTTGGTGAAGCGACAGCATGCTCTGCTGAAGCTCATCTGTCTAGGTGATAAATAGCGTTGAGCGATACCTTCCTATATCCAGAAGTATCGGTATCGGATTGAATCGGCCGATATCCGAAAAATATCGGATATCGCCGATACCCATACCCGATACCAATGCAAGACGATGGGACACAAATATCAGAATGTAAATAAGCCCTTTCTGTCCTTCTATATCCTGTTCCGGAGGGGGGAAGAGTGTGGGTGGTGCGTGGGCGGACACTGTGCGTGTCTGTGTGTGCAGGCGGGGTCTGTGCGGGTCTGCCGGGTATCTGTACAGACCTCTCGGGGGTCTGTGCGGGCTGCCGGGGGACTGTGCGTGCCTGCCGAGGGTCTGTCCGAACTGCCGGGGGTCTGTGTGGGCCTGCCAGGGGTCTGTGCGGGCTGCCGGGGTCTGTGTGGGTTGCCGGGGGTCTGTGCGTACCTGCACGGGATCTTGCGTGCCTGCCGGGGGTCTGTATGGGCCTGCTGAGGGTCTGTGCGGGCTGCCGGGGGTCTGTGCAGGCCTGCCGGGGGTCTGTGCGGGCCTACCAGGGGTTTGTATGGGCCTGCCGGGGCTCTGTGCGGGCTGCCGGGGCTCTGTGCGGGCCTGCCGGGGCTCTGTGTGGGCTGCTGGGGCTCTGTGCGGGCTGCTGGGGGTCTGTGCGGGCTGCCGGGGGTCTGTGCGGGCTGCCGGGGGTCTGTACGTTTGTGCAGGCATCTTCCGATGGGACTGCAAGTCTCATCGGACGATGCCTGCTACAGTGACAGTGACAGTGATTGACACATTAGCCAATGATGGGACAAATATGTGTTGAATGAAAAAAAACATACATACTACATACATACTACATACAGTACATTCATACATTACATACAATACATGCATACAGACATACAGTACATTAAACATAGAGTGCATACTCACCATTACTTGTCATTTTGATCCCAGAAGCCAGTGTCACCTGTAAAAAATATTAAGATAACAAACAACCTACATACTCCCTGATCCGCAGAAATCCACAAGTGTCCCACGACGATCTCCCATGGAGAACGGCAGCATCAGCTGATGCGACCGCTCTCCAGGGGCTCCAGGAATCCAATGATGGGAGGAAGGTATCCTTCCGCACTGTATTCCTCCACCGCTGTAAAAAAATAGTCCCTAGTCTCACTTTTGGCATTGCTCTGTGAGAAATTTTCCCACGCAGCAATTGCCATAAAGTGAGACTTTGAACTATAGTAACCTCAGTGATGCACTGCAGGAGTCATTGTCTCATATCAGTGTGTCACTGAGGGTCTAAAATAGCAGTGACATCACCCGATGTCACTGTTCTATAGGGGAGATCGTCGTGGGACACTCGTTATTAATTGGACTACGACGGACAGGTAGTATACGGTTTATTATTTTACATTTTTGCAGGCGCTGAAGTATGGTAAGTATGGTTAAATGAAGAAAATTAAAATACTTTTTTCCTAATGTGTGTGTGCTTTATTAACCCTTTATTACTATTGGATTAATAATGGATAGGCGTCTTATTGATGCCTCTCCTTACTAACCCGGCTTAATGTCACCTTACAATAGCAAGGTGACATTAACCCCTTATTACCCCATATCCCACCGCTACACGGGAGTGGGAAGAGAGGAGCTAAGTGCCGGAATTGGCGCATCTTACAAATGCGCCATTTCTGGGGTGGCTGCGGACTGGTATTTGTAGCCGGGGGGCCAATATCCATGGCCCCTCTCTAGGCTATGAATATCAGCCCGCAGCTGTCTGCATAGCCTTTCTGGCTATAAAATATAGGGGGACCCCACATAATTTTTTTGGGGGTCCCCCTATTTTAATAGCCAGTATATTCATAGCAGGCTACAAATAAAGCCCCCGGCCGTCGGCTTTCCCCCTCTGGCGCAGAAAATTGCGCGGGAGTCCACAACGTTTTTTTCCGTTTTTTTTTATTAAACGCTCACTAAGGCCTCTTTCACACTTGTGTCGGTACGGGTCCATCGCACGTTGTGAAATTTGTGCCACGATGTGGGCAGCGGATGCAGTTTTTTAACGCATCCGCTGCCCATTCTGAAGTCCGGTCAGGATGGGGCGGAGTTTCGGCCACACATGCGTGGTAGAAAATGGCGGACGCGATGGACAAAAAAATGTTCACTTGAACGTTTTCTCGTGCCGACGGTCCGCCAAAACACGACAGATCCGTTGCATGACGGATGCGATGTGTGGCCATCCATCACGATCCGTCGCTAATACAAGTCTATGGGTAAAAAACGCATCCTGCAAGCACATTTGCAGGATCCGCTTTTTCCCAAATCGATGGATTGCGATGGATTGCTAAAAACGCAAGTGTGAAAGTAGCCTTAGAAACATCGGCCTTTCCATTATACAGTGGGGCAAAAAAGTATTTAGTCAGTCAGCAATAGTGCAAGTTCCCCCACTTAAAAAGATGAGAGGCGTCTGTAATTTACATCATAGGTAGACCTCAACTATGGGAGACAAACTGAGAAAAAAAAATCCAGAAAATCACATTGTCTGTTTTTTTAACATTTTATTTGCATATTATGGTGGAAAATAAGTATTTGGTCAGAAACAAAATTTCATCTCAATACTTTGTAATATATCCTTTGTTAGCAATGACAGAGGTCAAACGTTTTCTGTAAGTCTTCACAAGGTTGCCACACACTGTTGTTGGTATGTTGGCCCATTCCTCCATGCAGATCTCCTCTAGAGCAGTGATGTTTTTGGCTTTTCGCTTGGCAACACGGACTTTCAACTCCCTCCAAAGGTTTTCTATAGGGTTGAGATCTGGAGACTGGCTAGGTCACTCCAGGACCTTGAAATGCTTCTTACGAAGCCACTCCTTCGTTGCCCTGGCGGTGTGCTTTGGATCATTATCATGTTGAAAGACCCAGCCACGTTTCATCTTCAATGCCCTTGCTGATTGAAGGAGGTTTGCACTCAAAATCTCACGATACATAGCCCCATTCATTCTTTCATGTACCCGGATCAGTCGTCCTGGCCCCTTTGCAGAGAAACAGCCCCAAAGCATGATGTTTCCACCACCATGCTTTACAGTAGGTATGGTGTTTGATGGATGCAACTCAGTATTCTTTTTCCTCCAAACACGACAAGTTGTGTTTCTACCAAACAGTTCCAGTTTGGTTTCATCAGACCATAGGACATTCTCCCAAAACTCCTCTGGATCATCCAAATGCTCTCCAGCAAACTTCAGACGGGCTCAGACATGTACTGGCTTAAGCAGTGGGACACGTCTGGCACTGCAGGATCTGAGTCCATGGTGGCGTAGTGTGTTACTTATGGTAGGCCTTGTTACATTGATCCCAGCTCTCTGCAGTTCATTCACTAGGTCCCCCCGCGTGGTTCTGGGATTTTTGCTCACCGTTCTTGTGATCATTCTGACCCCACGGGGTGGGATTTTGCGTGGAGCCCCAGATCGAGGGAGATTATCAGTGGTCTTGTATGTCTTCCATTTTCTAATTATTGCTCCCACTGTTGATTTTTTCACTCCAAGCTGGTTGGCTATTGCAGATTCAGTCTTCCCAGCCTGGTGCAGGGCTACAATTTTGTTTCTGGTGTCCTTTGACAGCTCTTTGGTCTTCACCATAGTGGAGTTTGGAGTCAGACTGTTTGAGGGTGTGCACAGGTGTCTTTTTATACTGATAACAAGTTTAAACAGGTGCCATTACTACAGGTAATGAGTGGAGGAAAGAGGAGAATCTTAAAGAAGAAGTTACAGGTCTGTGAGAGCCAGAAATCTTGATTGTTTGTTTCTGACCAAATACTTATTTTCCACCATAATATGCAAATAAAATGATAAAAAAACAGAAAATGTGATTTTCTGGATTTTTTTTTCTGAGTTTGTCTCCCATAGTTGAGGTCTACCTATGATGTAAATTACAGACGCCTCTCATCTTTTTAAGTGGTGGAACTTGCACTATTGCTGACTGACTAAATACTTTTTTGCCCCACTGTATATCTATGGATATATCTATCTACAGTAAAGAATATATAGATAGATAGATATATCTATAGATACATAGATCTATCTATCCCTATATCTGGCTGCTTTCACAC